>NC_142882.1:41280984-41584015 GCF_051225735.1 Oryctolagus cuniculus
TTATGTACATATTACATAATGCAATGTCTATCTTCACAATATAAAAGTACTTTTTAAGATTTGAAATGTTGCATTAATTAATTATACCCAAAGAGACATTTACCTCTCCTTTTGTTGTATCTACCATATACAACAGTACTCCAACTATTTTTTCAGGAATATGGAGACCACGTATTCCAAGAAATAAAATGATTGGCTAAAATAAATGAAGTAAAACCAAAAGGAAATCGCAAATTCTTTAATAAAGTACATCTCATCCCTAAAAACTTATTTTTAATAAATTGTGCATGAAGAGAATTTACTTTCCCATTGAATTATTTTATCAAATGAAAACAGATGATATTAATCTATTTCCAAGTATAAGTGCTTCTGGTAATCTCTTCTCAGCATTTTTAAGTGTAAAGAGCAGTAGAACAGGTTTAAATCATTTGGAAGTGACTCTGTACTCTGTGCCTGGACCACCAACTTAGGCAGGAAAAACCATCATCTGTGAAGACAAGGAGCTCGCTGTTTTCAGTCACCTCTGTGAGCCTTCCATCCAACACCAGAGCAGCAGGACTGCTTTGTTCCCTGCTGAACCCCTCTACTCTTTTCGTATAGAGTTTATTGGAGCACGTTTGCCTCTGCTAAAATGCTGCCAGCCACTGCATCCATACTGTCCTCATGATTCCTCCATACATTATTGTTCCTCACTTCCAGGCATTTCCTGTGGTTAAGTTCTTGACGTGGCCATGCTGTCTCCTACTGATCCTTCAGTGTCAACCTAAATTCACTTACGAAGTCTCTGACTCCTTCATCCACCCAGTAACATTTTCTTGAGTCCCTGTGCTATGCTGGATATTGGTTTAAATACTGGTAATACAATGGTGGGCAAAGTATCCATAACTTCTACCTACATGAATTTTATCATCTTATAGGGAATATAGTACAGTCCTTCTTTGACCAGGGGTTTTCTGGAAATAGTATCTTATAAAACCTGAGTTGATTGTCTGTGGTATTCATTTGCAGAACTCAACATGGTGATAGCCAGCAGGATGGTCTAGGCGGCAATGCCCTTTGAACCATGGCCCTGCACACCGGTCTCCTGTTGTATCATCCAAGACTCAATGGTCTTTCTACAATACTGGCTCTAAGCTTAAGAACCTCTAGTTCCACACAGGTAAGCTATGACAATTGGCGACAATATAGCATTATCAGTGGATAGATTTTCAAAGGGAAGGCTTTTGGTTAACTCTGATTCTTCCACTGATCATGTCTTTTTTTAAAAAAAAAATTAGTTTATTTTAAGGGCAGAGTTACAGAGCAAGAGAATGAGAGACAGAGATATACCTTCCCTTTGCTGGCTCACTCCTCATATGGCTGCAATACCCAGGACTGGGCCAGGGTAAAGCCAAGAACCTGGAACTTCATCCGGGTCTCCCACATGGATGGCAGGGTCCTAACTACTTGGGCCTTCTTTCACTGATTTTCCCAGGTGCATCTGCAGGGAGCTGAATTGGAAGTGGAGCAGCTGCGACTCAGACCAGCACCTACATGGGATGCCAGAGTTGCTGGCATCAGCTTCACCTGCAAAACCACAATGCCAGCCTGCATGACCTTTTTGAAGGAATCCAAGATTACCAGCTGGTCAATCAGATCTCACCTTTCACTAAACTCTGAATAGAACTTTGTCTGCCAACAACATCTGCTTTTGACTTCCCAGGGCATCTAGTTTTGCTGTTTCCACTTTCTGGGATATCCCTTTGCTTCTTTGTTGATTTATGTCTCAAGGCCAGTGATTTGATCAGAAATAGTACTCTAACTCAAATCTCATTTAAGTTGTGGTGCTCATTCTTTCCAGGATTTCTTTTGTGACTGCTACATTATACATCAATTGTCCCCCAGGACAGGCAAAGCCTTGGTTTCAATACTTACTGCATCCTAGTTCAATGATCTCTTTTGAATGGCATGGCCTTATTTTATGTCCCCATGTATATGTGTTGAACCAAAAACCACCTTGTAACAAGGTCAGCTTCTCTAGTGTGTGTATAACTGTTACGCACTTTCAGGGTCATAACATGGAGAATTTATTCTTTACAAATGGGACTTGGTGTGCCCAAATTTGGAATTTTCTTGCTGAGATGCTTACTTTCTAGAATCAAGAAATACGAACTCAGTTCCTGGCATGACTAGAGGTTCCCCAAATATGGATGAATCCATTTTCTAGAATAGTAAACTTTCTCTCCATCTGTCTCTCAGATCCCATGGGTGACGGAGCCATCCATGGGAGAAATGAGCCCTCTTCAGTCTATCGGGGGCATTTCCTGTTTTGGTCACACTTGTTATTCCGGAGAAGAGTGGCATCCTACTATATCAGTTGGCTTGCACTGCATTCCCAGCTTTGAGTGACTTAATTGCCAGTGTTCTAGTGCGCTTTTACAGCAGAGTTGCCAACTTTTCTCTCCGGGTTTCAAGGACACAGGTTTAAGGAAAACAGTGGGCCTCTGTTTGTCTCAATATCATTGTCTTGTACAGGGATATCAAGCTTTACTTTCAGATATTGGCAAATCTAAATGACATTTTAGAAATGCAGGATTATAATTCCCAATGAGTCGTCTCTCTCTTGCATTAGACAGACAATAAATTCATTGTGAACTTGGTGGAATTTTGTAGCCAAGTAGAAGGTTAACTATTCTTTCCTCTTTGCTTGTTTACCCAAAATAAATCAACTGTAATTTTTTACAGACAATGATGTGTAAATTATATGAAAGTTAATTTGTTACTTTGTATAGTTCAGTGTTATGTAAATATTTTTAAACATATATTAAAATTAGACCTGATATATAACTGCAGAGATTACTACTTCATTACTAAATTCATTTAAAAACAATCTTTGGGGCCAGCATTGTGGCCTAGTGGGCATAGTCACCACCTGTGTTACCAGCATTCCGTATGGGTGCTGGTTCAAATCCCAGCTGCTCCTCTTCTGATCAAACTCCCTGTTAACGCACCTAGGGCAGCAGTAGAGGATGGTCCAAGTCCTTGAACCCCTGCACCCATGTGGGAGACCCATAAGAAGCTCCTGGCTCCTGGCTTTGGTCTGGCCCAGCCCTTGCCATTGCAGTCATTTGGGAGTTAACCAGCAAATGGAAGATCTCTCTCTCTCTCTCTCTCTTTCTCTGTATGTGTGTACTCTGCCTTTCCTTTCAAATAAATAAAACAAATATTTATTTAAAAAGGATACCTAAAAATAAACAAAATAACTGTTTTTTGAACATTTAATCAACAAATTAGCTGGACTCTGAGGCTACACCAGTGAATAAGCTCCTGCCTCCACAGAACTTGCTTTCTAGTGTGGAAGAGAGGCTACATGTAAGTGTGTGCATATTTCAAAATTGGTTGAGGTAATGACAAGTGCTTTGGAGAAAATACTATGTTTAGGTGGATAGAGGGATAGTAGGATAGATAGGTCCCTTTAAACAGATGACATTTAAACAGAGACGTGAATGCACAAGGAATACCAACCAACAGTCAGGCTGTCTGGAAAAAACAAATCCAGGCAGATGAAAAGCAAACAGAAAGACCCTGGAACCAGGCCAGAGTTTCTGCAGCATGGGCATTCATGTAAGAATCTGTAAGCCATGGAAAGAAGTTTGGAAGTTATGGAAAGAAAATAGCAGTTCCTGGAGCATTTTAAGGGGAGGCGTACTGTGATGCGGTTTGTGCTTTAAAGGGGAGTGAGAGCCCAACCTCAGACATGGACAGGATAAAGCAGATGGAGGATGCTCTTGCAGCAGAGCTGTTGGCAGTAAGAGAGGCCACACAACAGAACCACAGTGATGCAGGCGGTGAGAGGTCATAAGTTTGTATGATGGAGTCAGCGCAGGGAGCACTGAACAAAGGCGCTCAGGTAAGATTTGGTCTGAGAAGTTGAGTAAACATGCTTTGCTGTTTATGATCATGGCAGAGGCTGGGGAAGGAAAAGATTCGTGGAGCAGAAAGGTGAGCTTGCAAGTTCTGCTTCAGGTACGTCACAGGTCCCCAGTCCTTGCACTGAACCCAAGAGTCCCAGGCATCGGAAGGAAACTTCTTTTTCCCACAACCACCTCCAACCAACAACTCCGTGTTCAAATACACCCTAAGGGTTTTTTTTTTTTTTTTCCTAGGTACTGTTTGTATGAAAGTTTCCCTGATGTTCTGAGTCATTTTCCTTCACACACACACACACAGTCAATATAATAACCAACACCATCAAATTCTCCCAAACTGATAACTTCTTGTTTCCCCCAAGTCGTTTCAGCAGCAGGAGGACAAACGGGCGACTGCCTTCTCTCTTTCAATAACTCTTCCACTCTAGCCAGTTGTGGCTTCTGCCACACCAAGAGCTTGGGCCAGCTGTTCAGCACCTGTTTCTTCTTAAGCAAAGTCTTCTGCAGGCCAAACTACAGCCAGCAGAGCTCCTGGCCTCTTTGCTTTGTGAGAGTAAGACCTGAGCACACAACTGTTGTTTTGTTTGTTTGTTTTCTGGACTCCTGTTCCGTCATTATCACATCATTATCCAGCACCTTATTTTGCCACAAGAGGGTAGTTGCTACTGAATTTCTTGGGCAGTGAGCAAACCCAAAACTGAAACCGTCCCATTTCTCCATCGTACTGCACCTGGTAGGCCCTTAGGTTTGATGCGTGAATGGATAGAGCAGAGAGGGGGAGGTGAGAAACTCTCAATGAGTTCTTACTCTTTTCTGATGAGAGACTTTCCCCAGCATCCTTTAGAGTTGCCTCCTGAAATCTCACAATGCCAGCAGCTGGGAACCATGATTAAGTGTCAAGACGTGTGGGTTTCGCCACTTCCTAGTACTGTGACTGTAGACAGATTGTTTGACATTCCTGATCACATTTCCTTGTTGGGACTCAGTACAATAAGCCCTGCCTTCCTCGAAACGTTGTTGAGATCAAAGCGGATCAGCCTGTGAAAGCTCTTTGTGGAGTTCTGCTCGGGCAAGAGCACACGACAGTCTTTGGTTCCCTTCACTCAGGGCATAATCTAGGTGTAGAAATCGGCTGTGCTCTTCTCTTTAGCAATGAGTGCAATTGTTTGTCATGGTTTATGCCAAGACTTGTGGGCCATCCAAGAAAGAAGTACCTTTCTCTGAAGGGAGGAGAGAACTTCCACTTTGACTATGACCTTGTCTAAATAAGATCGGAGTTGGTGAACTCAAAAGGCTTCCATAGCCTTGGCAGCTCATGACAAGAGCCTCGGGTGATTACTGACATCATAAATAAGAGTTTCAATTGTTAAATCAATGACAGGAGTCACTGTGCACTTACTCCCCATGTAGGATTTCTGTCCTTAATGTGTTGTACTATGGGAATTAATGGCACAAACAAGTTCTTTATGCAATCCTTAACTCATGGTCTGCACTATTGCTTTCTTCATAACAGTATCAGTAGACATCAAAACATGTTAAACATGACATTTCAGCCAAGAAATTATTGTTTTAATATGTTTCTATTTTGAAGTTTTATTTATTTATTTGTAAGTCAGAGTTACAGAGAGAGAGAGGTAGACAGAATGAGATAGAGATCTTCCATCTGCTGGTTCACTCTCCAAATGGCCACAATGGCCAGAGCTGTGCCAGGCCAAAGCCAGGAGCCAGAAGTTTCTGCCAGGTCTCCCATGTGGCTGACAGAAGCCCAAACACTTGGATCATCTTCCACTGCTTTCCCAGGCTATTAGCAGGGAGCAGGATTGGAAGAAGAGCAGCTGGGATACCACTGGCTCCTATATGGAATGCTGGAGTTGCAGGAGGTGGCTTTGCCCGCTACACCACTATGCTAGCCCCTGTTTCTATTTTTAATTGTTTGATTTTCCATGAATAAAGATTTTTTTTCCAAAAGGAGGCACAACCAATGTTTTTTAGTTGTTTCTATATGAAATTATTCAAATTCTATCACATAATTACCTAATGACATACAGTTTGTTAGGAAATGGATATGTGCAAACTAAAACATACAATTGTACATAGCAAATGGGGTCTGGTTATGGCTGGTGTGGTGGCATAGTGGGTAAAAGCTTCTGCCTGAGATGCTGCCATCCCATATAGTCCTTGCTTCGATTCCTGGCTGCTCCACTTCCTAGCCAGCTCCCTGCTAATGGCCTAAGGAAAACAACAGAGGATGGCACACATATTTAGGCCTCTGCTATGCACATGGGAGACCCAGATGAAGCTCCTGGATCCTGGCTTCAGCCTGGATCAACCCTGGCCATTGTGATCATGTTGGGAGTGAACCAGGGAATGGAAGATCTCTCTCTCTCTCTCTCTCTCTCTCTTTCTCTCTGTGTGTGTGTGCGTGTGTGTAACTGACTTTCAAATTAATAAATAAATCTTTAATAAATAAATAATTGATTAATTTGCCATTAACAAGGAAGGTATTTTCCCCAAAAAGAGGCACAAAAAAACAACAAATATTCGTTAGTTGTTTCTATGGGAAATTATTTGAATTCTCTGACTTAATTATCTAATGATATTCAGTATGATAGACCATGGATAGATGCAAATCAAAGCATACAATTATTATAGCAAAAGAGGTCTGGCTGTGTATGGTTTCCCACTAAAAATTGTAATGACTGCATTTACCTTAGGCTTGTATGTTCATTTTTATCCAAGGACCCCCACAGAGGGCTGTGAATCATGGTGTAAAACAATTGACGCAGAGAGTCTAGACTGAGCCTCCCTCTATTCTAAAAATTTGGTTTGTATATATTTTACCTTCTTTCTCCATTGTTATTTAAACTTCTTAAAAGCACCTAGAGGCCGGTGCCACAGCTCACTAGGCTAATCCTCCGCCTTGCGGCGCTGGCACCCCAGGTTCTAGTCCCGGTCGGGCGCCGGATTCTGTCCCGGTTGCCCCTCTTCCAGGCCAGCTCTCTGCTGTGGCCCGGGAGTGCAGTGGAGGATGGCCCAAGTGCTTGGGCCCTGCACCCCATGGGAGACCAGGAGAAGTACCTGGCTCCTGCCATCGGATCAGTGTGGTGCGCTGCCCGCCGTGTGCTGGCCGCGGCGGCCATTGGAGGGTGAACCAACGGCAAAAGGAAGACCTTTCTCTCTGTCTCTCTCTCTCACTGTCCATTCTGCCTGTCCAAAAAAAAAAGGCACTCACGTGACCAGCCTGTCAGGCAGAGCGGTATTTCAACAGCACAGAAGGGGCTTACACGACACAGCTAGTCTGGTTCAGAGCAAGACTCCAGGAGAGCAACCACTGAACTCATACTAGAAATCAGAGCCCCTTGCTAGGTTAATGACCTACATTTTATAAAATAATATTTGTTTTTTAACTGCTCATTTATTATCTTGTTTGCAAAGGTCATAACATGTAGAATTGCAAGCTGATGTTCTCATGGAAGATTTTAAGTATTTTTCCCTCTAAGTCAGCCTTACACTTTCTGACAACCCTAAAGAACCCACACGTTTGTCTACACTGACCACTACACAGAGTTTATTCACGAAAAGCTGCTCAATCTCCTGTTGTTAACTTTGATTCCATACTGCTGTGATATCTTTGAAAATCTGATTTCAAGTTTGTATAATAATAGGGAATTTAAAATGGATTGGTTTAAACAAGCAATGATTTAAAAGCACTCCAAAGCTCTGTACTGATTTTGGTTTTGATATTTTGGTTATGCAGATAAGAAACTCTCAGAAGAAATAACTGAGATGAATAACAACAATCAATGAATACATTACTTCTCCTAATTGTACAAACAGTCAAACTGTGTAAAGCATAACCGTATTGTTGCTTCAGCTGTTCCTATCCCCAGTTAGAGGGAACCATGGTGGTAGAATGAAGTTCATCCTGATCATCCCTTTCCAAACACAGGATTTTTTTTTTCCAAAAATGGGAAAAAGAAAAAGAAACAATCTCATTGTCACAAATTGTTCTGCCAACATATCAAATAATTAAAAAAAATCTTTTCAACTGTAAAACTATTTGGAACATAGAAAAAGAAGACCAGCGTTTCTATTTATCCTCTTAGCATATCCTCTTTTTTAAAAATACCACATATCAGGGCTGGCGCCGTGGCTCACTAGGCTAATCCTCCACCTGCGGTGCTGGCACCCTGGGTTCTAGTCCCCGTCGGGGCTCCGGATTCCGTCCTGGTTGCTCCTCTTCCATTCCAGCTCTCTGCTGTGGCCCAAGAAGGCAGTGGAGGATGGCCCAGGTCCTTGGGCCCTGCACCCGCATGGGAGACCAGGAGGAAGAACCTGGCTCCTGGCTTCGGATCAGCGTAGCGCACTGGCCCTAGCGGCCATTTGGGTGGTGAACCAACGGAAGGAAGACCTTTCTCTCTGTCTCTGTCTCTCACTGTCTAACTCTGCCTGTCAAATTAAAAAAAGATACCACCTATCCTTTAGCTTCTATCTTACCCCTCATCTAAATATAAAAGCAGAACCATAAATAAAATATGGCTAGATGGAGATCGGTGGTGTCTAAAATAGCAGGATGGCTCCCAGCCTCACAGGCATCCTGCTTTCCCACAAGGTGCATTGTGTTGTCAATGCCAGGAGTCCTAGTCCATTCCATTCTCCCCCAGTGCTGGACCACATCCCTGCACCTGCTCACTTCCAGCCACTAACAAGACTACACCAAGACCTGAAATTCCTAGAGCCCGCTGAAGTACCAGTGCAAGCTTTCCGTGTTGGCTTTTAGTATTCTCCTCAGTTATTTCTTCTGAGAGTTCCTTATCTTCGTAAACTCCTATCTGCAGTTCAGCGATACTATATTTTCTATAACATTTTTCTATACTGTTAATGCAGGGTTAGAGAAATGCCCACATGTGTTAGCTCAGTACACTGAATTGCCAAAAAAGAAATTAAAGAATGTACACCGTAATCTTCAGTGATAAACGTGGACTATTACAAAACAATACTCCTGAGCTTAAAGAATCTTAACTACTTTATGAAAAAAATTGGTTTATTTTTTAATATTTTATTGTGTTTCAGCTCTTGAATGTTTTGTTTCTATGAAATTTGCACCTATTCGATGATCATCTGCAAACTCCCCACTCATTTAACCAGAGAAACATAGAAATATATAGCTTATATTTCTATGACTCCTTTAGCCAAATCAGTCTATTACAACACTCAATTTTGAAAAGGAGAGATAGGCAGATACTACAAAAAGAACCAAATGTTAATCTATTTCCATAAGCTTTGAAATATGTGGAAATCATAAAAACCATAATAAACTAGGCTATAATCTCTTCCTGAGAAACAATAACAACAACAAAAAACACCGACATCCTATTTTCAGGGTTTGGAACTTAATGCATCTTACCTCCAGCTGAGGAATACTGAAAGCGTACCCTTCATAATCATGGTAACGAATTTCAGGATTTACCTCTGGCCCTATCACCTTATTATTAGCTGAGTCTAAGGGAAACAGCAGAATGTCAGCAGGAGCAATGACTCCTCTGCTTGAGACTGGACGAGATGAAGCGTTTACTTTGATTGGAATGATTTATGAGTGAAACTGCGGAAAGTGAGATGCTGTTTAAAGGGCACAAATGGCATATTTAACTTAACTCTTGGTTCTACTCACTAGAAAACTCCTGAGTACTCACTGACTTTATATCTCATATGTATATTAAAACTGGAGGTAGTTACCTGAAATTTTAATGGAAACTCCTTGTATATCAAATTAATTTCTCCCTTTTATGAGCTCATTGAGCAGCTTATTTAAAATTCTGTTATAGTTTATTCCTACCTTTTGCATCCCTGTCTTCTCCACTCAACATCCGTGCAAACAGTGACTACGGTTTGCTCATTGTGGCCTTGTTTTGTGGCCACTTCCAATTACATGAACACAACTGAATTAAAATACAATCTAACATGGTTGCATAAGGCAACCTATGATTTCTCTTATTTTACCATTTGCTAAAGCTACTAGAAGACCATATAATAAATAAAACTAAAAAAACCCAATGATTTATTGTTATTTATAATATAAACATTAAAAGTATACTTGTTATGTTTAGTTCCCATAGTTCTAGAGATAAAACTTCGAGCTGTAGAGTATTCTTGGCATCCAGATGTACATGTTTCCAAGCATGAACTCTTGAACCCAAATTCCGTGATGAACTCATGACAACATAGTGAATGGCACCAGAAATGTAAAGAGTTTGGCCAAGTTTCTATACATATAGAATATTTAGAAAAGAGTAAAAGGTCCTAGAAGAATTTTGGGCTTCCTTTTTGTGTGGTTTACCTGGAAATACCATCACATGCTTTAAGGAACTGTACAAACACACCAGCCCTTAGTCTAAATTCTAGTTCAGTGCCTAGAGTTGGAAAAGAAGTCAGTGACAAAAATTTTTCTTTACTAATTTGGAAATTAAGAAAGTTTCTGATTTAGAAAATGAAAGTATATGTCAAAAACAAATGTGAAATTTTTATAGAAATATTGTAACATTTTAATGAATTCCTTTCATTGATCCATTTAAGAAAATCCTTGCGCCAAAATACATAGAATTGGCCAGCACCACGGCTCAATAGGCTAATCCTCCGCCTGCGGTGCCAGCACACTGGGTTCTAGTCCCGGTCAGGGTGCCAGATTCTGTCCCGGTTGCCCCTCTTCCAGGTCAGCTCTCTTCTGTGGCTCGAGAAGGCAGTGGAGGATGGCCCAAGTGCTTGGGCCCTGCACCTGCATGAGAGAGAGAAGCACCTGGCTCTCTTTGGATCAACGCGGTGCGCCAGTTGCAGCAGCCGTTGGAGGGTGAACCAATGGAAAAGGAAGACCTTTCTGTCTCTCTCTCTCACTGTCCACTCTGCCTGTCAAAAAAAAAAAATACATAGAATTGTACACCAAAACATATAGAAATAAATGATCAATTTCTTTTCAACATTAAATAAGTTTTGTTTTTATTCATATACAGCAAATTTTAAGATAGTCATATCATTAAAAGTACAGTAGTATATCATTCTTTATAATTTGACAAAGATTTACAAGGTTTTGAAAAAATACTATATCTGTAGCAAAACAAATAGGGACATGCATTCCTTTTTTGAGTTTTAAAAAATTTAGCTCCCACATGTAAAGAAGAAAACATGCAGTATAAAATATTATACACACCCTCCCAGGAATTTACATTGCTATAGATAGAATATTATTATATTTATATAAGAATTGTGTCAAAAACCTAATTACCTAACTAATGAAGCAAGGAAAGCATACTAACATGGACTATTTTAATGGATAAAATGATATTCATTAAAACTTACATTTACTCATTCACATATGAACTAATATATACACTGTTTCCTTTCGAAAATAAAAACCTTTTTATTATCATTGTAGTTTTCTTTTTTTTTATTTGACAGATAGAGTTATAGACAGAGAGAGAGACAGAGAGAAAGGTCTTCCTTCCGCTGGTTCACCCCCAAATGGCCAATACGGCCGGCGCTGCGCCAATCTGAAGCCAGGAGCCAGGTGCCTCTTCCTGGTCTCCCATGCAGGTGCAGGGGCCCAAGCACTTGGGCCATCCTCCACTGCTTTCCCGGGGCATAGCAGAGAGCTGGAGTGGAAGAGGAGCAACCAGGACTAGAACTGGCACCCATATGCGATGCCAGCGGAACAGGCAGAGGATTGACCTAGTGAGCCACGGCGCCAGCCCCACCATTTTAGTTTTTAATGCTACAGAAAAAACCTCTGAGTCAGGATTGTCACTCCCCGTCTTCGTGGAGGAACGACACAGGACCCTGCGCTGTTCTTTTGTCTGCTCGGCCCTCCCCGGGTTTGCTGCTGGTTCTTCCCGGGTTGGCTACCGTCCCTTCCACCTCCGTGGAAGGACGGTTCCCCCTAGCCACTTTCCCCACTTCCGTGGGGGAGCGGCACACCGCCGGCCGGCTCTCTCGGGGGCTGCTCAGGTGTTCCTTCAGATAGATGTTCCCGGTGCATGTTGTCTCTCTCCTCCTTTATAGTCCTCTTCCACCAATCCCAACTCTGCTACCCACACGCCGAGTATGCTGCTCTCCTCCAATCAGGAGCAGGTCCTACAGTCTATTGGTTGAACTGGAGGCAGCTGTGTAGAAGCTGTTTCTCCCTTCTCAGCGCCATATTGTGGGAGAGCAGATGCACAGAACAAGTCTTAATTCCAGTAACTTAGTCTAGTCCGGGTTGCTCCCCACAAGGATGAGTAAAAGGGCAGTCCACTAGTAACATTTGCCCTGTGAGAAAATAAACTGTCACACCAGGATATTTCCATTCACTGGAAAACGAAATACATGAAAGCATGAAAAGTGTTGGATGTGATTAGAGTCTCCACCATCAATATCCCAATGTCCTGCCTGTTCCTGTACTGAATGAGAGAGTTAAGCAATACCAAAATAATTATAGAACATTTATTTAATCATATAAAACTCATGTTGCCTAGTAATTTTGCAAGTTTCTTAGGATTAGCGGAGTTCTCAGTCACTGGTTTTTTTTGTAGATCCTTGCAACTATCTGGAACCTTTGTATGTTCTGCAAGGTTCATACCCAGTTGATACCATATGACCCAATGAAGACTCACTGTAACTTAGACACTAAAACTGAGGTTCAAAATAGTAATGTTCACTTATGCTGGGCTAAAATTATTGGTTAATATCAAATTATTTTGAAATAAAATGAATTTTTTAAATCTAACCTCAGAAAAATGATTTTAAGTGTAAAGATGTTCTTTACAAATTTCTAATAGATTTTATGCAGCTATTTCATAAAACAATCTCCACTTAGAAATTTACCTCCTAGAAGAGAATCTCAGAAATCAATTTTAATTTGGAACACTTATTAGACCTTTAACCTAAGAGCTTAGCTATATTTCTAATCATGATACAGCTGACTAGTAGTGCCAGATCCAAAAGTATTCTCAAATACGAAACATAATACTCCTCTTAAAGAAACATCAAATGGAAAAGAACAATGAAAAAGTGTTTAAAAATTTTTTGAGAAACAAATGATGCTTGTACATTTGCATAGGGCATGGTGTAATACTTCAACACATATACACAGCATGAATTGATCCAATCAGGCTATTACTACTCACATTTGCTTATCGTCTTAGGCTAGGAGCCCATGAACTCCTTTCTTCTAGTTCCTTACAAACTACATGAACTATTGTCATCCCCTTGTGCTATGGAATGTATTCCTGTTGACTGATTGTGTTAGGGTACCTGTTATCCAACTCCACGTCTCTCCCCTACACCCTGCCTTTCTTGGCCCAAGATGATGACAATTCTACATTCAGATGGACTAATTTTAGCTTTCACAAATTAAAAATAAACTGCTATAATTGTCTTCCTGTGTCTGCCTCATTTCATTTAATGCAACGACCTCCAGTCCATCCATTTTGCTGCAAAACACAAGAATTCATTGTTTTTTTCTGACTTAACAATATTCCATTATGTATATAAATCAAATTTTCTTTATTCAAGAATCTGTCTGATCTTGGTTGATTCCACATCTTGGCTCTTGTGAATAAGGCTGCAGTAAATCTGGGAGCCCAGTTATCTTTTTCACATGCTGATTTCCTGTCTTTTTGGTTATATACCCAAAAGTGGGAGAGCTGGATCACAAGATAGGTCTATTTTTAGTTTTTTGAGGAACCCAGAGACCTTTCTCCAAAATGCCTAATTTGTGTTCCCACCAACAGTGTGTAAGAGTTCCCATTTCTTACAACCTCAACAACAATTGTTTTGTTTTGATTTGTCTTTTTGATAATAGCCATTCTAACTAGGGTGAGATGATACATCATGGTTTTGATTTCTGTTTTCTCTTATGGCTAATGATTGAATATTTTTCATATAGTTTTGTCCATTTGTATGTTTTCTCTTGGAAAACTATATTTTTTGCCCATTTTTAATTGGATTTTTTTACTGTTGTTGATTTTGGCTTCCTTTTATATCTAGATATTGACCCTTTGTCTCATGAAGAGCTGGCAGATAATCTCTCCCATTATATTGGTTGTCTCCTCACTCTAAACTGTTTGCTTTCTGTGCAGAAGCTTCTTTCTTGAAATAATCCCATTTGTCCATTTTTGCTTGTTTTAGGAGGGTTTTATCTAAAAAAAAAAATGTTTCCTACACCAAAAACTTTGCTTCCCTGTAGTCTAATAGCTTCACATATTTCATTTATGAAAGCAATCCATTTTGGACTGATTTTTGTATACAGTGAGAGGCAGGGCTCAAGGCTAAGTCTTTGAAGCAGTTAACCTTTCTCCAGTATATGATTTAGATATAGTGGATGATAATCAGTTGGCTACGGATGTGTGGGTGTATTTCTGAGGTTGCTATTCTGTTCCAATAGTCTTTGTGTCTGGGTTTTGTTTGTTTGTTTATCACTACCATGCTGGTTTGGTAACTATAGCTCTGCAGTACATCTTAAACTTAGGAATTGTGATGCCTCCAAATTTGTTCTCTTCGTTCAAAATTGCTTTGTCTATTTGGGATCTTTAGGCTCGCAAATGAACTTTAGAAATCTTTCCTAGTTCCATGAAAAAAATTATTTATATTTTGGTTAAGATTGCATTGAATCTGTAAATCACTTTGGGAAGTAAGAACATTTTAACAAAATTAATTATTTCAATCTATGAAAATAGGAAGTCTTTCCATTTATCCATTTTCAGTGTCTTTTTCACTTTCTTCCATCAGTGTTTTAGAATTTTCATTGAAATGGTTCTTCTTTTTTGTTTAATTTCTTCCTATGTATTATTGGTAGCTATTGTGCATAGGATTGTTTTTATTATTTGTTTCTCAGTGATTTCATTATTGGTGTATAAAAATGCTGACGATTTTTATATGTTGGTTTTCTATCTTGCTACATTACTGGATTTGTTTATCAGCTCTAATAGTGTTTTGATGAATAATGGGATTGAAAAAATAATTAAAAATCTACATATTCAAAAAATCAAAAATGTTATATATAAAATCAAAAAATCAAAAGTATATATATATATAACACACACATATGAGTAATGGGATTGAAAAAATAATCAAAAGCCATATATGTATATGCAAACAGGGATCTTTTGATTTTTTTTCCAACATCTGTTTCTTCTGTTTCATTCTCTTTTCTAATTACTCTGGCTAGAACTTCTAGATCTGTATTGAATAAGACCAGTATGAGTAGATATTCTTGCCTATTCTAGATCTTATAGATAATGTTTTCAATTCATTCCATTTAGTATGCTGTTGACTGTCCATCTGTCATACTTGGGCTTTATTATGCTGTGGTATGTTCCTTCTAACCTAATTTGTTCCAGGTTTTTATTATGATTAGATATTGAGTTTTATCAAATGCTCTTTCTGCACATATTGATATAATCCTATGATTTTATCCTTTATTTTGCTGATGTGATATAGTAAATATATTGGTTTGTATAAGTTGAGCCTTCTTTCAATTCTGAGATAAATCCCACTTGATTACATGGATAATCTTTTTTTATGTTGTTGGACTCCATTGTTTTGGTTTTTTTTGTTTTTTTTTTTTTTTTTGAAAACCTTTGTATCTATGGTCATCAGGGAGATTTATAATTTTCCTTTTTTTGTTGTATTCTTGCCTGGTTTTGAAATCAAGGTAATTAATGTTGGCCTCATAGAAAGACTTTGGAAGAGGTCTTTCCTTTCCATTCTTTGAATAGTTTGTGAAAAAATGATGTTCATTCTTCTTTATACATTTAGTAGAATTCATCAGTGAAACCACCAGGTCTTAGATTTTTGCCTTATTGAGAGACTTTTAATTTTTTTTTTCAATCCCATTACTCATTATTGATCTGTTCAGGTTTTCTACATCTTCAAAGTTAAATTTTGGTAGGATACACATTCCAAAAATCCATGTTGGTTCTAGTTTTTCTAGGGTATAGTTGTTAGTGATAGTTTCTAATGCTCCTCTATTTCTCATTTCTTATCTCTGATTTTATTATTTGGGTCTTCTCTTTTTCTTGATTAGACTAGTTTATGGTTTCTTTTTTTTATCTTTTCAAGTAATGAATTCTCCATGTCCTTGATTTTTCAGCTTTTTTAATTTCTGCTCTGAGCTTTGTTATGATATATTATATCACAATTTGGATTTGTTTTGTCCTTGATTTTCTAGGGCCTTGTTTTACAACATTATGATGTTCATGTGATGTATTCCTGTGGTTTTGTTTTTTTTTTTTTTTTTTTTTTTTTTTGGTAAGGACTTGCTGCTATAAACTTCCCTCTTGGAACTTCTTTTGCTATGTTCCATAAACTCAGTTGTAACTGATCTGTTCTTCCATCCATTAACCGTCATCTTCCACCCACAAGGTAGCGTATTTCATTCCCAATGTTTCAATTGACTTTTTTTTTTTTCAATTTTGTCTTGCATTTTAGGTAATATCATTTACTCCTGCTTGTGATTCCTTTTTTTCCCTTTTTTAAAGTATTTAACACATAATGATTTTTGTATTCTTTATCTGACAATGTCAAATATTTAGGGGAAGTAGGTTTTTGAAAGCATTGCTTTTGCTTAATCTTAATCTTGGTCATTTTCCCTTAGATGCTTGGTAATTATTTCTATCCCTGGGAGCCCTTGGAGCTCACCTTGGAGATGCTTCCTGGCACTTCCTTCTTTCAGGGGACCAGGAAGTGCCCCTGCAGTGGGTTTTCTCTGGCTCCCCTTGAGTCCTCAGCTCCATCCTGGCATTTCTAGTTTACCCCGTTCTTCCTCACAGTGAGCAGGGTCTCGGTTGCTACCTCATACGCCGAAGAAGCTGATTTTTACCGAAATTCTGACTCTCACAGCTCTGTACTTGGCTTGGACTTTGTCTTATGTGACAAGAAGAGACTTTCTATACAACCTTGATTAACTGTAAGTAGTCCGGCAACACGAAGCAGCATGTATTACCCTAACTTGACAGAGATGCTATTCTCTATAGTGTAAGTAAAGTATATGTACAGCATAGTATAAGGCTGGATTACTTTGTTATATATAAAATCTGACATACTGCTGGCACAACTAAATTGATATTTTCTTTAAAAATTATATTTAAAAAATAAAATATTTTATTTAAAAATATTTTATTAAAAAAATAAAAATTTTATTTGGATACAGCCCTGACTATTGGGGGGCATTTGAGAAGTGAACTAACAGATGGGAGAGCTCTGTCCTGTCTGCCCCACCCTCACCTCTCAAATTAAAATAATAACACTAAAACATACTTAACTAAAATATAGTTAAAGCCAAAGAAAATTCTTGGAACAAAAAAATTGAATATTGCGATTTCAAAATAAGGTAATTTGGTATACGTGAATTTCACCTATATCTAAAACTGCTGTAAATTATCTTATCCTATTAAGACTTACATGTTTCCTGACATCAGCTTTGTAATATATCACTTTTCTCTATGAAATTATAAATGGAAAGAGTTATTTTTAGATAACAGCTGTGATTTTTTTTAAAAAAATATTCACAGTAAAGGCAAATAAACTGTCTTTAAATAGCAAACCAATACTGAATTCTGAAAATTTTCCTCTTAGTTTTACTCTGCTTGTTTTTCCCTGGCAGCTCTGCCTATGCTGAAAAGCAACGTTTTTTAGGAAAAAAAAAATCTGTAGGTTATAGAAGCAAATGCAGTCAAGTTTCACTATGGGGGAATCTTAGGGCATCAATGACTTCTGTCACTCTTGTTTCACCCTTGAAAGTGAGATGTGGTCAAGATTTTTTTTGACAGAAAACAATGCAGAGTTGTGTGCATCTTTACCTATTTTCTGTTATATTCTGTTCTGCCAGGGAAGAACAGAATCAGCCGTTTGGCTACAATAGAATTAGCAGCCTGTGCAAGGAGAGTATGTGCTGATCTTCATGAAATTAATTACAAGGGATTAAAAAGGAAAGCAGAGTCGGAGTCTGAACTCTGTCACATCAGTAGTCTGGTTAAGATAAGCAACACTGATTTCCTCTGAGTGGATTTGTGCACAATGGGATTTTTTTGGGAAATAAAATCCTCTGCCTTCAGTGTATTCCATTGGTGCTTAACTAAATTCGCAGCGACTGTGTGTTTCTTGTCAACTGGACTCCAGGTCCTGTGCAGCTGAGCAGATTACTTAAAAGCAGTGCTTGCACCTCTCGCTGGAGCAGGACTCCCAGCAGCACTGATTCCCGCAGGTGACTAATGAAGATCTTCCAGGAGAAATTAGCCTCTCTGCTCCCTCCTGCATTCGCTGGCCCTGTGGAACTCTCAATCTGCCCTCTGCCTTCAGCAGGCTCCCTGGAGAACGCTGGAAACAGGTGTGAGGGATCTTGTCATTAATTGAGATCAGCAGTGTCGGTTAATTAAGTGGAAGTTCTTTAACCTGGCCTTTGCAGACAAAGTTGGCGGAGAGTGCAACATGATTAAAATAAAACCCAGGTTTCTTGTCATCGCTCAAAGTCATTTTTCTTCTTCCTAATTACATTTCTTACATTTTCTTAGGTTGAACTCTTTGAAAATAAATATTAAATGGGACCAACATTTTAGGGGGAAGCTATTGTTTAATCTACTGATATGTAGAACACAGAACATCATGAGAACAGAGCGTCTTTCCACCCCGTGTTCCACATACCATTCCTTCCAAAGGACGCCACTCGATGCATCTTGGGAGAAAAAAAGCTATTGTAAAGCACAGTAATATTAGAAATTCTGGGATCCTTAAAGCCTTCTTTGTTGGGGAACTTTTGTTAGACTAAAACATGACATGTTATGTGTATTATTATAATAATACATTATAATAACAATTATATATTATATAATATATAAAATATTATAATATTTTAATATTTATTCAATATTAAATATTTATTTATTCATTTAATAATATTATTTAATATTTATTTATTTATAAATATTTAATAATATTTATTATAACACAATATATTATATATTATATGATTTATTATATATAATTAATATATATTGATATAATATAATATTATTTTTATTTTATATTAAACTTATGATTATATATAATATAATGTATATGCTATAATATATTATAATTATATGATATATACTATATAATTATATGATATATAGTTATATAATATATAATTACTGATTTATAAATCAGTAAGATGGCTACAAGAGATATGGCTTTACACATGTATGATATAGCCAACACCAGTATTATTTATTTGAAAATGGACTCTTTTTAAAATTTTTTTTATTTATTTGACAGGAAGAGTTATAGACAGAGACAGAGACAGAGAGAAAGGTCTTCCTTTCGTTGGTTCACTCCCCAAATGGCCGCTACGGCCAGTGCGCTGCGCCAATCCAAAGCCAGGAGCCAGGTGCTTCTTCCCGGTCTCCCATGCAGGTGCAGGGGCCCAAGCACTTGGGCTATCCTCCACTGCTTTCCTGGGCTATAGCAGAGAACTAGGCTGGAAGAGGAGCAAATGGGACGAGAACCGGTGCCCATATGGGATGCCAGCGCCGCAGGCGGAAGATTAACCAAGTGAGCCACGGCATCAGCCCCCTGAAAATGAACTCTTTTTGTTCTTAAACTTTAGAGCATAGTGTACCAATACAATATTTTTTTAGATTTTATTTATTGATTTGAGAGGTAGAGTTACAGATAAAGAGAGGGAGAAACAGAGTGAAAGGTCTTCCATCTGCTGGTTCACTCCCCAAATGGCTGCAAGGGCCAGAGCAGGGCCGATCCGAAGCCAGGAGCCAGGAGCTTCTTCCAGGTCTCCCACGTGGGTCCAGGGGCCCAAGCTCTTGGATCATCTTCTACTGCTTTCCCAGGCCATAGCCGGGACTAGAACTGGTGCCCATTTGAGATGCTGGCATGGTAGCTAGGTGATTAACCTACTGCACTACAGTGCCGGCCCCTACCAATACAATTTTGTGGGGCTTAAGAAAACCCTGAATTTTCCTTTTTCAGAAATTTGCAAACTTTTGCCCAGTACATCTATTCTTACTTTTCATTTTTGTCTGTTAGAATTGTCTTCCTCTTGATGATTCTTTTGTGAATTCCACACTGAGAAGTGGGTTGCTTGCGTTCCCCTGGGTGCTGAGATACACCGTGGTGTGTGTGCGTTTTTAAGGCTAAGCTGCCCACTTGATTTTCCAGTCTGGCTTTTAAGTTTGTGTCTGTTTGACATCAAAGTAAACAGAAATCAAGGAAGTTTTTCCTCTAGCATTTCACTGACTGCCATGAGAATATTTCCAGGAGTGACCTGGGGTCTCATCCCTTCCTCAAGATGCTGGTGCTGCTGAGCAGTGATGGAATGTGAGACCCCGTGCCGCCCCCGGCAAGCGTCTCGGGCAGTGAATGGGAGCGGGAGTGGTGCCCTAACACTGGACAGGACCCAGCCTGCCTGTCTCTGTGCCGGGGCTCTGAACAGAACTCCAGATTGCTGAAACGTAGACGGTATTCCCCCAGAGTCTCCTCTGAGGCAGGAGGTGAAGAAATTTTCTAATTTGTCATTATTTGCTTTTACCTTTTACTTCTAACAACCAGCTCCTGTCTTCTTTGAGCCCCAAATTATTTTTTTCTTTAAAAAAAAAACCTTTTAAATAAAAGTCACTGATGGGACAGTCTTTCAAAGGTGAGATCTCATCTTTAAGAACAGAGACCAGATCATTATTAAGAGTCCAGAGAAGGCCGGCGCCGCGGCTCACTAGGCTAATCCTCCGCCTTGCGGCGCCGGCACACCAGGTTCTAGTCCCGGTCGGGGCACCAGATTCTGTCCCTGTTGCCCCTCTTCCAGGCCAGCTCTCTGCTGTGGCCCGGGAGTGCAGTGGAGGATGGCCCAGGTGCTTGGGCCCTGCAGCCCATGGGAGACCAGGAGAAGCGCCGGCCGCGGCGGCCACTGGAGGGTGAACCAACGGCAAAAAAGGAAGACCTTTCTCTCTGTCTGTCTCTCTCACTGTCCACTCTGCCTGTCAAAATAAATAAATAAATAAATAAGAGTCCAGAGAAGACATTTCTACTGTCAACTGACTTACCTGTCTCTGTGCCTTTAAATCCTTTGAAAAGTTATGTAACACTGGGGCCAGTGTTTGGCCTAGCAGTTAAGACCCAGTTGAGATACCCACATGGCACATCAGAGTGCCTGCGTCTGAGTTCTAGCTCCACTACTGATTCCAGCTTCCTGCTAATTCAGATCCTGGAAGACAGCAGGCGATGGCAGCGGTGACCAGGTTCCCGCCACTGTGTGGCAGATCCAAATGAGTTCTTAGCTTCCTGCTTTGACCAGCTTGAGTCCCAGGCGTTGCAGGCTTTTGAGAAGTGAACCAGTGGATGAGAACTCTCTCTCACTGCCTCTTAAATACACAATTTTTAAGGTTTGTCATCTGTATATATTACCATCATGAAGCCTCTGACATGAAATTAATTAAAACATTATTAATATACACAGCATGTTTCAGAAAGAGAGACACTGTAAAATAAAACCACATTTGTGTCATTCCATTTGCTTCATAAAATCTACTGATGAAATTCTAGGAGAAATTCGTGTTGTCTGCTGAAAATTTTAAAAGAAATAAGAGGCAGTACTTTACAAGTACGATTTTATTAAGGAAATGAGTTTTGTTCACTTTAAAGTTATTCAGCAGTTGAAAAATCAATAGTGTTTACCAAAATGTAATGCCGTCATCTGACATCTTCTCAAAGTATTGGGAATCAGGTTTTCATGTTGCAATACAAATCATTGTTTATTTAAAAGAGACTTGATTAAAAATAACAAAGTCCTTCACCTTCTCCTTTCTTATCATTTGTTTGGAATCTCTTTGATGATTTATATTTCAGACAGATATTGATTTCTGTCTTCTTCTGCCCTATAAATGCTGCTCTATTTTCAGTCAAGTGTGTTGAGCATTAGGTCAGCACAAGGATGGAATAAATAAACCAAAGCGACTTGTTTTACATAAAGCAGAGCAAAGCAGCTCTAAGACACCCAGTATTTTCTGTAACCAACCTTTTGCCTGCCAAATAACAAATGCACAAAACCAAGACTCAGATACAGCTTAGTCAGTTTTCTGTTTCTCAAACGTCTACCTTATTTCAGATTTTATGCTTTCTTAGGACCAATGCAAATGTTTTATCTGTTTTTAAGTGTCATTTTTGGGGCAGTCTACCTAGGCTGAATTAAAATTGTCATGACTTTCTAGAATTCCAAAAAAAAAAAAATCCTGGGTATGAGGACTAAGAGAAACACATACTTTTTTTGAGAATAGAGTGCTGCTTTTTAAAAATTTTTTAAAGATTTATTTATATATTTGAATGGCAGAGTTACAGAGAGGCAGAGAGAAGGATCTTCCATCTGTTGGTTCACTCCCTAGATGGTCACAATGGCCAGAGCTATGCCAATTCGAAGCCAGGAGCTTCTTCCAGGTCTCCCACACGGATGCAGGGTCCCAAAGACTTGGGCCATCTTCTACTGCTTTCTCAGGCCATAGCAGAGAGCTGGATCAGAACTAGTGCTCTAGTGCCGAGACTTGAACCAGTGCCCATAAGGGATGCTGGCACTGCAGGCGGCAGCTTTACCCACTTTGCCACAGCTCCAATATACTAGAAATATATTCTTTACAACGTCTTTAAGGACCCACGCATGCTAAGATTTGGGTGCCGATTAAGTACATGTCAAAGCCAGGGGCTCAGCATGGAGGGGTCACGCTCATGATAACCAGTAAAGTCGCCGCTTTTCTGCCACTGACCACAATGCCATTCCGTTGAAGGAAGGGAATGTACTGAACTAATTAAATATGCTTGTGAGAAGTGCCTACATGAAGGTCACGGCATTGCCTTGGGAAGAGAGAAAGCATCAGCTGAGAAGATCGACTGAGCAAACTCCTAAATAAAAGAAACCCACTTGAGTCCTGCACAGCAAACTCCCATACCTCTCAGCTTCCAAATATAAGGATTTATTTTGTCACTTGGATTCAGGTTTCTCAGGCGGCAGGAAAATGACCTCCTCACACCCATCAGAAATGCTTGCATCTTGCTCCATGGCAAGGGGAAATGAAGGTTGCAGATAGAATTGGCGTTGTTATCAACTGACCTTGAGATGCAGAGATTATGCTGGGTTACCCAAACAATGTGCTCCATGTATCATGTGGCTCCCTATAAATGCCAGAGAGCCAGAGACATAGTGGCGTGAAAGGCACTGCCGCACCTGCGTTCCCTATCCAGTCAAACCCATCCGCAATTTCTCTGTTCCAGAAAAAGGCGATCATATTTTTTTATTGTTTTCAGATGATAAGTTTGTGATCTTTTGTGGAAACCCTAGTAGGAAATCCGGACAATGTCCAGCAGAAATATGATGCAGGAAGAGACTTAATGGAAGCCACTCAAAGAAAATGAAGCTACATACTCATAAAGAAAAGTGCTGTATTCACTGAATCTCCACTTTTCCCAGCCTGTAAGAGACATCGCTGAGAAACATGGGAACCAAGAGGAAGGCCGGTCCTAGGCCTTCCTACCCAATCCAAGCAGATGAGCATGGAACCCACTTAGTGTCCTTTCTCTGCCGGAGTAGAGTGCTCTTAAAGTCGACACTTTCCCTCTTCTACATCATCACATTTAACGTTCCTTTACTTGATGACTGACAGCTGGGCAAAGAGAAGGTCAAAAGCTGTTACACATTAATACAGATGAAGATGATGATGAACCACCCTCTTTCTGGCTCTTTCTCCTCTCCTCTCTGTCACTCTGCCTCTGAAATAAATGTTTCAATTGTTAAAAAAATATTTAAAAGCTACAAAGAGTTAAAGTCAGAGTTTTCCCTGAATTCTTAGAGTTACAAAACTAAACAAGCAAAAAGATCTAATGAAAAGAAAGAGAAATCCTTAAATTTCAGGGGTTTGAGGGGTTATCTCAATTGAGACGGTGAAAAACAACTGCAAGAACCAGAGAGCAAAACCAAACAGGCAGGAAACCTGCTCCCTCCTTGGGGTCCTGCTCATTCTACTGTGATTCTCCAGAATAAAAGTTTCCACTGCCCACACGGCTTGCTCCCCCATTGTTACTGGGACTATTTTGGTGGGAGACTTTTGCTGTTACCCTACGAAAGTTCAGTGTTCCGTTGTGACTTCCTGCATCCACGTTCGTTACTATCTATGCTCTTGTTAACAGTACTAATAGAAAACGTGTTTCTTACCTTGTTTATTGCTTCTTCTGCTTAAGGACATACTCACTGCTCATTCTGCTCAATCAGTAGCAGAGATAATGCTTTTTTCCACCACCATGCTCTGGTGCACTTCAGGGACAAAATGTAGAACAGGCAAATCGCCATGTACAGAGACAGCATTGAAAAAGGCTTTGCGCTCAGGCCGTTTCCAAATGATTTGTAATCCAACCAGAGATTGGAACGTCCACAAGAGAGTACATTAAATGTCTGTGAACCAGCTCATCCCAGAGATCTTTTCAGCTTTGACAACTTGCTAACCACATTGTCTCAGGGATAGAAGATCAGCTCCCAATCCCTATGCGCGTTCCACCTGTCAATGAGTGGCTGTTTGCATTGAGATACAATTTGAACACTGGGACAAAGCATGCAACTTGGGTTCTGTGTATTTCTCAAGATTCCTGTAATTAATGTTGCACAGGAGATTAGACCCAAGGTCATGTCCTGAGCACAGAGGAGAGCACAGCTCTCAACACAGACAATGATCCCAGTGACTAAAAGGAGAGCAACTCAAAATCACGGATATGTGGGTGATGTTAGTTCATGACTATCAGAAATGTATCAGTAGTGTTTAACACACACACATATTTTAAAGATTGTTTAAATGAATGGATGTGCAGAAAAATTCTGTAAGTGATCTATTAGCTCTTTTCTAGGGATCTATCCAAATTTACCTAACAAAGGAAATTATTTTCTAGATAAATGTGTGATGATTTCATGCTGCAAATTTTCAGTGAATGCTTTTACCCCAGGCAATGTTTCTTTGTTTTATTTTTCTGCCTGAAGAAATTGGTAAAATTTTTGTCTGGAGGGCTCAAATCACCTTTAATATTATACAACTTTCCAAAATTTCAAACAAACATTTTGTAAAATTTCCAACTATTATATTACAATAAATTATCTCTGCTTTTATCAATATCATCTTCAACATGTTATTTTTAAAAATAAATTCTAAATGTTATTAACTCTTTTTATGGATACACAGAACACTATGTCCTAATTCTTCTAATAGCATTCAAGGTGCTGTGTGAATATATTTAGTGAAATAAGCCATTCCCAAATTACAGATATCATATGTTTTCCCTGATCTGGAGTTACTAACATCAAAATGGACATTTTGATATTCAATGATTGTTTACAGCCCTTTTCTGTGAAGGAATAGTGTTTCTTCATACTATTTGTTGAATTCTTATTATAGGGTTAACCTTATGAGTATTAAGTAAGCTGAAAATAGATCTTCATAAAAATTAAGAGTGGGAATAGGAGAAGAAGGAAGAAGAAGGGTTAGAGTGTGGGTAGGAGGGAGGATAGGTTGGAAAGAATCTATGTTCCTAAATCTGTATATATGAAATCCATGAAACTTGTATAACCTAGATAAAATTTAAAAAAATATATTGGTAGGGACCAATGCTATGGTGCAGTGGGTACAGACACTGCCTATGACACTGGCATCCCATGTAGGTGCCAGTTTGTGTCCTAGCTGCTCCACTTCTGATTGAGCTCCCTGCCAATTGCCCAAGTGCTTGGTTCCCTTCTGCCTATGGGGGAGACTTGGCTCCTGGCTTCGGCCTGGTTCAGCTCTGACCATTGTGGTCATCTGGGAAATGAACCAACAGTTGGAAGACCCCTTTCTCTCTGTCTCACCTTCTCTCTTTCTCTCTGTAACTCTGCCTTTGAAATAAATAATAAATCTCAAAAAAAAAAATAATATGGGGAAATGGTGGGTCATAGCAAGTCCCAGATAATGAAAAAGCAATGTGTTTTGCCAAACCTTCTTTCCTTTCCACGTGCCTGAAAGTGGAACACCATGAGACACTGGAACTGCAAGCCTAGGGCATCCTGGGAGCTGGTTTCTGAAGGGATGAAAGCTGTGCACGAATCCAACTGGCTGGTGAGAGTCTCAGCACTATGACATTTGCATACTCTGTCAGCTTGTGTTGACCATTCTGAATAACAGAGGGAATAATTACGAAGGAACCATTTGATGTAGAGGCTTCAGAGAGAAAAAAGTGTTCTCATTGAATCTCCAAGAATTGTCTATTGTAAAAAAAAAAAATCAAAGAATTGCAGGAGGGCTGCAGCTGGCTCAGTGGGTTAAGACACTGCTTGCTATGCTGGTGTTGGGCTGCTCAACTTTCAATCCACCTTCCTGATAATTTATCTGGGAAAGCAGAGGATGGTGGCCCAAGTCTTGGGGCCCCTGCCACCTCACCAGAGACTCGGTTGATTCTGCACTCCGGGCTTAGGTATGGCCCAATCCCAGCACAGGCCATTTGGGGAGTGAGCCGAAGAATGGAAGATCTCTCCTTCTCTCTCTCTCCCTCTCTCTCTCTCTCTGCCACTCTTTTAAAAATAAATAAGTATATAAAAAAGAATTGGGACATTATTAAGCATGCTTCTATAATCATGGTGTCATGAAGAGCAAACTGAATAAGAGTTTTAAGGAGATAAGCATTCATTACACACTTATAGTTTGACCATCTGAAGAATTCATATACCATTTACTTATAAATTTATAAATACATAAGTATATATACTTATATGCTTATATAAGTATATATATTTATATTATAAAATGTACCATATAACTAAAAAAACCATGTAAATAAATACTGCATTAAATCTTTCACATAATTTTTAGAACAATACAATTTGTACAGAACACAAAAGTTATGTGCTTATCACTAATGCAGCCAAGATCACAAGTAATTGAAGTGATAGAACTATGATTGTAGCTGGGCCTCTCTCTAATAAGAGATAATGTTTCTTTCTTTTTTTTTTTTTTTTTTTTTTTTTGACAGGCAGAGTTACACAGTGAGAGAAAGAGACAGAAAGGTCTTCCTTCCGTTGGTTCACCACCCAAATGTCCGCTATGGCCGGCGTGCCGCGCTGATCCGAAGCCAGGAGCCAGGTGCTTCCTTCTGGTCTCCCATGCAGGTGCAGGGCCCAAGCACTTGGGCCATCCTCCACTGCCTTCCCGGGCCACAGTAGAGAGCTGGCCTGGAAGAGGAGCAACCGGGACAGAATCTGGTGCCCTAACCAGGAATGGAAACCAGGGTGCCAGCGCCACAGGCAGAGGATTAGCCAGGTGAGCCATGGCGCTGGCCAGACATAATGTTTCTTAACCACTTACTCAACAAATGCACTTGCACACAAATACATAGAAACACCACAAATATGAATGCACAAAAACGCAAACACACACCACAAACGTACTTATGCTTGTAAAATGGACATGTATTATTATTATATTTAAATCTAAAAATATGAATGTATTGTGTTGAGAACAAGTATATATCCCGCCAGGAGTATTGGGTTTATATTTAAAAGTGTTTTTTTTTCTTCCCCAGGGGGACATTAATAACCAACTCTACAACATATGAAAGACAAGAGCATTTCAGGTTGACTGCAGCTACCACTTTGTGGCTGAAAATTCACACAGTTGTGGAAAAAATTGTGAGTGTCAGTATATTCTATGTAGCAGTCAACATTTCCTGACCTGCGGGGATTTGGGATGGATGGTATCAAACCTCTGAGATGACTTTTTCATCTGTGATTGTATATCACTTCATAGTAGAGTAAAATAGCAATGTTGCAAATGACAATGCTTCAATAAGAAACAATATCATTTGTATTTGTATTTTATAGTTGGGGGCCACCAACCATGACTTGTGGACCTCCTGTGCTTAATTTTTAATTTATGCTTAAATTTTATTGGCGCAGAGACATCTCACTCACCTATGTATCATCTAAGGTGCTATATTGCAATTGCTTTAGAATTGAATCATAATGACATAGACATAGAACCTTTGCTATCTATGTGGTCCTTTAAGAAAAATCCTGGTGTAGATAAAGAGGAATTTCTGAAATGTTTTCCAAGAATAAGGTAAGAACAGTGCTGCACAAAGCAAATGTCAGTGATCGTTTTAGGAGTAGGAGGAGAAAAGGCAGCGCAGTTTAAGGAGCTGGCACAACAGCCCAGGACAGCCTGACTCTGTATAGAAAAGAAAAGAAAAGACTCTACCACCAAGTCACAGAGGAGGGATGTGCTCAGTCACTGGCATCTGCCCTGGCACACGCAGTCCCCAGCAGCAGCTCACCACTGGGGCACCTTGTGGAAGGGCTCCCACTGACACACAGGTGTGATTTACTCTCCCTTTGCTTGTCTCCTGCTCTGTGTGCATGCACAAGCTCTCCCATTCACAGGCTCTCAAGATACTGAAGGTATGTGGTATGCGCCCTTCTCCCTTGTTGATTCTGCTCTGTAAGGACACTCTTATCCCCTCAAATGTCCTTTTTAAAACAGGTTTGCCTCAGACTCATTATTGAAATCCTTCCCCAACATCTCCCTGAATGGCCCCAGGATTGGAAACAATTCTACTTAAACTAAATTCACTTAAAAAAAAAAAAACACAGTGGCCATTCTCCACAATATTGTAGATTTTATGAACAATATTACATAGAATTTCTTTTAAAATAGATAATTCTGCCATTAAAGTTGCCTTCATTTCTCCCACTTCTACACTGTCTTTGTCTCTCTGGTCCTCCTCTCCTCAGCATGCAAGCATTATTTTAGAAATAATGCAGTTTAGTCACTCCTAAAACAGATGCACAGACAAAGATCTCTGCTTCTGTTTTTCTCTCTGCTCTTCCAATTTTGTTGTCTAACAAAATGTGTCAAGATGGTCGACGACACATCCTGTTTCCATGATGCCTCCTGTCTCAGATTCACTGTGTGCAGAAAAACACACACACACACAGTTGAGCTGTCAATCCCAGCTCTCACTTTACACAGCCTGACATCAATCGGAAGAGGTGCTCCTACTCTCTCCTCTCCTGTTTCTGGAAAACCACTATCTGGTCTTTCCCCTTCCTGTGCAGTCATTGTTCTAAAGCCTCTTTAAAATTCCTCCATAGCTCCCTGAATGCTACAGTGGAATAGCATCCATAGCTGTTTCTCTCGTTCTCCACTTATGCCAGATGATCTCAACCAATCCTATAGCTTTGAATCCTACCTCTTTACGAAAAAGCCCTGTGATCATGGATCCAGCCAGATAATTCTGTTGAAATCTATAATGACCAACTGGACATCACTAGTTTTGTTCTGTATCAGTTCTTCTAGATTAAACCCATGCATCTTGGAATTCCCTATGTTGTATCAACCTAGGCTTGGGTTGAGAGATTGAAAGGTGGGAATGAATCAGCAGCCTTTATACTTGGGAGATTTGTGTGTGCCGACAACACCGCTGCATCTTGCATGCATGGCCTTGGCTCACCTTGCTTGCCGGCAAATGACACCAGGGCAACAGACGCTTGCCCCCACTGATGTCTACCTGGTCACCATCACTGTAAGAATCTCTGACTCTTGGCCAGACAGGTGTACAGCTCCATGGTGTAGAGTGCTTCTTCCTTCTGTAGTTGGTCAAGGTTGAAGGTACGAGAGACAAACTTGAATTCTATTATGTTGTCATAGGTTCTTGCTCATCCCGCTTCACTTCTGAAGATTAACAGACTTTAAGTCCATCACCAGACAATGCAAAAGCAAGTCTTGAAAAGACTTTGTATCAACTTTCACAATTATGTACCATCAATTATTAAGTCCTCATTTTAAAAAAAACCCTTAGTTTACTTTATTCATAGGGCTTATGCCTTCCTGCTTGAATCCTAACAGATACACTCCAGTTTATTTTCCTTTCCACCAAAAGGTGGAACCACTTGACATGGCAAACACTTGTTTGTTTTCTGATTGCTTCTAGTAAAAAGTAAGTTCCATGGGGTAAGGTGCTTTGTTGGTTTCAGTCATGACTGCATTCATGACTTACAGAATCTGTTTCATTAGAAATACTCAATTCAGGGGCCAGCCCTGTGGCATAGTGGGCTAAGCCTCCACCTGTGGCACCAGCACCGCATATGGTTCTAGTCCTGGCTGCTCCTCTTCTGATCCAGGTCTCAGCTATGGCCTGGGAAAGCAGTAGAATATGGGCCAAGTCCTTGAGCCTCTGCATCTGCATGCAAGACCCAGAAGAAGCTCCTGGTTCCTGGCTCCTGGCTGTGAGGCCATTTTGGGAGTAAACCAGCTTATAGAATATTTTTCTTTCTGTCTCTCCTTCTCTCTGTCTGTAACTCTCTGAAGTAAATTAATGAAAATCTTTAACAAAAAAAAAAAAAAAAGAAAGAATACATATGAGTAGATGTCAAAAGTTCATGGGAAGAATAATTAAAAGAAAAGTTTGTTTTGGTGTGAGAACCCTTGAAATCATTTCCATCAACTTTTAGAAGACTTATGTATCTATTTAATAATAACTATGTATTTTGTAAGGGATTCTTTTGGTTAGTCCCAATATCAATTTATGATGAGGAGCAATGGCAAGGGTAAGTAAAAATGCTTGAAATAGGGCTTGAAAAATATTAGCACTGAGAAAAAAAACCAGGCAGGAAGTGACAAGCTACAGGAAATGAAGTTTGTTTCTTTACTAACAGGTTAAATAATAAAGAGTCCAATTCTACATACTACCAAGTGCTTGTCATGACAAGTGAGAAGGTTATTCTCTGAATGTGCAACCTGCATCGTTTTGTCGACTGCTACAGACTAATCAACACTGGTTCACAGTCAGTGACTGAAATTGCTAGAAAAGAACCTGTCATTTATGCAGTTATGTTCCACTTTGAAATCGCCGCGTACGTAGTTGCAAACAGACATTTGGCAAAAGTGTCAAGCAAGAAACAAGACATACTATTGCAGGCATACTTTTTTCCTTTCTACAGCAGTATGAGTTCTGCCTGGAATTTGTTTCCTTTGTGTGATAAATCCTTCTTCTCCAAAGGTAGTGGGGTTATTAATTAAACAAAGGAGAAGGCAGCTGAGGTGGGATCAGGCTAACCCCAAGTTGTTAAAGGAGTAGGAGCTGTCTTACAGAACATTTTCCCCAGTGGTTAGCTAGGCTGTCACCATTTTAGTACCTCTGAGGAAATGTGCTCTGAGATCTGTGTTACTGTTGGCAAAGGAACGAACTAATTTTAATTCTCAACTCCTAAACCTGACATCAATCCAGAAACTTTGCAGCTAAATTTATCTCTATTTGCTGCCCTGCCAATATTTGCATTAAGAATATTACATAGGAAAATAGCAACCCACCTGACATAAATGAAAAAAGTGAAATTTATAAAAGAATTATTGTTACATCTTACAACGTTCGAGTCTATGGAAAGTTCTGATTCCTAGAAGGTCACTAAAGGGCTCAGAAAAGATTTGTTTTCTCTGATTGCTCAACTGGTTACAAAACCAGATGATTTCCTGCCACATCTACCAAAACAAATATTATTAAAATACTGAATTTCTCACTGGTCAACCAGAGTGAAAGATTGTGTTTATTTGCACATGTGCACCATCCCCCTCGCAGAACTTGAACTGGAGGTTGCAACACACAAGACAGTTCCAGTGTTGGGCGGAGCCAGCCTTTGCGGGCTTAGCACATCCTCCTCCTCACTCATCAAATGCAAAGTATTATTGACTGTCCAGCTGTTTACGCAAATGGTTTTCTTCCGCATAAACACTCAGGTTATTATCACTGTGATAATGAAGGCATGCTTAAGTGCTGATCTTGGAAAGGATGAGACTTAAAAATCCCCACTTTCTTAGAGTTGTTCCGAAAAGGAAGATACCTGCTGGGAACAAGGAAAAGGTCTGTTGGATTTTCTACTGATAAGTACCACTCAAGTAGATTTCTAGAGAGGAAGGAAAAAAAAATAGGGCTCCAGAGTTTGGTGCTGGAAGAATGCCCCAATTCACACCACGTTAAAGTCAGTGATTGTTAAATGGCTCTGTTTGCAAGCCATGTTTTAGGTTCTAATTGTAAAGAGGAGCTTGTGAAACTTTTGATGGTGTTCACTTGTGACCCAAAATGTTCCCATTGGTTAAAACAAAAACAGAAAGCCCAGCCATGGAATCTCTGTTTTGTTCAGTTGCCATGTTTTGAAGTCAGCCTGGGATTGGATTTGCCAGGAGCGGGCAATAGTCAAGCTACTATAGACGACATCTATCATCTTTGCAACTTTTAACGAGGTAAAAGGACACATAGAACCCTCATCTGCCTTGATGGGTATTGCTGTGCAATCGCAGTGTAATTATGGCACATAGCAGCTTCAGAAATTATCTCTCAAGAAAACAGCTGGTTCTCTTTAACAAACTGAGATGTGATATCATCAATTAAAAAAAAAAAAGCCCAAAGAAAATATTCCAAAAATATAGGCTGATAATAAACAAGCAACAAAAAAAAATGAAATAACATAAAATTTTAAATGGCTAAATCGGAGCTGCTGATATGAAAAGTAAGACACACACATATCAAACATAAAATTATGAAGGTAGAAGGTATATCGTGTTATACTACAGTGCAAACAGACTTCTCAGAAAGATTTTCCAAACACGTTTTTCCATGTTTCTCTTTTCACTTATTTCTGTAACTACGTAAATGGGTGAGAAAATCTACTCCGTATATGAGATACACACACAGATCAAAGTATAAGACTTTTTTAATATGCATTGTTTTGCAAAATTTACAAAATGATTCAATTAGGACATTTAGTACTCCACATTTGTAATTTAATTGGCCATTTAGCTATATTTCATGAAATGTTTTCAATGAAAACACCTGTGCACAAAAACTTGAAGGTGCTAAACAGGTCACTGAGTGAAAAATTATAGATAATTCACTTTGACAAATGACTTATTCCAAAATTACCTTAAAAGTTAAAACCCTTATAGTGGCTTAGAGAATTTGATTTATAAATAAGAAAAGAAGAATATTTCACAAGATCAGAAATACAAATATTGATATTTATTTCCTTATCAAAGATTTGGTTGATTGATATGAATGGCAGTATGACACAGAGAGAGGGAGAAACAGAGAAAGAAAGAGATTTTTCCAAACACTGGTTTACTCCCCAAATGGCCACCTCAGTTGGGACTGGGTCAGGCCAAAGCTTAGAGTCAGGAACTTCATCCAGGTCCCCCACATTGGGGGCACGGGTCCGAGTACTTGGGCCTTCTTCCATTGATGACCCAAGCATGTTAACTGGAAGTAGAGCAACTAGGATTCAAACTGGTGTTTGGATATGGGATGCTGCTGTCCCAGGAAGTAGCCATCATGCCACTGTGCCACCATGCCAGCTAAATATTATTACTAAATATTCCTATTTATGTTTTCTTGTCTTCTACTCAAAAACCTGTCACCAGGCAGTTATACTTAGGTTTGAAGTATGAAAAATAAAAGCTGTTACTATTTTACAGCATGGCATCTCCTGGTGGTATCATGGTATCCCGTACCAGTATCCCTTATGAATCCTTTATCTTGAAGCTGTTCTAATAAATAAACATTAACTGAGGCTAATTTTAAACAGAACTAAATACAACTTATGAAATTAAAAGCACAAGTCTTTGTGTATATGTTTATTCTGTGTATAAGTGGTATTCATATATATGAAGCATATGTATTGAAAATCAAATAATTATATCCTAAGTTTTGTGCAGGGTACGTTGAATTCTGAGCAAAATGCCCATAGTGAATCTCACCGTGTGGTTCCCTGCACCCTTAGCACCAGTAGCCTGGAAACTTGCTACTTCCCAAACTTGCTGAATCAGAATTCCCGGGTTAGGCTCCAGCAGCCTGTGTTTACGCAAGCCTACAGCTGCTTCTGATATACCTTAATGCTTGGAAACCACTTGTCAGTAAATGTAAGTTACTTTTGTACTTATTTTAAGTTGCTGAGACTCTCAGATCTCATTCTGACTCTAGACTTGCTTTCAAACAAGTTCTGAATGAGAAATGCTTAATGTGGGGATAGTTAGCATGCTCTTATCTGGCTGATTGGTTCTTTGTGGCTTGATGGAATCTTTTAAAAACGGCTTTAATCAAATCACAGCATCTTCCTTAAATTGGCTAAGGAATTTAGGTCTTATGAGCTCTTGACACTCTTCTAACATTCAGAAACAGAAAATTTGGCACCATTGGGGTTAAAAATTAGTAAATACCAAAAGACAATGTGATATTGACCTTGAGTTTCAAATCCAAATCTTCCAGCATCTATGTTGAATTTTAATCGGATTAGATTGAAGAGTATTGTTTTCAACTAATTTTCTGTATTGATGATAGCTGTCAGGTAACTCATGACAATTTTAAACAACAGACATTTTTGAATTAGCTAAGTATTTTCCACAGTGCCTTCGTCAGTCTGGGTATTTGGATATCTCCCTCTGTTCCCATGCATGTGGGTTTGGTTTCTCCTGAGCTCAAGATGGTATTTTGTCTTCAGACTGGATGAACCCAGCAGCTTCAGCAGAGGCAATGCTGGCATATTCTCAACACTGGAGAACACGGTGTGCTTTGCCCTCAACTCTGCATCCTCCTAGTAACAGAGGTGACTGTTTATCTCTCTTACAAGCTACTGTTACACATTTTCGATTTTAATTTCAATTTTAATTTTATTTTTTTTTTGAGAGGCAAATTTACAGAGAGAGGAAGAGACACACAGAGAGAGGCCTTCCATCTGCTGGTTGACTCCACAAATGGCTGCAATGCCAGAGCTGGGCAGATCCAAAGCCAGGAGCCAGGAGCTTCTTCTGGGTCTCTCATGTGGGTGCAGGGGCCTAAGCACTTGGACCATCTTCTGCTGCTTTCCCAGTTCATAGCAGCAAGCTGGATCAAAAGAGGAGCAGCTGGGACTTGAACTGGCGCCCACATGGGATGCTGGTGCTGCAGGTGGAGGCTTGACCTACCACACCACAACACCTGCCCCTGTTACAAATTTCTAAGAGATACTGTTGAAGTCAGCAGCCAGCTGAGGGGAGGTGGAGTCCAGTTTGCTTTGGGTGTGGATGTGTCCTGGAAAGTTCACGTGTTGGTAACTTAGTCACCAATACACCAGTGTTGAGAGGTAGAATCTTACTACAAGAGGTCATGAAGCCCGTGCCTGCATGAATTGACCAGTGCAGTTATCACAGAAGTGGGTTAGTTATCATCCATGTGGGTTTGTTACGAAAGCTCAGCCCTCTCTTACCCTAGCCTTGCCCTCTCTTGCTTCTCTGCCTTCTGCCATGGGATGAGGCGATAGGAAGGTCCCACCAAATGTCAACCAGCACCGTTCTCTTGGATTCCCAACCTCCAGAATCACCAGCAAATTAACTGGTGTTCTTGATAGAATATTCCGCCTCTGGTACTGTTACTGCAGCGGAAAATGAACTACGATCCTGTGTGAAGATATTTTCTGAAACAGTCATAATTGGAAGAGTTTCTTCAGACTGCCTGGCTGTATCTTTGCTGTTTACTTCAAGGGTTAATCTTTTCTATTCTATCTTGCTTTTGAGGACCTGGCACATGATAATTGACTAACACCGGTGTCAAATCAATGGAATGGCTGAATGACAATCTCAATAATAATAATACTCAATTTTTCAAAATTAACTCAATAATAAAAGATGAAGCTTTGCATGTAGATGTCATGTATCTTTGTGACAATGTCATCAAAGAGAGATGACTTGTACGTAGCATAATTGGTTTATAACAAACTTAAGACTAGATTTCCTCTCCAGTTAACGAATGCTTATTGATACAATCAGTGAAATCGTTGTTGCTGTGGACCTCAGAAGCTTTATAGGATCGGAAGGGACGTGAGGGAGCTGGCAGTTAGTGTTGGTGAGCTTCTAAACTCATCGTCGAGCCCCGATGTGTAGGTGTCTGTGTGGACGGCCATGGGCTACCCCCGCTGCATGCGAGATGACTCCTTTTTGTCCTCTCCTTTGATCTCACCTCCAACATCCAAGATCCTGTGTATTTGCAGTATGCCTGCAAAACCACAGATTCTAATCACCAAAATTTCAAGGAGCCTCATCCCAGTCTGACGACTGTCCTGATGAATTTGCACCAGACTCCAATAAGCTGTATCCCGTTTTGTTCCCCATTATAGCATAGCTGGCTGTTCAGTATTTTTAATCTTGACCAACATTTTACAAAGACTCTCCCATTAACACAACCCAGAAAGCAGAGGGGAGTAACACATCTAAGATTGCTCTACACTTATCTTTGAAATGTATGCAAATGCTATTTTATTTCATTATAAAATAATGTTTTGATATGAAAGTAATGCTTTAAATTGTTTGACATCAGATGGAAACGTATTTCTTTCAGAACAGTGTGCTGCATGCTGCCTGTACATTATAAATAGCCATCAGGCACAAACTTGCATCATCTTGTGAGTATCCATGGACAATTTGAGAAGTTTAGCTGTGACTGAATTTTAATGGAAGAGCTCATTTTTTTGGCAACTGTTTATGGTAGACACCTGTATTAGAAAGCGACTGCCTGGCCTGTGCTGCGGCTCACTTGGCTAATCCTCCACCTGTGGTGCCTGCACCCAGGGTTCTAGTCCTGGTTGGGGTGCCGGATTCTGTCCCGGTTGCTCCTCTTGCAGTCCAGCTCTCTGCTGTGGCCTGGGAGTACAGTGGAGGATGGCCCAAGTCCTCGGCCCTGCACCCGCATGGGAGACCAGGAGAAGCACCTGGCTCCTGGCTTCGGATCGGTGCAGTGCACCGGCCGTGGCGGCCATTTGGGGGGGTGAACCAACAGAAGGAAGACCTTTCTCTCTGTCTCTGTCTCTCACTGTCTAACTCTGCCTGTCAAAAAAAAAAAAAAAAAAAAAGAACAAAGAAAGCAACTGCCAATAGAAGCTTGAGAGCAGATAATCTAAATGGTACACTCAGGGTTGGCATTGTGGTGCAGCAGGTTAAACTGTCCCTTGTAATGCTAGCATCCTATACATGGCCTCTGGTTCCCCCAGCCACTCCACCTCCAATCCAGCTCCCTGCTAATGCACCTGGGAAAGCAGCAACAGATGTCCCAAGTACTTGGGCCCCTGCCACCAACAGCAGACCAGGAAAAATCTCCTGGCTAATTTGCTGGGAGAGGACTTCAGGCAGATGTGCCACAGTTTCTCAAGATATTCTCAGGTATGTTTGCATCTCAGCAGACTGAACTCAGTCTTTCAAACAGGAATTCACGACTGTGTCTCAAGATTCAGATGTTTCCAAAGAAACATCTAGACTTTGAATGGAGTACTCCAGGAGGTTGGCCAGTCGTTCTACTTGTTGGATTCAATTCAGCTGTCTTAAATTTTAATAAGACATAATAGTTACTGTTCATTTACAGAAAAGTCTTTTCAAGCCATGCTTGATAAATTGCATCTTAAAAGGTAGTAAGGTAGTTGTATATTTAATTACACAAAATCTGCTAATACTTGAGTGATTTGAATTACATAAAGTGAACATGCAGAAGTAGGTGTTAGCTTTTCCCTTGCATCCCACGTCAGATCCAGTTTCCTGATAAAGCGACCCTGGGAGGTAGCTGTGATAGCTAAGTAGCTGGGCTCTTGTCACCCTTTTGAGAGCCTAGGATTGAGGTCCTGTCTCCCAGCTTTGTCTTCAGCATAACTGCAGTCATTATCAGCCTTTGGGAAGTGAACCCAAAACAGATAGGAGACCTGTCTGTCTACCTGTCTCTCTGCTTCTGTTTCCCTGCTTCTCATACAAATAATTTTATAAACCAAACTCAAAATGCATTTTTATTATTTTTATTTTATCTGAAAAGCAAAGGGGGGAGGAGGAAGGGAGGGATAGATAGATGAGAAAGAGAGAGAGAGAAGAGAGAGAGAGAGAATCTACCATCTACTGATTCACTCACTCAAATACATCCAACAGTCAAAGTTGGGCAAGTTGAATCCAGAAGACTAAACTTCATTGGGATCTTCCACATGGGTAGCAGGGACCTTTGCTTTCATCCCAGGCATATTAACAAGAAGCGGGATCGGAAGCAGATTAGCCAGGACTCAAAACAGGCACTTGAATACGGGATGTGGGCATATGAAGAACTGGATTAACCCACTGTGCCACAGAACCTGCTATGAGACTGTATGTGAACAAGTGAATCATAGGAAACTAAAGCAAAATGTATGAAAAATAAAATGTTACTAGAGTAAGCTAGCATACCAGAAAAGTTACTGTGAAGAAGTGCTCAAATGATGGGACTTTGCCAGCATTATTTGGGCCACAGGACATGTGTCTGACTCTTGGCTTGCTGCATATGAGTGTACTTCAAGCTGTGCATGGAAAATAGAATTAAAAGACAAGTTTATTTTAGTGCAAAACATTTTTGAATTGTATAATTCCTCATAATATGCATTTTCATAAACTTTTTGAAGATCTCCTCATATGCATGGCTTTCGATTTTTTTTGCACCCAAACTTACCTTGAAATTCCATTTTCCATGAACTTTTTGAAGTAGCCATTCTTCAGAATACTGGAAAGAGTTTATGAGAGATTTCTCAGAAACAGGTAGGCATTGCTATAACCTTACATCTCCTTTCTGAGAAAACAAGTTAACTGAAATATTAAATGGATAAATATTTAATTCTTGTCTAGAGGAAAAGATAAATTAACTAGAGTGATAGCCATCTGAAAATGCACTTGGAATGATGCACAATAGTGGTTAATACCACATGAGGGAATATAGGCAAATGCTTTAATTGAACCAAAAAAACAAAATTGCATCAAAGTTCACAGTTCTAGAACGTCTAAACCAAAGTCAACTTTTATTGATATTTGAAGCAGTGAAACCACTTTCATAGATCAATTTTGTGTGGTAGCTGATGTACTTGAGAGACACATCTATAATGTCTGTGCAAAGCGTTATAAGTAGTGCTGGCCATTATAAAATAATGCTGGTATTCAAACGAAGTTTTAAGTGATAGCTAAATTTTCATACAGATGACTTTAAATTGTTTCTGAACCTATTTCACTGAGGATTAAACATTAAAAGCAGTTTGCATTCTTAAAAGCTGACCCAACTATTAGATAAACAAATACCTTTCCATGCAGAATACTGAAAGTACAATTTGCCAGTGCTGTGTGGACTAGCACTTTTGCTCTTGAAGTAGTTATCTTGAGAATATAAACGAGAAATACTCAGCATAGCCTTTTTAGGTTAAATTTCAAAGGAAATTATAAGAAATAGATAATAGATGATAGATAGAAAAGCTTGCTTTATACTTAAATTCATATATGTGAAAAAACACTAAAAATGCTGCTAAGATGTTGTTCATCATTTTTATTATAAACTAGGAACACCAGCACTAGTTGTAACACCAATTTCACAACTGGGGGATATAAATTATAGCTAGATTACTATTAATTGGCAGTAGCCACAGCTCAATATTCTAATCCTTTGCCTGTGGCACCAGCACCCCGGGTTCTAGTCCTGGTCGGGGCACCGGATTCTGTCCCGGTTGCCCCTCTTCAACTCCAGCTCTCTGCTGTGGCCCAGGAAGGCAGTGGAGGATGGCCCAAGTGCTTGGGCCCTGCACCCGCATGGGAGACCAGGAGAAGCACCTGGCTCCTGGCTCTGGATCAGCGCGGTGTGCCGGCCGCAGTGCACTAGCCGCAGTGGCCATTGGAGGGTGAACCAACGGCAAAGGAAGACCTTTCTCTCTGTCTCTCCCTCTCTCACTGTCCACTCTGCCTGTCAAAAAAAAATTACTATTTATTCATTTTGCCCAAGCTTCTTTATAGTTTCTCAATTAAGATTATTTTAATTCAATATAAAGTAGCAGAGTAAGTTTTTCCTCCACCTCCAAGCGCACCTGCCAAAGCCTTGCACTAATAGTATAAACATTGGAATCCTGATGAAGTCAGAACAATGACAGCAACAAAATCCCAGACAAGTGCTTCACTGCCTCTCGCACCATCATCATCCTCCTCATTGACTTGAAGATAGCTGTCTACATAGCAGCAACTTTTTTTTTATTATTTGACAGGCAGAGTTAGACAGTGAGAGAGAGACAGAGACAGAGAGAAAGCAGCAACATTTAAATAGTGATTTTGGGGGACTCAGCATCAGCCACAGCAACATCCAAGACAGTGGCGGCCCAGTTGTATTAGCACCCGCAGAGACTGGTTTTACCCATCAGGCTCTCCGTTGCCAGTTTCCCAACATTCCAGTGCTTTTGTGAGAGAATACGTGAGTGCTCTTTGCTTCTTCCGTTCTTCCTTGGTGAACACAGGTTCCTAACGAAAGAAATTTGCTTTACCTCAGCACGTAGAATCCTCGTCTCCAATATTTTCCATTCGTAATTCTGTGACTTTTATTAATTTGGCTTAGAGGTTGCAATACCTACCTCCAACCAAACTTCTGCACAGGACTCACTCTCACATGGTACCCCCTTCACAGACTCACAGCCTGAGGGGCAGGCACTCGGCCCAGCAGCTGAGTCACTGGTCGGGATTCCTTTTCCCATGTAGTAGACCCTGGGTTGCAGGCCTTTGGGGTGTGAACCAGAGTGTGGGAGCTCTCTCTGACTCTCTCTTTTTGTCTCTATTTCTCTGTCTCTGCATCTCAAACAAAATAAATAATAAAAGAATCACAAATTCAAGCTCTAATTCTCTTGATTAAGAATACAAGCGTTTGCAGAAGTAAATTGGACAGGACACACACACACACACACACACACACACAATCATGTGATATAACAAAGAGCAAAACTTTTAAAACAGTTAGTGATCCCTCTGTTTCCACAAAGTCCAGCACTGTGTGGCATCAGCTAAGCAGTCTGCACTTCACCTTCAAAAGCCTTGAGCAAGTCTCCCTGTCCCCACACTGGTTTTTTCACACCCTTACTTCCCCTCTCATTTCCCAGGTTTATATTATTAGTGTAAGGCTTTGGCAGGTGTGATTGGAGGTGGAAGAAAAACTTATTCTGCTACTTTATATTGAATTAAAATAATCTTAATCGAGGAACTATAAAGAAGCTTGGGCAAAATGAACTGATAGTAATCTAGCTATGTGATGATCCAGTACCCTTATTTATGCTTATGAATAAATTTCTATCCAGTCTGGCATTACAAAATTAAGAAATCAAACTGATGAAAATTCTCCTTCACTAAAAGCTGAAGAGGGAAAATGGAGAAGAGAAGAATTATCTAGATAAACTTTAACCATTGTTATATATTCCCAATACCCCATTATACTTTCCTTTCAGCCAAAGTTGGCTCAAAAATGCATATTTTTCAGTTGTTCGATTGTCAATGCTTCATTTGGCTTCTTTCATTGATCTTTCCTTCTTATTTTAAGATAGATTTATTTATTTGTTTGTTTGAAAGCCAGAGTTACAGAGTGAGGGAGAGACAGCAAGAGATCTTCCATCCACTGGTCCACTCCCCAGATAATCAAAATGTCCAGCGCTGGGCTGGGCTGAAGCCAGAAAACAAGACTTTCTCTTAGGTCTCCCATGTGGTGAGCAGGAACCCAAGCACCTTGGGCATATTCCACTGCTTTTCGCAGGCCATTAGCAGGAAGCTGGATCGGAAGTGGAGCAGCCATGTCTCAAACACGCGCCCTTATGGGATGTTGGCACCACAAGCAGCAGCTTCATCTACTATGCTGCAAGTTTGGCCCCTCTTTCCTTTTCTCTACTGTGTTTTTCTCCACTTTCCCTCTTCCATCTTACTTACATTTCATACAATTCACACGGAAGCTAAGGCACCACCGCCGTTTGTGAATGACTATTGCTGCAGGAGAGAAGCATTTAACAAAAGAAAACCAAGTCTGAGAATGAGAAGTTGGGATGTGTCAGGGCACAGAGGGCCACTGGTTCTCATAAAGGCAATGGATTTACACAGTACCTTTTTGTAGGGTGTGCGATCTCACAGATTTGTCCTATGGCGGATCTTTAGACCTGCTCCTCCCTGTGTCATGTCCCCAGATGTGCGATTAATGAATACTGCCATCTTGAATAATATCCACAACATGGGCTTCTATCAGGAACATATTTGAATTCTTATTTTCTCTCCCCTTCTCTGAACATTCCATGAACCTAATGGTTGGCAGGTGGGTGTTTCTATCATTGAAGTGGGCTCGTGGTGGAGACCGAACATTTTCCATCCCTTTAAATCATACTTTTCCATGTTTTCTTTATTCCAACCAGAGTACACACATTCACTACAACCACTGTGCTCACCATGTTCCAAGCCTCATGCTATGTGTTTAAATAGTTACCGTCCTTTCACCTTAGTTTGTAAATTGTAGTTATTACTGAGCTCACTGTTGTATCAGGCAGATCTTTCTGCTCTACGGAACAGGAGATTGCTTGGACCACCAATTTCTACCTGCTTTTGCCAGTCTTTTTTTTTTTTTTTTCACCTTGCAAGTATCTCAGCTTGGACCAGTGCTTTATAAAGGCAGTGATTTTTCTTCTCATTGAAAATGGCACAGTCATGTGCTCTACTGAAAAGCTCTTCTGTGGTAACTGATTTATCATGCTTATCATTTAATTCACTGCATACAGCTGAAATTTTGGTTTAATAGCTAAGTGCACTCAAGAGGATTTTCCCACATTAATGCAGTTCTGTGGCAATTTCTTAGAGTTCCAAATTTATAAAGTCGACAAACTGTAAGTGCACGTTGTTGCACAATGTGGTTCTGCTCTTGAAAACATGTTAATGAAGAATCACATGTTAGTTCAGCTTATTATACCTGGTAAACATACACAAGTTAAATAAAAACTAGAAATGAAACAGGAAGTCCCCTACCTCTCCACGTGGTGAAGAAACGTTTGGCCCTAGGAACACGCAAAGAAGGTCAAGTGTGGAGAAATGCTATGAAGAACCCACAGGCATTTGAGGATAAACAAAGACTACCATTCTCATCTGAATATTTTGGAAAATGAAACATCTCTCTGTTGCTTCTCATCTCTTTATTCCTTTAACTACATATGGTCATAATCCTGGGTAAATACCATCCAGGTCAATCTTCAAGACAGAGAATTTCATAGTTTGTTTACAAAGTTGAGCCTTTCTCCCTTGACATTTCACAAGGACGTACAAAAAAGAAGTGGCCTATCTTGGTAGAACAGTGTGATTAGTATATGCATTAAAGATCATTATTTTTAAAGGTATTCCAAGTCGACCAACAAATGTTAAGGTAGTAGACTCGGCAGTAGCAGTTACTTGTGCTATTGGTGTAGCATTGTACAAAGTAACAGGACTTTTGCCAGAACCATATTGGATATATATCTCTGGCTCCAAAAACTAATTAGTTTTTTTTCATTGTAGTTGTAGAAATCAATCCTCAAAAAAGCATGGTCACTTAGGGGGTCCAGAAAATGGCACCCCAAAGTGTGGTACCTGAGTACACTAGGAGTATCCTAAGTCAAAGGAAACGAAGAAAACCTCAGCAGCAGAAAAGTGCCTCTGGCCTTGTCCCAGCCTTGCCTGCTGAAGCAAGCCACAACCCCCAGCGAACTCAGCCCAGAAGCGGTCCTTTCCAGAGGTGCCCTCCCCGACCCAGAGGAAAGAATGTTCTCATTTCTGAACACCCAGGGACCCACAGCGGAGAATCTGAGCAAACCAATGGTCAAGGTCCCCGGGTTCTTCCACCAGATCACAGCGCCTGTTCTCCCACTGAGCTCGGCACAGATGTCCGTGAACCTGCAGTTCACCTTGCCTCTCTGGTGTTTGCATTTCTGCAGGCTCCCATGTCCCGTAAAACACGTGTGAACTACATTGACATGTTTTCCTTTTTTGCTAATCTCTTTTGTTATAAAGATCTCAACCCTGAACCTAGGATGAGTAAGAAATCGCTTTACAATCTCTACATCACAAACAAAAATAATTCTTTCAACAAAAGTTCCTTATCTCTAACAATGTCTGTCGGTTTAACCTTGCTTATTGCAAGGCATGCAGTTTTATATACAAAACAAAATATTCCGAGCCGGCGCCGTGGCTCAATAGGCTAATCCTCCACCTTGCGGCGCCGGCAAACCGGGTTCTAGTCCCGGTTGGGGCGCCGGATTCTGTCCCGGTTGCCCCTCTTCCAGGCCAGCTCTCTGCTATGGCCAGGGAGTGCAGTGGAGGATGGCCCAGGTGCTTGGGCCCTGCACCCCATGGGAGACCAGGAAAAGCACCTGGCTCCTGGCTCCTGCCAGGATCAGCGCGGTGCGCCGGCTGCAGCGGCGGCCATTGGAGGGTGAACCAGCGGCAAAGGAAGACCTTTCTCTCTCTGTCTCTCTCTCTCACTGTCCACTCTGCCTGTCAAAAAAAAAAAAAAAAAAAAAAAAAAAAAAAAAAAAAAAAAAAAAAATATTCCTTTAGATTTGTTGGCCAAGCAAAAGAAACACCTACTTTTTTGTGTTTTAAAATAATTGGTGATATTGCAAGAATACAACATGATCCAAATATACCTGAAATTTAAAGATAAAGGTTGAAGTTCTAGGGCCCATGTTGTGATGCAGTTGTTAAATTGCCACTTGTGACACAAGCATTTATGTGAGTCCTGGCGATGCTGCTTCCAATCCAGCTCCGCACAATGCATCCTGGGAGGCATCAGATGACAACTCAAGGGCTTGGGTCCCTGCAACCCACATGAGAGTCCCAGATGGGGTTCCTGGCTCTCAGCTTTAGCCCAACCCAGACCTGGCTGTGCAGCCATTTTTGGGAGTAGACCAGAGCCAGATCTCTCTTTTTATCTCACTTTCTCTCTCTCATTGGTTGCCCTGGTTTTAAATATATTCTTGAAAGAATGTTGTTGTAATTGTACTTCTGAATGGCTGACTTATTAAAGAGAGAAGATTTTATTCAATTCTTTTGTTTTTAAAGCACCATTGATTATGATAAGTGACAATTTAGAAAATCTAGACAATTACAAGAAGTGACAATTTAGCCATTTAGAGAAAAAAATTGTCAGAGAATGTATACATTATTGATGTATCAGGATTCCAAAACTATTAAGGGGTAGCTATATATCACATGCATTATATTAGTATATACAAATAACTGTATACAGACACATGCCCTTGCACACATACACATAGAACATTATTTCAGGAGTACCTTGTGTGGTATCCAAATTTCTGCCACCAAATAGGGACAAGAGAAAGGTGGCTTAATGTGGGAATTCTCCACGGTTTTGGGAATAAAACCCATGTGCTTCCACATCTGATGGGACTGTTATCTTTGCTATTTGGAAGAATATTGTGCTTAACATAATGATTAACATTACATCTAGAGAAAAAATGCACTCAACGTATACACAAAAAAGAGGAATATGCTCATGTGGGCAGTGTTCCTTCTGTATTAGTGTAATCTACAAAGTGTTTTTCTGCCTCATAGAAGGCTTTCTGATTCTCCATGAACTCAGTCAGAATTTTGTTTTTTATCCTCATGTGCTTCTCACTTTCAAGTAGGTTCTGTAGGGGCCAGTGTTATGGTGCGGTGGGCATCCCTTATGAGCACCAGTTCAAGTCCTGGCTGCCCTACTTCTGATCCAGCACCCTGCTATTGCAGCTAGGAAAGCAACAGAAGTTTGGCCAGAGTGCTTGGGCCCCTGCCACTCATGTAGGAGACTCACACGGAGCTCCAGGCTCCTGGCTTCAGCCTGGCCCGGCTCCAGCCATTGCAGCCATTTGGAGAGTGAACCAGCAGATGGAAGACCTTTTTCTCTGTGTGTCTCCTCTGTAATTCTACCTTTCAAATAAGTAAGCAATCTTTAAAAACAAATAAAAACTTGTTGAGTACATGAGTCAACCTTTTAACTTAAAATACAACATATGTGTTTCCAAATTTCATTTTATAAAGCATTGCTTTTCTTTTTATTAACTTCATATTATATATTTTTGTGGATAAAAATCTTATTATTGATGCATAATGGTGCTTTTTTATGTTGCTAGTTCCTTTCAATAACTTTATATTGAATGAAAATCATTTTATAAGCCACTTATGCCAATTTTCCAGAATTTTCTGATACCTGACTAAATAATAGTTTGACATTAATTAAATTCCTGTATAACTCAAGCTCCGTGACTTAGTAATATCAGAATGGGTGGAGGTAAATGATCAAAAATCATTTATATCACCACCACAGCATAAAGTTAATTTAGGCTTATTTTTAAATTCCTTGGCATTTCAATTTTAATATCAATCTATGATTTTGTATCTGTCAGATTTCCGTTTGTTTAACTAAAATACCCAAGCAGAGCATTAGGGAGGAAGAAGACTTATTTCAGCATACAGGTTTGGGGGCCCACAGCCCAACATAGTGCAGCTCCAGCAGCCTGGAGTTCCAACTGATGAGGCTGCAGGCAGAGGGAGGATTGCATGGTGAACCAGGAAGCAGAGAGAGACAGGAGCATCCCCGGCCTCCAAGTCCAGGTATCCTATCTCTTTATAAAACCCTCAGGATTCCATCCTGGGTCTCCACCCTAGCAATGTAATCTGATCCGATCACTGCCTCAGAGCCCCACCCTCAGACACGGAATTGGATCAAGTCTCCACTCTATGGGGCTGGGGCTGGGGCACAGTGGGTGAGGCTGCTGCCTGCAGTGCTGCCATCCCACATGGGCGCCGGTTTGAGTCTTCGCTGCCCCACTTGCTCCAGCTCTCTGCTATGGCCTGGGAAAGCAGTGGAAGATGACCCAAGTCCTTGGGCCCCTGCACCCATGTGGGAGACCAGGAAGAAGCTCTTGGCTTCAGATTGGCACAGGTCCGGCCGTTGCGACCAATTGTGGAGTGAACCATCGGATGGAAGACCTCTCTCTCTCTCTCTCTTTCCCTCTCCTCTCTCTGTGTAACTCCGACTTTCAAATAAATAAATAAATCTTTTAAAAAATTCATTTAGCATTTACCAGGCACTGGTATTTAATGTGTATGTACCACAGAGAGAGAAAAAAAAAAAAAAAACAGCATACTTATCTTAGAGGGAATGTATGTTAAGGAAGAGATTAGACTGTAAACAAGAAAACAAAACCATGACAGGGATAAGGGGCCAGAAGAAGATATACAGCATATAGGGACAATCCTGTATTTTAGATTGGTGCATTAGGGAAATCCTTTATAAACAGTGACATTCCAAAAGGGATCTGAGAAATACAAAGGGAAGAGGCAGGTGGAACAGCAGGCACAGTGGCTTGCTGTGGAGCTGAGAGAGGACTGCACGGAAGCAGTGTGACGTCATTCTTAATAGTATAGGAAAGGAAAGAGGGACGGGAGATTAAGAGAAAGAACAGGGCCGGTGATTTCATGCAGGCTCCCGGGAGTCGCAATTATGGTAAGGCCCTTAGCAGGTTTGTAAAGAAAGGAGTGATGGGCTCTGAAGTAGAATTCTTAAAGATTTCTCCACCTGCTAGGTAGAGAAGAGATTCTAGAGGTGCATGTGGGACCTGGCATGTGGGTTAGGACATTGCTCAGATGAGAGATATCAACATCACTGCAGAGCTGTCAGGAATTGAGAGAATAATGTGGGTTATGGAGGGAAGCAGGGTGAAGAGGAATGCGTATGTGTAGCCTGCACTGCTGGAAGATCACAGTGCTATTTACTGAACTGAGAAGGCTGGAGTGGGAGTGGACTATGTCTACCTGGTATTTACGGTGTGAATTTGCTGCTCTGGGCAGAACTCAGGGTTCAAGACATATTCTTGGAGACCATAGATGGTCTTTGTAGCCTTGAGGCTGAATGAACTCAGCTAGGGAAGAGAAAGGACCCTCTCAGAACTCCACACACACACACATCTTGCCATTTATCACACAAATTCACGTGAAGCAATCAGCAACAGAATAAGAAGTTGTGACCAAGGAAGTGAGAAGGAAAACAAGAATATGATTTTCTAAAAACCAAACAAGATCAGAAGGAAACAATGAACTGCCTGTGTTAAATCATACAAGACAGGAAGTAATTTCACGGGGCAGATCCCAGTGGATTTGTAATGGAGAGAACTGATCAAATGAAAGAGAAAGTAAGAGATAATAGTGGATACAGGAGGAACACAAACCTTTTTAATTGGTTTCATATTAGAGTGAAGCAGACTAATGAACAGGAGCAGGAGAAAAATCAGAAAAATATTTTTTGGAGAGTGTGTAGGTTTACTTTTTGGTAATCAGATCATTGAAGCATATCTGTGTATTGATAGAAATTGAGCAGTAGGACAAGAAGAAGTAATGCAAATGCACCAGGGAAACCCTTGAGTAGGTAAAAGGACATTTAATTAGTACACAAGTAGCCAGAGCTTTAAGTAGAAAGAATGCTTTCCTGACAAAGAGAGGAATGAAAAGTTAAACCAGAGGTGGAAAGATCAAGTAGGCCTCTTCTCGTTGCTTCCATTTTATCATTGAAATAGAAAGTGAAGCTATCTACAATAGGAGTAGTGGAAAGAATGGATGCAGAAGTTTGGAGGAAGAAGGAGGTGTAAGATAAAGTGAGGGCTCAAGAGTAAATGGTGGCAGGTGGGCTGAGCACACTCAGGGACAGCTTGCGATCTGCTGACAAGAGTGAAAATCAGACCAGAAGGCATGGATGTGTGTGTGTGTGTGTGTGTAAGAGAGAGACACAGAGACGGAGACGAGGGGGAGTGGAGAGAGGTGTGTGTGGCGCATATGTATTGTGCATGGTGTGTGCTTTGTGGGTGCATGTGTGTGTTTACGTGTGTGTGTTGTTAATTCACAAGCTCAGATGAAGACAGGGACAATATTTTTTTTTATTTTTATTTTTGACAGGCAGAGTGGACAGTGAGAGAGAGAGACAGAGAGAAAGGTCTTCCTTTTGCCGTTGGTTCACCCTCCAATGGCCGCCGCAGCCGGCGTGCTGCGGCCAGCGTATCGCGCTGATCTGAAGCCAGGAGCCTGGTGCTTATCCTGGTCTCCCATGGGGTGTAGGGCCCAAGCACTTGTGCCATCCTCCACTGCACTCCCTGGCCACAGCAGAGAGCTGGCCTGGAAGAGGGGCAACCGGGACAGAATCCGGCACCCTGACCGGGACTAGAACCCGGTGTGCCGGCGCCACAAGGTGGAGGATTAGCCTATTGAGCCACAGCACCTGCAACAGGGACAATATTGAAACACTACACAGAAGTAGTCTTTCTCAACAGTCCTGTGCTAACTACTTGTTCAATATTTTACCTAATACTCTTAAATTCAGGCAAGCTATAGGTTAAGAGCTTGTTACACCTAGGTTGGATTTTGCTAAATTATGTCTGAGGTAGAGATTCAGAAAACTTTTGAACAAGAATTAAAGGCATGATTTTAGTAGTGAATGCTAATATATGTCCATGAAAGGAAGTAAGGAGATGAAAAAAAAAAACAATAAATCATGTACAAAGATGTCCATCAGTTCCTAGAAGAGATCGTCATGGCTTATTCGCAACTATGGTGACACAAATTATTTGTAACTATGTAAACACAACCATTTGTGATGTGACTCCCCCTGCATCCAGAAAAAGCAGGTTCTCCTTGAATCTGGCTTGTCCTTGGGACTAGCTTTGAGCAATTGAATGAAACGTAAGTGACACTGTGTGACATCTGAACCCAGACTCAAGGTACCTCACAGCTTCTGCATCTCCCTTCTAGAACTCTGTTGTCCAATGTAGGAAAGGATGGGCTAGCCACTTGGTGGGTGAGAGGAGAGACCTACAGACAGAACAAATATTAGCAAGCCTTAATCACCAGACAGCCACCAACACTCATAATCATTGGTAACTTGTTACTTGAAGTTCTGTATCTTTACATACTTGGTCAAAGCACAGGTAACAGCAGATACAGGACCATATGTGTGCCGGTTTGTATCCCTGCTGCTCCTCTTCCTATCCAGCTCTCTGCTGTGGCCTGGAAAAGCAGTAGAAGAGTGGTTGGGCCCCAGCACCAGCTTGGGAGACCCAGAAAAAGCTCCTGAATCCTGACTTCATACTGGCCCAGCTCCAGACATTGCAGCCATTTGGGGAGTGAACCAGCGTACAGAAGACCTTTCTCCCTGTCTCTCCCTCTTACTGTCTGTAACTCTACCTCCCTAATAAATAAGTAAATCTTAAAAAAAAAAAAAGAGAGACTCAATTGTTATGCTTTCCATTTAACCTGAGTGAGATTCCACTTGTGTAAAATGAACAAGGAAGGAGATAAAAGAAAAATATAGTTAATATACAGACTAGACTTATACAAATTAAAGCCTGAAGCTTGTTGCTTGGTTCTTTTTTTTTTTTTTTTTTTTTTTTTTTTTTTTTTTTTGACAGGCAGAGTGGACAGTGAGAGAGAGAGACAGAGAGAGAAAGGTCTTCCTTTGCCGTTGGTTCACCCTCCAATGGCCGCCGCTGCAGCCGGCGCACCGCGCTGATCCGTTGGCAGGAGCCAGGATCCAGGTGCTTTTCCTGGTCTCCCATGGGGTGCAGGGCCCAAGCACCTGGGCCATCCTCCACTGCACTCCCTGGCCATAGCAGAGAGCTGGCCTGGAAGAGGGGCAACCGGGACAGAATCCGGCGCCCCAACCGGGACTAGAACCCGGTGTGCCGGCGCCGCAAGGTGGAGGATTAGCCTATTGAGCCACGGCGCCGGCTATGGTTCTTGCAAATGTTCCAGAGAACTCAAACCACTGTATATGGTGGGCCTACGTCCACCAGTGCTGACATACAAACAAGGGAACTCCATCCTGGGGCTTCAGCATTGGTCAGTCCATCAGCAAAAGTGACCATGAGTCATGGTTGGGCTAAGAGTGCCATGGATTTCTACTAGTCCATTCCAGTTGCCAAAGGGATTTAGCCCATTTCCAAGCCCAAGTTCATAAATAAATCTACCTCCAATTAATGCTTCTGTGTGTCCTTCTTGGAACCATGCTGGATACCAATTTCTGTGTGAGGTCTAGCGAGCGGTGATTGGAGAGAAAACATAAATCATTGCCAACTAATTACCTCAAAGGATAAAAAGTGACCTCTGCAGTATTATAGTTGTAGCGAGAATAGGGAACAGCTACGCCTGCAGAGTTAAAAGAAGACAAGGAAGATATTGAAGTTATTAGCATTTAGAGGGAAGGTTCCAAGAAACTGAGACTCAGAGCTCTGAGTAGGAAGCCCTATCCAGCTGGTACTGGGTTTTCCATGCTTGGGAAACTTAAAAACCTGGAATCCTGACTTTTAAGAATGGGACAGCAACATAGTAGATGTTGATCACTCCAAGAGTCAGACAGAATGAAGCTGACTGTAACAGGACAAAGTTTGGTAAAGGTGTAGAGCCAATGAACCACCTGTATGAGAAGTAGTTGTTCCTGCTTGGGTGAGAAACTGTCATGGCAGGCACCACAACGAGTTTGGAGGCCTTAGGATGCCGCAGAAACAAGCAGAAGCCAGCAGGTTCCTTTTCCTCCCCCAAGCTTGCCATCTTTCTCGAGGCTACCTTCCTGCAAGAATTCATCACTTAGCCCCAGGTTGAGCAGCAGAGTGTATTACAGACTTCCAGTTTCCATGTCATAAAGCACAGTGTAGAAGGAGGAGTTTAGGATGACATGAATAAGACCCAGAGAAGAAGCCAAAGAAAAATATGAGGGTCGGAAGGCAAATCTAAGAGTTCAATATTAGAGAGGGCTTAATGACATAATAACTTCTTCCCCTTGAGTTGAAACCCTGTACTGCTGCAGCCCAAGGTACAAAAATAGAAAACACATCACAAAAATAATCGTTATTTGCAGGGACTAGCACTCTGTTTAGAATCTTCCTCATTTAAATAATTGAATTAATTTATGTGAACTGATAAAAAATAAGATTGAGAATTTATCTGGGAACTGTAAATTATTTTTTAAAGACTTTACATGTTTGAAAGAAAACCAAACATAAGTTCTATAATTAAAATAGCGATAGCTCAAAAAATAGATCAAACAGCATAAGGGGAAACTGGTGAGCTGCTAAATATATCAGAAGAAAATTATCTGAACTAGGCAGAGAGATAAAGTTAATTGGAAATACAAAACTAATATAGGGAAACAGTAAGAGCTCACATATGTATAATTGGTTTATCAAACTAAGGGGTAAATTTAAGCAAAAAGTATTGCTTAGATGATAATTTTTTATTATATATATAAATAAAAATAATTTTTTTAATTTTCAAAAACTGAGAAACTACATAAAATCTTAAACCAAGCCCTAAGGGAACCTACAAGCCCCAAGCACGGTAAGTACAAAGAAAATGACACCTAGATGTGTCTTACCAAATGACTGACAACAGAATGTGAAACAGCATGTGTTGAAAGTAATTGAGGGCAGCACTGTGGCGTAGCAGGTAAAGCCACCGCCTCCAGCACCGGCACTCCATATGGGCGCCGGTTCAAGTCCCAGCTGCTCCACTTCTGATCCAACTCTGTGCTGTGGCCTGGGAAAGAAGTAGAGGATGGCCCAAGTCCTTGGGCCCCTTGGACCCACATGAGAGACCCAGAGGAAGTTCCTGGCTTCTGGCTTAGGATTAGCACATTGCAGCCATCTGGGGAATGAACCAGCGGATGGAGGACCTCTCTCTCTCTGTGTGCCTCTGCCTCTCTGTAACTCTGCCTTTCAAATAAATAAATCTTTTTTTAAAGGAAAAGAAGTAAGTAAGTAAGTAAGTAATGGGAGATGGGGAGAGGCATTTGGCCTAGTAGTTACAATGCCCATATCCCTTATTGGAGTGTTTGTATTTGAGTTCTGACTCCACTCCCTATTCCAGCTTCTTGCAACTGTGCAACCTGGGAAGAAGCAGGTTCTGCCTTAGGTAATTATGCTCCTGCCAAACACTTACATGGCCTGGATCAAATTCCTGGCCCTGGCTAAGCTCTAGCCACAATAGGCATTTCAGAACTGAACTAGTAGATCAGAACCGTTTACCTACCTATCTACCTACATATCATCTATCATCTATCTCTATCTCAGATTCTCAACTAAATTAAATGAAATAAAGTGAAATAAAAACAGCCAGGAAAGGAAAACAGCAAGACAAAATACTTTTATAAAATATTTTGACTTCTCAATAATATAAGCTAAGTGGCATGTAAATGGTATCTTTAAAGAGATGGAAAAAAATGCCCATATAGAATATGCATGCACTGGGCAAGCATTGTGGCACAGGGGGTTGAATTGCTGCTTGAGATAGCTACATCCATACTGGAGTGCCTTGGACTGAGTCCTGCCTCCACTTCTGATCCAGCTTCCTGCTAAGGTGTACCCTGGGAGGCAGCAGATGATGGCCCAAGTATTTGGGTCTCCACCATCTTTGCAGGAGACCAGGACAAAGTTCCCGGCTCCTGGCTTCAACCTGGCCCAACCCTAGCTATTGCAGGCATTTGGGAGTAAGCCAGTGAATGGAGGATATCACTGTCACTCTGCCTTTCAAACAAAGAAATAAATAAAACTCAGATTTAAAAAAGAATATATGCCCCCTGAAAACAGAATTCACAAGCAAAGGTAAAAAATAAATATTTTCAAATGAATAAATACTGAGAGAACAACCAGTAAAATCATATACAAATAAATGCAAAAAGAAGATTTCTTAAAGCAGAAAAATCATCCCTGAAATATAACCCAATGTTAAAGAGGAATGTAGATTAATGAGGTTAAATATAAGCATAAATAAGAATAAATCCAAGTTTTGTTAAATGATGAGAATTTAATCAAATATAAATTCCAAATATTGGAAGTTATAGTCTTCTAAAATCCATTCTTGGCTGGGAAGAGGTAATTGGACCAATTAATACCATTCACAAGAGATATTTGGTGTCAGGGATACACATTTTAGTTCTAGGGTTAATATTTAAACAAGACTAGTAGGTTACAAATACCAAACTACCAGAATAAATTTAGAATAATAATTTCAGTGAATACAACAGGCTCTAAAAAATGGAGAAAGAATATAAAATAAGTGGGAACCTTATACAAAGTGTAGTATGATGCAGATTTTACCAAATTTATCATTAACTATATTAAATATGAATGAACAAAAATTTTCAATTTAACAAAAGAATTATCACACTAAAATTATAAATGTGTATTATCACACTAAAATGTATAAACACAATATTCACAAATACAAAATTTGCAAAATCAGTGGGAAAAAGTACACCAGGTAAAAGTGAAGGAAAGTTCATGTATCTATATTAATTTTAAACAAAGTGGACTTTAAGGTAAAAACATTTCTTCTTTCTGTGTCTTTTAAAATTTTTCTTTAAATTCTTGATTAACATGTGATCCTTGTGTTTCTATGTGGGATAGTGCAATATTTCAATGGACTTATGCATTATAAACTGATCAAGACAGACAGTCAACATTTCTATAGCCTTATATTTGTAGAGATAGAAACTGGTATCTCACAATGACAAATTTTCAATTAAAATCTATAAAACAAATAAAAAGCATGTGGTTATTGATCAAAGGAGGTAAAATTTCATGCAGAGAGGAGGAAGATGTTGAAAAGATTTTCTGTACACCATGGCAGCTTCTGTTAATAACTTGTCTCCTAGAAAATTGCTGAGGGGGAGGAGAGAGAGAGAGAGAGAGAGAGAGAGAGAGAGAGAGATCTACAATCACCCTAGAAGATTTTCCCATAGTTCTTTCCATAAACGAACATATCAACACCATCAACACAGTTACGACTTCTAGGAAACTGAACAACACTGAATCATTGAAATGATGGACCGAACAGACTCATCACAAGCAGTATTTGTAGAAAGCATATTTTTATGGGACATTTATCAAATGCTGGACTGTTAAATTGTGTCAAATTCCAGATAATTTTAACTGTATAGAACAAGCTCTTTAATTAGGAAGAGTTGAGCTGGAATTCAGCAGTTAAAGAAAGAACTACAAATTCAGACTTATACAGCATACATTTAAGTAATCTAGATTTTAAGAAGCATCCATTATTCTTAATCACTAGGAAAGTATCAATGGTACCTCAGAGTTTGTAGAAAAAGTGCAATTATAGGTTGATTCTCAGGCAAAAACGTGTGAAGCCCATGCTTAGTTTTTGCCCAGTAATTATTTTCCATGAACTTTTTGAAGACACCTTATGTTCCCAATGACAGTTCTTTGTGTGTGTGTATTTACTTACTTTAAACCTACTGTAAATAGTTTCCTTTAAAAAAATCAAGTTGGTAAGAAAAGAGTGGGGTATAGACAACCACGGTGAGTGTCTACACCTCAGTATAAACTGAACTAAAGATGAAATCAATACACAATTGAACTAAAGATGAAGCAGAGCTCCCCACAGTTGGGCCAGCCTGAGGCATGCAGGCCTTATGAAGTTGCCTCACCTGGGTGGCATACTCATAAATACTGAACCGACCAAGGACACAGCCTGGGACATCATGACCTTGACCCTAGTGGACAGAGCCTGGAATTTCAGAAACAGATAACACCACCCTTCCCAAATAAAACCCTCAGCAGAGACCTGAGAGTAAGTGAGGACAAAAAATAAAAATAGTACATTTACATTTCCCATCATTACCTCCCTGGACCCTAAATCCTTGACTGACATGTGAGTCTTTCAACAATATTTGCTTATACAGGTTGTATATTTAATAGAAATATATGTTCCTACTAAAATTTGGGAATTTCTGGTTGTTGATATGTTTCATAGGAAGACAGCTAGTGAAGTAACATTTAGAAAACAGCTTTTCTTCTAGGTGGCAAAAACTGTACCAAAATATTTAAGAGGAAAATAACGTGGTACTTTTTGCATTGTACCTGTGAATGTATATGAGGAGAATATCAACATTACTTTACCTATAAAAGCTAATGAATTTATTCCCTATATGAAGACAATTCATTTTCACTTAGGAGTAAATTGCTAAACCTTTTGCAACTGTGTAACTTTGTCCTGGTGCTTTCATCAGCTAACATTGGAAGATATTTCTTCCCTTCTGGTTTAATCATCAAAGCCACTTGGAGCATTTGCTTCCTGTGAGACTCACGATTGTCCACACTCAGTTCCCCAAAGAGGGTGGTGCCTGGGGCTGCAAAGCCTTCCCACAAGCTTCCCTCTCGGCTCCCAGTGCCCACACCTGCTTCTGGCACCTGTCTTCCTCATGGTAGTCCTAGGTGAAGCTTGACCAGCCCTCAGCGTTTCATCACTCTTCTGTCGCACTCCTCACTGAACACAGAGTTAATTGATACCTTGCTTCCACACGTTCCTCTAGGAACCCAGATGGCCCATTCATGGTTCAGCATTTTTCAAAGCTTTCCTTTTATTCAAGTCACAGATGTGGTTGTCCGCCCTTCAACACTGCCAGCTTCTTAGGCCTTGTCTGACTGCACCGTGCGCTTAGGGACTCCATAAGCACACGTAACTCTGGCTTCATCAGCTGTCCTTCTTTCAGCTCCAATGTGCACGTATTTTTGATTACTCTGGAAGGCACACCATTGCACAGTTACACCCGATACGAAATATGCCTATTTCATTTTACCCCCACGGCTTCACTTGTTCACCATTGGCCAGAAGCATGCCAGCTGAGACATCTTCTTGAGCAGCACATGGGAAGCTGAATGACTGTGCTGCACTTGAGCGTGCTCACTGAAGTCTAATGAGGTCCACAGAGGTGACCGTATGACTCACAACATGAAGTCATTTTTCCAATTAGCATTCTGACAAATGCATTAGAAGGAGAACCCTCTCAATAGATTTCCACAGCTGCTGAAGGGATCAGGTGTCAGAAGATTTTCAGCTTTGTTCTGCTGTTCTGGTCAAATAACATATTTTTACCCCGACTCTGCCTCTTGAAGCAGCTGGTCGTGGTCATATGTCATCTGAGTCTGAATCCAGCTCAACCAGTCCCTGCTACAGTGCTGCAGCTGAAGAAATGCCAGGAGCCAGCCGCAACTGGTGATTGAATCATTGGGTCTCTTACACATGAAATTATTTCCATATAGTAGAATATAAAAATTCTTATATGAATTTTCCTATTTGTATGGCTTATTGTTTATTTGTTTGAGATAGAGAGATAAAGAGGAGCAGCTTCCATCTGCTGATTCATTCCCCACAAAAGCCTGCAATTGCCAAAACCAGAATGTAAAAACTCAATTCAGGTCTCTCACACGGTGACAGGTGCATTAACAGAAAGCAGGAATCCAGGTCCATTAGCGGGAAGCTATATCAGAAGTGAAGCAAAACAGGAACTCGAACCCAGGCATTCTGATGTGGGATGCAGGCTCCCCAACTCACAGCTTAACTGTCACACCAAACACCTGCCCCAATCATCGGTGAGGATTAGCACTTAGTGTAAAATACATATTTGCCAGCATCATGAAAAGGGCACTGTAATACCTGTTAATTCTAGTAATTCCACTTTCACCAGCTTTGTTGTCAGTCAGTGCATATGTCTTCATTTAGACAGAAGAAAGGATTTCAAAATCAATAGCCAGGGACCCGCGTAGTGGTAAAGCAGGTTAAGCCTCCACCTGCTGCCTCCAAGGGTCTACATTAGCAGGAGCTGGAATTGCAAAATGAGCTAGGACTTGAACCTAACCAATCCAATATCAGACACATGTCCTAAGTAGTGTTAACTGCTGTGCCTTCTGTATGTATCTTTTTAATTGGCAAATAAAATCATATATATATTTATCAGGTTCAACATCATGTTTTGAAATATATATTCCTCAATGGCTAAACTGACCTAAGGAGTATGTACACTACTTCACATAGTAATTGGTGTGATAAGAACACTTGCAGTCTGCTCTCAGGGTCTTTGAAGAATACAATGTATTGTGATTAGCTCTAGTCACCATGTTGTACAGTGCCCTTCTTGGATTCACTCCTATCAAACTGGAATTTTCTATCTTTTGACCAATATCTTGTCACCCCCAACCCCATTCCCCATCCAAGCTTCTGGTAATCACTGGTCTACCATCTACTCCTGTGAGTTCACCTTGTCATATACTCCATGAGTAAGTAAGATCATGCATTATTTTTCTTTCTGTGCCTAGCTTCTTTCACTGAACATAACACCTTACAGATTCCCCTGTGTTGGTCTGGATGATAGATGATAGGATTTTCTCTCTGAGGGCTGGATAGCAGCATTCCAGCATGGAAATATACCATTTTATTTATCCATTAATCTATCAGTAGACATCCAAGATGATTCCAGATTTTTACTAATGTGGCTAACACCACAGTAAACATGGAAACACAGTTTTTATTTTCAACAAACAGATTTCATATACTTTCGTCTATTGTTTATACTCATAAGATAAGTAGTGGGACTATTGGATCATATTTTAGTATAATCTATTTTTAATATTTTGAGGAAACTCCACACTCAGTTGGTTCTCTGTAGCCTTCAGTGTTTTTCTGTGTCAGTATGGACTGCACTGCATTTACAAGAACATTGTTGCAAAAGCATTATTTAAAAAACAATAAATTTACTAATTTATATTTTTTACTTACAAAAACACATGGATTTTTCCCATTCTTAAAAAAAGTAAACTCAAGAAATAACTGGTAAATTTATTGCCATGGAAGATAAGAAGAAATACAAGAGGTGGGTAAGAAACTGACTTTTATGGAGCTGTGGTACTAAAAAGACAGAAGAATTTTGTTTTCTTGAGTATAACTCAATAAGAAAATGGGTTCCAGTACTCTTCTGCTAGATAATCCCACATTAATTTAATCCCATCACTGATCATATCCTGTAGACATTTGTTTTCTGACATTTCTGCTTCTTATGCTTTATTTTATTTTGTAACCAAAATCACATTTCAGAATATTTGTTGCATTCTAACAGAGAGAGATGGCTCCCTGCACCATGTTCTCCTTTCTTAGGATTTACAACGAAGTGCCATACTTATTTTGCTAATTATTCAGAAATTGAGCTACTCATGTGTGAGAAAGGAAAATCAAATTAATATGTTCCTTATCAAACAATATGTGTTCTACAGATGAAATACAGGATTGAAATCATAAACTACTATGCTGATAAATGTCAAAACACTCGTATATGCTACTATTTTCCCTCCCCAATACAAAACAATTTAATCAATTATGATGTTTAAAAATGTATTAAAGACTGATTTAAGGATGATTACTTGTCTGGTCCTATTATGCAGAAGAAAACGAGTAATTCCACTGAAAACAGAAAATAGGAAATAGAATAAGGATGAAGAAAAGTGAGCTTGCTTTGAGGAAGAAATACATCAAAATTTGAACTCTGTCAGAAGATCCTTCTGGTCAAGCTTCATTTTAATCTGAAAAAAAGTATGGCTGTCTTCACATTCAGGATATGTGAATCCTTCTCTTCTTATTAATTTTTATATTTTTAAGGTGAACAAACTTCACGTGTTTCATGCATACAGATTTAGGAACACAGTGACATTTCCCACCTACCTTCCCTCCTGCCCACAGCCCCGCCCTTCCTTCTCATTCCTGTCTTATTCCCTCTCCTAATTTTTACAACGATCTACTTTCCGTTTACATTGTACTCATAAGATTAACCCTACACTAGGTAAAGTGTTTAACAAAAAGTAAGAAAGAAACACTGTTCCTCAACAGTAGAGACAAGGGCTATAAACAATAATTGAACCTCAAAATGTCTATTTCACTCCTCTACTTTACATCTTTTTGGCACTCTAATATTAGTTACCACACATCAGGAAAACATAGTATTTGTCTGTGTGGGGCTGGCTTATTTCACTAAGTATAATGGTTTCCAGTTGCATCGATTTGTTGCAAAAGACAGGATTTCATTCTTTTTTATAGTTGAATAATATTCACAATTTCTTTATCCAGTCATTAGTTGATGGACATGTGGGTTGATTCTGTATCTTAGCTATTGTGAATTGAGTTTCAATAAACATAGAAGCACAGATAACTCGTTCATATACTGGGAGATATTTCTTATCCAAGAACATCATTAATGAGCTGGAGTTTTTTCTTGTCTCTTCTGTATTTAAACTGTATTCTGATACAAAACAATACTATAGTAATGAAATATACTGAAAATATCAAAACAATATCAGCTACATCAAGGTTGACAAACAGCATCCAGCACATGCCTGCATTTCTAATTGAGCTTATTGGGAAAAAAACCACATTCACCCTCATGTGTGGCTGCTTTATTGCTACAAAGGAAGAGCTGCAGCTGCAACAGATAGTGCATGGTCCACCGAGTTGAAAATATTCACTATCTGGATCTTTACAGATAAAGTCTGCTGCCTTCCAAAATACATGTGCAATCTAACTGCCTTGTTTTATACTCTATTTTTTATCTTATTAAGCTCAGGAAAAAGTTATGAATGGGTAGATAAAGATAGGAGCATAGGTATAAAAGACTTTGTCTACTTTTATAGGCACATATGTAGGTAGCTGGATCATTGCTGGCATCTAAGAAAAGTTCAATGATTTATCACAAGGAAAGCTAAAAATGACAAGATAGTGTTTGATAAGATTCCTCTTTTATGAGCAAACTTCTAAATATCATCTTATCCCTAAATATAATCATGGTCTATCAATTTAACAATATTGAAATATTACAGTTTCCTTTGAGTTACTCCATTTTAGACAGTTAGGCAGGGATATTTTTATTATCATTCATAGTGACTTCCACAGGGCTAGGTTTTTTTTTTAACTTTTATTTAATGAATATAGATTTCCAAAGTACAGCTTATGGACTACATTGGCTTCCCCGCCCCCCCCCCATGACTTCCCTCCCACCCGCAACCCTCCCCTTTCCCGCTCTCTCTCCCCTTCCATTCATATCACGATTCATTTTCAATTTTCTATATATACAGAAGATCAGTTTAGTATACATTAAGTAAAGATTTCAACAGTTTGCACCCACATAGAAACACAAAGTGAAAAATACTGTTTGAGTACTCGTTATAGCATTAAATCTCAATGTACAGTACATTAAGGACAGAGATCCTACATGAGGAGTTAAGTGCACAGTGACTCCTGTTGTTGACTTTACAAATTGACACTCCTGTTTATGGCATCAGTAATCTCCCTATGCTCCAGTCATGAGTTTCCAAGGCTATGGAAGCCTTTTGAGTTCTCCGACTCTTATCTTATTTAGACAAGGTCATAGTCAAAGTCACAGGGCTAGGTTTTAAACACACTTTTTCACCTATGAAAAATATAGAGTTCTCTCCAAAACTTTTACCAATCAATGAGGTTAAGCGTTTTTGAGAAGGGAACGGATTATAGACCATGAGGTAAATAATTGAGTAAAGACTCAGTGCCTGCACGGTGCACACTGAAGCAGTGAGCTTCCACAGCTGGCTGTACACCACGGTAGACAAACAGGAATTATCCTTGGCCTCATTCTTGAAAGCCAAAAGTCACACAGTTCGCTTTTTGCTAAAGACACAGAGAGCACAAAACATAACTTCAGGTCTATGAGCATCAATTATCTTGAACATTCTTTAGAGTAAAGCTACTAGTGACTTCAGACTAATGCTTGGAACAGTGGAACCTTTGAGAAATGATCACATTAGAGTTTTAATCTTCATGAGAAAGAAAGAAAGAAAGGTAAGTTTTTCCTCCAAAGCAGTGAATTTCAGAGTGTTATCTTTCCAAAAATGAGTTGTTGAAGTAGAAGAAAGAACTCCGTTTTGCCTAGTGAAATCTGTCTGGTTGGGGTGGATGTTCACTGCTTGGGATACCAGTGTCCCATATTAGAGTACCTGGACTCAAGTTGAAGCTTCACTTCTGATTCCCTTTTCATGCTAATGCAAACCCTGTGATGTAGCCCTGGTGGCTCAAACACTTGGATTTCTGCCACTCACATGGGACATTCAGATTGAGTTCCTGTTTCCTGGCTTCAATCTCTTCGATCTCTCTAAGTTCTAGTTGTTGTGGGTATTTAGAGAGTGGACTTACAGATAGACAATAGCTCTGTGTCTGTTTCCGTGCCTGTCTGTCTCTCTCTCTCTCTGTCTCTCAGCTTTTCAAAAAAAATTATTTAATTCTGCCTGGATTCTCATTACCCAAGGAAGAATGACATGAGTCTCATGTTGGAGAGGCAGTTGTTGAACTGTCTCCAATTCTGGGGCAACATTGACCTCTAGCAAAACACCTGAGCTATAGAAATCATTGCACCTACATCAGTGAGCCACACTTAGTGCACTTGCATCCTCTACTGCAAGGAGAATGCTTGATCATCCACTTCATGCCTTCACTCAAGAATCTCTTCCACCCTTCACTATACACAGGTCCCTCACTCCCTGGAGAGGAGGGAATGGGGAAGAGAAGGGCACCTAACTTTGCTGAAGACTCATTTTTATGGGCCACATCACTGCCTATTTTTCTAATGGATGAAAGGTGCTTGATATTCACATTGTTTTGCAGAACAAAAATAAATGTAATTATATAAAGAAATTGAATGGTAATTCTTTTACCTATAACCAAAGGAAGCAACAAAGTGCCTCATGTTGGGGTTCCAAAAATATTACCCCACCTGATGGTCTTCTTCAATCGGAATTGGCAAGGTTTTCTAAATCAGAGATTTCACAAATGCCTCCCAAGTAGTTCAGTCCTTCTTCAGTCAAGTCAGTAGCTGTGACCCAAGAACTTAATTTTAAGTAAACACATTGTCTGAGTCTATCAAGACACCCTTTCATATGAATACAGTAAAGTGCAGACTCACTCTGAATGGCAGTAGTTGCTCCAAAAATACCAAGGGAATTTGGGGAGTGAACCAGCAGGTGGAATCTCTCTCTCTCTCTCTCTCTCTCTCTCTCTCTCTCTCTCTGTGTGTGTGTGTGTGTGTGTGTATGAAAGAGAGAGAGAGGGAGAGGGAGAGGGAGAGAGAGAGAGAGAGACTCTGCCCTTCAAATTTATTTGAAAGTAAATTTGTTTGAAAATAAATCTGAAAAACAGAGTTACAGAGACAGAGGGAGATACAAAGACTGGTTCACTCCCCAAATGGTCTCAGTGGCTGGGGCTGGACCAGGCCAAAGCCAGAAGCCTGGAACTCCATTGGAGCCTCTCACGTGGGCTCAGGAGCCCAAAGACCTGGGCCATCTTCTGCTGTTTTCCCAGGGTTATCTGGAGGGAGTTGTACTGGAGGAGGTGCTGCCGGGACTTGAATAGGCACCCATATGCCAGTGTCACAGATTGCAGCTTAACCCACTGCACCACAATGCTGGATCCAAGATAACTTATTTTCAAAAAGAATTCTAGGGGCATAGGGGCTGGTGCTGTGGTATAGTGGGTAAAGCTGCCACCTGCAATACCAGCAGCCCGTATGGGAGCCAGTTCGAGTCTGGCCAAAGTCCTTGAGCCCCTGCACCCACATGGGAGACCCAGAAGCTCCTGGCTCAGATCAACTCACCTTCAGGCATTGCAGCCATTTGGGGAGTTTATCAACAGATGGAAAATCTCTCAATTTCTTTCTCTTTCTCTGCCTCTTTGCAACTCTGCTTTTCAAATAAATAAATCTTAAAAACTTAAAATTAAATAAATAATAAACTACTTTAAAAATGAATTCTGTTAATTATAATGGAGTATCTAAACAAATGAAGCTAATGTTTTACTTGATATCACATGAATATCTTGAAATTCCATGTATATTTTTATGCACTTTTAGAAATTAACATAGAGCGGGCCGGCGCCGTGGCTCACTAGGCTAATCCTCCGCCTTGCCGCGCCGGCACACCGGGTTCTAGTCCCGGTTGGGGCGCCGGATTCTGTCCCGGTTGCCCCTCTTCCAGGCCAGCCCTCTGCTGTGGCCAGGGAGTGCAGTGGAGGATGGCCCAAGTCCTTGGGCCCTGCACCCCATGGGAGATCAGGAGAAGTACCTGGCTCCTGGCTTCGGATCAGCGCGGTGTGCTGGCCGTAGCGCACCAGCCGCGGCGGCCATTGGAGGGTGAACCAGCAGCAAAGGAAGACCTTTCTCTCTGTCTCTCTCTCTCTCTCACTGTCCACTCTGCCTGTCAAAAAAAAAAAAAAAAGAAAAAAGAAAAGAAAAGAAATTAACATAGAGCAAGTAGAGCAGGCATAGTGAATAACGATGTGACACATTCAGAGGGTAATGAAGAAAATTTTAAAAAATCATTCTTTGAGAGTAAAATTTGAAAGAATTAGGAATATTTGGCTTGATCAAGAAAAGATTTAGAGAGGATAGAAAAGCTTTTGTGTTTTTTGTTTTTGATTAAATAACTGAAGGTAAGTCATTGGGAAAAGGAATTAAATGGAGTTCAAGAGAAAGGACAGGAGTCAATGCATAAAAGACTCAAGCAGACATGTGATGGTCAGGGCAAGAAAGTGCATGTAGTGATGAGAACGGATGGTCGCAGTGGGATTCCCCTGCTTCAGAACCCAGGATGGAAATTAAGACTGCATGGATAACTAGATTACCATTAAGGTGATCCAGACTTGCCAGGTCAACTCACACGTTACTCTCCAGTAAAACAGAAAAGACAAGCATGCCTTTTTATTTCAAAATGAGCAGCACAATAGTCCCCTCTTTGCCACTGGGTGTTCATGTCAAGACCCCAGAAGGTGCTGAATCCAAGGACAGTACCAAATGCAATAAGTATGCACTATGTATTTTTCTATACAGATCAATGATAAAGTTGAGTTTCTGAAGTAGGCACAGTAAGAGGCCAACAACAACTAATGAGAATGAAATGGAACCTTAGCAAGCACAGTCAGGGCCGCAGGAACACACGCACAGATTCCACGACAGTGCACCTGACAGCCAAGGTGCCCCTTAACTGACTCATGGCCAGGGAACACAGGCAGTGTGAATGTGCTGCACAATGATTGCATTCTGGGTGGGACCAAATGGAACAGCAGAGGGTTTCAGAACAGCACATAATTCAAAATCTGTGAGTTGTTTATTTCTGGAAGTTTTCATTTTTTTTAAACTTTTATTTAATGAATATAAATTTCCAAAGTACGACTTATGGATTACAATGGCTTCCCCCCCATACCGTCCTTCCCACCCACAACCCTCCCCTTTCCCACTCCCTCTCCCCTTCCATTCACATCAAGATTCATTTTCGATTATCTTAATATACAGAAGATCAGCTTAGTATACATTAAGTATGGATTTCAACAGTTTGCTCCCACACAGAAACATAAAGTGAAAAATAATAGATGATTTTTTTTAAATGATGATGAAATCAGAGCAGATCTATTGTCATGTTTAATCCCAGTGAGAGTCAAGTTGGGAATTGATAATTTCTTTTTTTTTTTTTTTACAGAGGATCAGTTTAGTATGCATTAAGTAAGGATTTCAACAGTTTGCACCCACATAGAAACACAAAGTGAAATATATTGTTTGAGTACTCGTTATGGCATTAAATCTCAATGCACAGCACATTAAGGATAGAGATCCTACATGAGGAGTAAGTGCACAGTGACTCCTGTTGTTGACTTTACCAATTGACACTCCTGTCTATGGCATCAGTAATCTCCCTATGCTCCAGTCATGAGTTTCCAAGGCTATGGAAGCCCTCTGAGTTCTCCGACTCTTATCTTGTTTAGACAAGGTCATAGTCAAAGTGGAGGTTCTCTCCTCCCTTCAGAGAAAGGTACCTCCTTCTTTGATGACCTGTTCTTTCCACTGGGATCTCACTCACAGAGATCTTTTGCCAGAGTGTCTTGGCTTTCCATGCCTGAAATACTCTCATGGGCTTTTCAGCCAGATCCGAATGCCTTTAGGGCTGATTCTGAGGCCAGAGTGCTATTTAGGACATCTGCCATTCTATGAGTCTGCTGAGTATCTCACTTCCCATGTTGGATCACTCTCCCCTTTATTTACTCCATCGGTTAGCATTAGCAGGTACTAGACTTGTCTATGTGCTCCCTTTGACTCCCAGTCCCTCCACCATGACAATCTGTGAACTGAGATTGATCACCTGGAACAGTGAGATGGCATTGGTACATGCCACCTCGATGGGATTGAATTGGAATCCCCTGGTATGCTTCCAACTCCACCACTTGGGGCCAGTCAGCCTGAGCATGTCCCAAATTATACATCTCTTCCCTCTCCCATTCCCACTCCCATGTTCAACAGGGATCACATTTCAGTTAATTTTCAACACTTAAGAATAACGGTGCATCAATTACAGAACTAAACCAGTCATATTAAGTAGAACAGACAAAAAAAAAAACTACTAAGAGGGATAATGTATTAAGTTGTTCATTAACAGTCAGGGCTACGCTGATCAAGCCACCATTTCCCATAGTGTCCACCTCACTCCAACAGGTTTCCCTCTTGGTGTTCAGTCAGTCGTCACCGATCAGGGAGAACATATGGTATTTGTCCCTTTGGGACTGGCTTATTTCACTCAGCATGATGTGTTCCAGATTCCTCCATTTTGTTGCAAACGACTGGATTTCGTTGTTTCTTACTGCGGTATAGTATTCTAAAGAGTACATATCCCATAATTTCTTTATCCAGTCTATCGTTGATGGGCATTTAGGTTGGTTCCAGGTCTTAGCTATTGTGAATTGAGCTGCAATAAACATTAGGGTGCAGACCTCTTTTTTGTTTGCCAATTTAAATTCCTTTGGGTAAATTCCAAGGAGTGGGATGGGTGGGTCGAATGGTAGGGTTATCTTCAGGTTTCTGAGGAATCTCCAGACTGACTTCCATAGTGGCTTGACCAGTTTGCATTCCCACCAACAGTGGGTTAGTGTCCCTTTTTCCCCACATCCTCGCCAGCATCTGTTTAATACCTTTGGATCACAGTTGACAGCAGGTAACTAAAACCACGGAAAGGAAAACCACAGATAATGCGGGGCTATTGTATTAAAATGCAAATTTAAAGACTCTTGGTGTTAATGCTATCCATGAATTTGTGGAAACTACACAAGACAAGGATAAAAAAATGATGAAAATAAATGCTCTTATATGAGCAAGTTCAACTCAAAAATACAGATTGGAAGTGGGCATTTGGTACAGTTATTGAGACACCACTTGGGATGCCCACATCCCATGTTGGGATGAATGGATTTGAGCACCCTAAAAGGCAGCAGGTGATGGCTCAAGTAGTTGAATTCCTGTTACCCACATGGGAGACCTGGATTAAGATTAGGTTCTTGGTTCCTGGGCATTTGTGGGGTGAACGGGGCAGGAGGGGAGTGACAAGAAATCTCTGTCACTGAAAATAAAATTTCAAATAATACAAAGTTAAAACCTTACAGTATTGTAATTATACCAGATACTAAGAATATTTTTTTTTTATTTTTATTTTTGACAGGCAGAGTGGACAGTGAGAGAGAGAGAGACAGAGAGAAAGGTCTTTCTTTTGCCATTGGTTCACCCTCCAATGGCCGCCAAGGCTGGCATGCTGCAGCCGGCACACCGCGCTGATCAGGCAGGAGCCGGGTGCTTCTCCTGGTCTCCCATGGGATGCAGGGCCCAAGCACTTGGGCCATCCTCCACTGACTTCCTGGGCCACAGCAGAGAGCTGGCCTGGAAGAGGGGCAACCGGGACAGAATCCGGTGCCCCGACCGGGACTAGAACCCACTGTGCTGGTGCCGCAAGGTGGAGGATTAGCCTAGTGAGCCGCAGCACCAGCCAAGAATATTTATTTTCACTAACAGAATATATGCACACAAAGAATAACAAATTTGCTTCAGAAGTATATAGTGCCTTTTACATTTTTTGAGATAGCAACCTGGATATTTCTTTAAAAAAAAAAAATCTGGTTCCAGAAACCTGCAACAAGAAGTGTGCCTTGACGAACCACAAGCATTTAATTCCTTGTATTTTATGCAGAGCAAAATGATGTCTCCATTAGATATAACAGCAAAAGTAAGATGCAAATAATTTAAAATAACTGTTGACTGGGGCAGCAAGAAGGACTTTGCTCAGAAACGTGTTAAATGAGTGAGGAGGGGTTAGGTCCTTTCCTTGTTCTCCATGTGGTGTAGACATTTCCTCCCAAGCCTCAGTCCCATCCACAACACTACATTAGGTAGGGCAGTCAGACTGGAATTATTGAGTGGTTTTGTGTTTGGGATTCTGTTTGTTTCACTAAATGCATTTTAATGAAGACCTTAATGCACTTCTCAGTCTATTGTTTCTCTATTCCTCTTTTTGCCCACCTATAGATTAGTATTTAGGGAAGAAATAGTATAATTTTTAACTGCAAAATTTTATTTTTAGAATCCTTAGCCAATAACATTTTAAAATAATTAGCCTCAAATTACTATTAAAGCAAGATTTTTATTGCCAACATTCCTGTGAAATGATGATTTATCAGAGGAAGTAACGGCATACAAATATACTGGTGCTAGTACATTAAAGCAAGTATGAATTTTGAAATGGATTTTATTTATGTCAGGAATACAATGCAAATGTAAATATCCCCCTGGGCAAAATAATAGCAGATGAAAGGAAATGAACATAAAGGACTGATTCAACTGATTGCAATCAATGCTGGTAAGGATGTAGAAATGGATGGTTCAGAAATTTCCAAGAAGGTTACACAATACTAATCCAGTGTCTTGAGTTCTTAATATGTTATAGAGACACAAGCTGATGATTATTTATAGCCTATAATTAACATCTGATGTTTTAACATATCTTATATATTTACATATTTTATTTTGCTTACATGTTTTACTAGTTCTCTAATAAAAAAGCTGGTAAAAAATTGTAAAACAACCTATCAATTTCTCATTTTTATCTGATTTTTGCCTTCTGCTTTATCCTCACAATCCTCTTGTCCCTTATTAAAAATTGAGATTGACTTCAGAAATTAGAATAGCACACTTTTGTTAAGTTTAGTTAATAGACTTTCATGTCCTTTTAAAAAATCCTCCTATCTACATTATGTTTTTTACAATTACAGCATTAATAAGAGAGGATAATACATTTTGGTTTGTATAATTATTATTGATTTGCTTTCACTTTTCAAATATACGCTCAAAGCAGCACAGTGCCCTGGTGATACTACTTTATCAGGCTTACGGTCACTTTTGCAAAGTGATTTTGATCTTAGTCAGGACTGTTCAAATGAAGTGGACTGATAATCAATGAAAGACAATCCTGGATGAATTGTTTTGATCTATATAGATTGGTTTGAGGATTTGTCCTAATAGCATATTCTCAAGTAGCATATTCTGGAACCTGGGTTTCATTTTTTAAAGCTGTGTGTTAGGGAAGTGCGGGAGCCTTGGAAATGGATGTGTGAGGAGCACGACTTCATACTGAGTCATCAAGATTGCTTGCATCTGGCTTCCGAATTCCTTACTTCATCATATTACATGCCTTCCTGGTGAGACACATAGCCTAGGTGTTACAGCACACACACGCTAAAAGATGGTAAAAAGGTGGCTTTCTTATCTAGCAGGACCCAGTCAATTACTTTGACAAGTGTAGCCAAAGGAAACCAGAAGAATTCAGAAGAATTTTATAGCAAGTGGAGATGACAAGATAGGAAAATAATATTTTTTCCACTATCCAATCTGATTTCTGACTTGTTTGTGTAGTGGGTTGAAATAATTGACAATTTAGGACTTGTATAGGTTCTCCTGTTTCATTAAAATAATATTGTCTTGGGCAGGTGTTGTGACACAGCAGATTAAAGTTGCTGCTTGGGATGCCTGCATTCCACACTGGAGTGCCAATTCAGTTCCAGTGCTTGGATTCCTGCCACTCACAAGGGAGACAGGGATGAAGCTTCTGGCTTCTCATTTTAGCCCAGCCCTGGTTGTTTTGATCATCTGGGGAGTAAACAAATGAATAGATGAACTCTCTCTCTCTCTCTCTCCTCCTTTCTCTTTCTCATAAATAAATAAATCTGTCTTTGCAAACAATGTCTTAGTCTTATTTTTTAGTGTGAACTGTGTATCATGGTTCACATTTTTTTTTTTTTTTACAGGCAGAGTAGACAGTGAGAGAGAGAGACAGAGAGAAAGGTCTTCCTTTGCCATTGGTTCACCCCTCAGTGGCCTCTCCGGCGGCGTGCTGTGGCCTGCACACTGTGCTGATCTGAAGCCAGGAGCCAGGTGCCTCTCCTGGTCTCCCATGCGGGTGCAGGGCCCAAGCACTTGGGCCATCCTCCACTGCCTTCCCGGGCCATAGCAGAGAGCTAGCCTGGAAGAGGGGCAACCGGGACAGAATCCGGCGCCCCAACCAGAACTGGAACCCGGAGTGCTGGCGCCGCAGGCGGAGAATTAGCCTAGTGAGCCGCAGCGCCGGCCATCACATGTTCTAAATCACAGCTTGTATTCTACATGGTTGCAATAGCAAGTTTACCTTGCTTTGACCAAATTTGGATGATAGGATAAATTTCTGAAATATGACCAGAAGCACATCCCCTCTTACAATTTTATTAATAAAAATGCAGATGTAAAAATACTTTTAATGATGCGTATTTATTGAAAGAGAGAGAGAAATCTTCTACATGCTGATTCACTCTCCAAATCCCCAGAACAATGGAGCTAGGCCAGTTGGATGCCAGGAGCCAAGAAAGCAATCTGGATCTCCCACGTGATCACTGGACCTAAGTTCTTGAGCCGAAATCTGCTGCCTCCAGAGTGCACAATGGCAGGAAGCTAAAATCAGGAGCGGAGCTGGGACTCATACCCAGGCACCTTGATTTGGGACATGAATGTCCCAAGAAGCATAGCTGCTACATTAGACACTTGTCCCTTTCTTAAAACATGCAGGTCCACAGGAATATCCAACAGAGAGGCCTGAGTGAGCTACAATGTGGTCACCAAGTCCTGTAGTTGTCCCTGGGGCTGTACCCTGGGAGAAGGGACGTGTCCTCTGTTGAAAGACAGTGTCCCGTTGCCAAACATCGCAGGGAAGCAAGTCACTCAGGTTATGCGTAGGTTCTACTGTGCACACCCAGAGATGGTGCATTTTCGGATGTATGGAGTGCAGATCATGTTATCAGACTTCTGCAGGGCATCAGCAGAGGCGCTGCCAAAGAAAAGAGGGAAGGCACACAGCAATCCAGAGAAGTCACCTGACTTGAGTCTGGACTCAAAACTCATCTTTGAAATTCGAGAAAGATTCCATCTCTTGGAGAGGAAGCCCTTTGATTTACAAGAGCCTTGCTCTTTGGTATTTCAAAGGCTAATACCTGAAAGCTATGAAAGGAGACTGAAAATAGAGTAGATGGAAAGCTGGCGTAAGCCAGAGCAGCTGGGTGGTCTGCTGGGAGAGAAAAGAATGTTTGGAGATAGAAGGAAGCTTAGGCCCTGGTGGGGCCTTGCGGGACCTCTAGCCCACCCTCCCCAGCAGGTTCAAGGCTTTGGAGAGGACAGAAAAGGGAATCCTGAAAGGTATTTGGGATCCTAAGAAGAATGGAACTGGTTCCTTGACTGCCAGAATAAGTCTCGGGATGGGACCAGCATTGCAGCGTTCCCACGACTCAGGTCCTGTGGAGTTGGCCTGCGTCACAAGCAGATTGAAATGGAAGGAGCCTGCGGCTTGCCTGCAGCTACAGACTTGCAGAAAATCCAAAACACTTTATGTGGCTCTAAAGAAAATTCAAAAGGCAACAGAGGGGTCCAGGGGTGGGGTCTGAAGAGGTTTAAGAGGCTAGAGGAACGGGTACGACCTAGAGAGGGGATCCCAGACAGCTCAGGCAGACAGCTCCTGCAAAGCCAGCCAACTCAAAGCCTGAGAAAGGGTCTGAGGCACTCAGCAAGCGTCTTCCTGCACAGGTGCCTGTACTCCACTTTCACCAAAAAGAATTGAGACGGTTAAGAAAAAGCTCTTTACGCTAGACTCCAAATCATTTAAAATAGCACCTTCTCCTTGAGTTCATATAATCTTTAACTATAATGGGTTTAAATAAAGACACTTTGATTTTCTGTATAGACAAGTTCATGGCCTAATCAAACTCATATTCTATAAAAGGTTATTTTAAAAATTGCAGAAGAGAATCCTGGAAAGCGCAACCCAAATTCACCACATTGTTTCTGAATATCCATTAAAGGATTATTGCTTTGGCTTTTTTTAAAGTTTCGGTTACTCACTACATTGTTGGGAACAGCGGGGACTTGGTTGTCATTATATTTTGTTCACTTGTGATTATACCTAAAGGGCCTTTTTCACTTATCCAGTGATATCTTCAATCTAAGAGGAGAAGTATGAGTTGGCACCTAACCCTCCAGATTTTGCCCCAAGAATGCTCTCTCCTATTCTCTGCTCAGTAAAGAGATAGGAGCCCACCTTAAATTTCTGGAAAATTGTCCCTCCTTAATGCAATAAGCAAGGAAACACATTGTTTAGAAACAATGTCTAAAACATGGTCATTGTTTGGCTTACTGACATCAAAGACGTGAAGGGATTAGCAGTACACATTAGTTTAGTTGTGAATGTGATTATGTGGGTATTCATCTATGTTCCATGGTTGTGCGACCTTTTGAAAGGTCATAAATACTTATATCTGTTGATCAATGCCAGTAATAGTTCTTCAAAGCTACATGTGGGTTAAAGAAACAACGAATTTGATCTTCAATAAATCACAGTGTCACATTAAAGAGATCAGATAAAGGAATCAACTCGGCCTTGCTGAATCCCCCTGTGTTCAATGCAACCTGGCATCAGGAATCATCACTGCATATTTTAGACAACATAATCATTGTGCTTGAGTGTATTCGTGTACTCAAATCATTTAATTACAATGTGTGAATGTATAAAGACTTCAGTGAGAACACAAAATCTTTCATAAATTTCACCTAGCGTGAGATTGGAGATAAAATACAAGGCATTTTTATGCTGGTTATGAAGAAGCAGACTAAAATATTTACGTATTAATATCCCATTGCAAAGATCACTGTTAGCTCATTGGCCTTAAATTATTCACTAGGTTCAATGATTATTATTTTTGGCTGCTGTAGTCAGACCTTATAAATACATTTCTAAGGTCACCCATGCTACTTTTCATCTAAATCTTTCTTCCCTTTTTCTCTTTTAAAAGTGAACATTAAATGAAACTACCTGACATTCAACCTTAGTGAGTCAAACACTTTTCTGAAAAGCAAATGAAACTATCAGGATATTATTTTTAGGAAATAGGGGATTTTAGTGTCAACTTTAATAAATACTATTTTTAAATGACAATCACCACAATACCTTTCTTGTTTAGGAACAAAAATAATCGTATCAAAATACTGTTTTCCAATATATGTTTATATTACTCAGAGTTCATAACTGTAAATAGATCCCTTCCCTTTCTTGTGAGCGCCTGTGCACAATAGATATTTTAATGAATCTTGCCCATGCGTCTCACCCTATATTGACTTGAGCTGTGCTGGTCTGAAAAGTAGGAAAATCAGGTCTAGTGGGGCTGCAGAGACTTTTTTATTTCACACCACTCAAATTTCTCTTTGCTTTGGATTCAAACACAGGAAAGGGTACATTTTCCCATAGAGGTAGTGCAAGGACTTGCTGAGAATATTCTGACTCCGATCAAAGAGCCAAGGTAGAATTTAGACACAAGTGCTCCTTTTGCCCAAGAATACATTAGGAAACTCCAGGGGTGACACTAACTCTTGACCTGTCATTGATCTTGGGAAGTCATTCACCATTTACACTTCAGTTGGGTCACTTGTGACTCAGTCACCTCACATTACCAACCACAAGTGCCAGTGAACTGCACCTCACTCTACTTAGTAGGAAGTGTTTTTTTGTTTTGTTCTTTTTTTTTTTTTTTACTCTTGTCTATGAGGTATTCTCTCTGAGTTAGAAGCTAGACTTCTTCCTACCTCGATATGTTGCTGCCCTGAATTTTAGGATGTTCTTTCATGTCTAAGCTGATATTCATGTCAATCAGTAATTTATTACCTAAATACCTGTGAATGCCAAGTAGGGATTAAACACTGTGTGAGTGTTAGATGTGATTTGGAAGCCTCTCAAGCCTAGAAATAGGCTCCCAGCACTCTAGAATGCTTGCTTTTCTGGTTCAATGCCATTTCACTTGTGAATGCAAAACTCTGCTTCAGGTCTACCAGACAGGTGACAAAGTGGCCCCTTCTTCATATTCTCCACTCCCCGTGGCCACTCTCTCACACTGCTTCTTTTGGCCCTTGAATCTTCTTTCTGTTTCCTCATCAGTTCTCTAAGGAGCCCTAAGACTGATTCTCAAATGCATTTTCAGATATAATTCAAGGTGTGAGCCCTTGGCAAACCAATCTTAGAAATCATGGACATGTGCCTTGGGGTGCTCTGAGGACACTGATGTCTGTAAAAGGTCACAGAGGAAGAGGATCTGGAAGGGAAAGTGGATTTTTGATTAACAACAATAGCAACAAAACACCAGTCATCAAAATGTGGTTCCACAGGAAAAAAAAATAAGCTGTGTTACTCAAAGAAAGAGCTGTAGAGGAAGAGACAAATCTGGATCTATAAGTGCTAATGTGGGTTGATAAAAGGGAAGAATATGGATGTTTCTATATCAAATAGTTTAGGGCATCTGCCATATGCTAACCCTCTGCTCTGCTATAGTGCCACAGAATGAATAACCAGGTATTTGAACCTCAACTTGTGTCAGAAAACGATTCTTTGAACACTTGGCCTTTACATTCTTAGTCAAAGCTCAGATGCTTTGAGAAGCTTTGTAGCAGATGGAACTGTTCTCTGGGAACAGGTTTTTCACCCATTGTTCCTAGCTTGGATGAGATACCTCTCAGTAACAGGTAACAGAATTCACTCCGATTTCATAATTACCAAACAATTACATGGTAATCACCCCTGAGAGTCTCATGGAAAGAATAAGCAGACACTTCAGGTGGCACACGAAAAAAATCTCAGTAGCTGCATTGAAGTATCTGTAGAGTCACTTAATAAATTGACCTGTTATCTAATGTATAATATATATTTACATATATCTAACATGTCTATATCTATCTACCTATAGAAAGAGAGAGAGAGAGTAAGAGAGAGAGAATATGTATATATATATGTGCGTGTGTGTGTATGTGTATATATATATATATATAATTCCTTGGAGGAATATAAAAAGATATTTTATACATGTATTTATGGGGAAAATTTATAGTGTTTCATTATTTTAATGGTCAGTCCAAATATTTGGAAATTTTCATTGGATTTCTTTCTTAGTACTGACTTATTAGGATGTGTTTTTAAATTTCCAAATGCATAGAGCATTTTTTATGATTTATAATTAAATTTTACTATAAAATAGGAATGTCATCTTTGGAAGTTGTTGACATTTGCTGTTAGTTTCTCTGGTCAATCTTGGTAAAATACTCTGTGTGTTTCAGAAATGTATTTTCTATTTGTAAATGCAGCATCTATCATACCTACCTGTGAGTTCTGGGTGAAGAGTGATACTTGTATATGTTATTCAAAGGTTTACCTTATTTTTTTGCATTTAAAAAATTGACTAGTAAGAGAGGTGCATTAAATCTTGAATTTTTCAAAATTCATACATTTGTCATTTTTACATATGATTTGAACTTATGTTATCAAGCATTTAGAAGTATGCAACTGGTATGTCTTCCTAATGAATTGAAGTTTCTAGCAATATATACTAATACTCTCAATTAAATTTCTTTTAATTAATTAATATACAGTAAACAGACTTTGTGAATTTCATAGATATGATTCCAACAGTACAATGATACTTTCCTCACTCCATTCTTCCCTCCTTCCTTCCCTCCTTTCTTTCTTTCCATTTTCTCTCTTAATTTTTTGTGATAACGTACTTTCAGTTTACTTTATAAGCACAGGCTCAATCTCTTCTAAACAAAGAACTCTGCAAATGGAAAGCAGAAGGATCACTGTTCTTCAGGAATGTAGACAAAGGTCATAAATGATATCAAATTACAAGTTGTCAATTTCACTCATATGCATCAAGATTTTTTTTTTTGGTACTCTATGTTAGCAACCACAAGTCAGAGAAAATATATGGTATTTGTCTTTTTGGGTCTGGTTTATTTCACTAAGCATAGTGGCCTACAGTTGCATCCATGTAGTTGCAGACAGGATTTCATTCTTTTGTAAGGCTGAGTAGTATTCTGTTGTTTATGTATACCACGATTTCTTTATCAACTCATCAGGTGATGGACAATCAGTTATAATGTTAATTGAGCTGTTATAAACATGGGGGTACAAATAACAATAATTTCATTTCCTTTGGGTAAATTACCAGGAGTGGGGTGGCTGGGTTATTCAGTAAATTTATTTTCAGTTTTCTGAGGAATAGCCATAGTATCATCCATAATGGTTGTATAGGTTTACATTCCCATCAACAATGTATTAGGGTACCTTTTTCTCCACATCCTCACCAGCATTTTTTAAAATTTTTTATTATTTTAGGGTGATAACCATTCTAACTGCAATAAAACAAAACCTCATTGTGGTTTTTATTTGTGTTTTCCTGATGGCTAGTGGTCCTGAGCATCTTTTCATGTGTTTGTTGGCCATCTGTATTTCATCCTTTCAAAATGTATGCTCACGTCCTTGTCCATTTATTAACTGGATTGTTTGCTTTTTTTGTTGAGTTTCTCAAGCCCCTTATAAATCCTGGATATTAAACCTTTATCAGATGCATTGCCTACAAATATTTTCTACCATTCCCTCAGTTGCCTTGTTACTCTGTTGAGTGTTTCCTTCGCTGTGCAGAAGATTTTGGCTTGATGTAATCCCATTTGCCTTTTCTTAGCCTTTACTGTCTGCTTCTGGGATGTTATCCAAGAAGTCTTTGCCTAGGCCAAGGACTGCCATTGCTTCCCCCTTTGTTTTCCTCTTTCAGGTCTTCAGCTTAGATTCTTGATCCACTGTGAGTTCCTGCTTCTTTTGCCCTATGAGCGCCACACACTAAAGAGTCTGCCACTGGGGTGCCTGCTCTTTTGGCCCTAAAGTCCATAGTCCATGTGTAATTCTTCCACTAAGAGTGGTTTTTTTAGTGTTATATATTTATTTTTTACCCATTCCTTCCAACCTGCCTGTGTTTCTACAACTTAATGTATTTTAAAACTAATAATTATTTATGACAATGCTGACAATTTTATTTTATTTATCCTGATTATTGCTTTCTATTTTTCCCATTTCATTTAATTTTCACCTTTTCACCCTTCTTTCCCCCCTTGTTTTTTTCTTCTCTAGAAGTGGACTGGGGGGTTCTGTGCTCTATTTCTGTTCTCTTCGTAGCTTCCCAGAAAGTTTCATGTGGTGACTTTAATGAAAAATATCTTTACCTTTCTCACAGGAGCGTGATGCAGTCTAACTGAAACGCCTTTTCTGATTCCCATTGTACTATTTCCAACATTTTTAATCTTACATATTTTTAATTTAGCTTCATAAATTCAATAGCTATTATGCTATAGTCAATAGTCATTAAAGTTTTACAGCAGGTTTGCCATTTCTTTGCTAAGCCTTTCTTCTTCCATATGAGACCTGCCTCCATCCATTTTCTCACTGAAATGCAACAAGACATTTCTGTAACCAGTAAGTTGGTAAACGCTTTTTGTTCATGTTCTTGCTCTCTGCTTTTCCTTGAAAAGCCTTATGCATTAGATACATTGCATTTTTTTCTCTATGGTCTTTGAAGAGATTGCTCCATGGGCAATTGGTTCCACTGTTGCCAATCAAAAGGATTCTGTAAAGCTACTTGTAAACCCTCTCCAGGGAATCCATCTCTTTCTATTGACAGTGAAAATGTCTTCTTCTCTGTGTTGGAAACGTGTGGCTTCACTATCAAGTATCTGTGAATCGATTTCTTTGTACTAATAACCCTAGAATGTTTGCATCCTATTTATCTGTTCATTTTGTGATTCCATATTGTGTTTGTTTTATTATTTTTTCTGTATGTATTAATTCCCAGATGTGAAATCTGTGAAGGTAGGATGTATCCTTACAACACTTTTGCTGGTTTTTAAAAGACTATCTTTGGAGCAGTGTTAGGTTCACAGTAAAATTGAGATGAAGTACGAAGATTCCTCATATTCCCCTGCCTTCTACATACACACAGATTCCATCATTATCAACATTCCCCACCAGAGTGGAACACTGGTTACAGTTGATGAACCTACACTCATCCATGGCTACAAAGTTTTCATGAGGGTTCATGCTTGGTGTACTTTGTTTGGTCTGAGAGCAGGCATTCACTGGCACAGTCTCACACAGAGTTCTCACCATCCTAAAAACTCTATATTCTGCATGTTCTCGCCTCCCTCTCAAGCTGATAACCACTGGACTTTCTGTGTATTTGCAGTATTTTAATCTGAGCTTTATTTTACTTATCAATTAACCAGTTTCTTCATGCATTTATTTATTTCCTTGGTAATTCGCAGCAGCTAAGTTGGGAAGACTTCCCTGAAGAAGACATGTACGTTTATCTCTATCAGATAAATCAAAGAGGTGGACTCAGAAGCGCTGGCTCCCTCCAACGACTCCGGCTTGCTGTGTGTGTCCATTTAGGTTACATCTTCCTTCTTCTAGCAGCTCTGCCTTTCACATCTGTTCAAAAGTCTCCAAGGTTCCAGGCTCAGCTTAGGATTTTGACCAGTGGAGGTACACTTGGAGATTTCCTTTACTTCTTTCCAGCCAAGAAACTCATTAAAACTGTTATTTTATCAAGACTATGATACTTTTTGGTTTAGGTTCTACTCAGAGTTTATGTACAGTCCACTCAATCTTTCCTCAATGGTGCCTAATCTGTTTAATCCATCAATTGTGTTTCTCATTTCAATTATTTGTTTTTTTTCAGAGTATTTTAAGTCAATTCCTTTAAAAATATGCCAGCCTATTTTCATAATTACTTACCTTTCCAATATGTTCAATGCCCCTCTTATTTCCCTACACAGCCATAAACATACATTCCTCTTGCACTCTGTATTTGATAATACAAATGTGTACATGCTTGGAGCGTATTTTGTGAGAATCTGCACTCAGTGTGCGAATTTGGGAATTTGCTGACTCATACTGTTGTGGCTTATGCTTTTTAAAAAGTAGTGAGCTCGTGTTTCCTGAAGCTTTATCTGCAGGCACACTTCATGGACTGTGTGTGAAGTGCCTTACATTGCCTGGAGCTCATAGGCAGGGGGAACTCTAGCTCTGAGCACACTGAGTACAGGTCTGTGGTTAGAATTTTCCTGGGAGAAAGCTATTTTATTTTATTTTGTTCTGTTCTATTATAGTCTAAAGCCAGCTAAAGCCTCTCTCTCTCTCTCTCTCTCTCTCTCTCTATCTCTCTCTCTTGCTCTCACTCTCTCCCATGTCCCCTAGAAAGTATTTTCCTAGATACTCACCAAAGAGTCAGGCTAATTATTTCTCTATAATCATGTGTTTTTTACATCTGGCTTCAAAAGTTCTACTTACCTTCTTTACCATGCAATTTGTAAAGTTTTTATTTATTTTCATTTTATTGTAAAGCTGAAGAGACAAAGAGAGGAGACGCAGACAGAGATATTTCACCTGCTGGTTCACTACTGAAATGTTTGCAATAGCCAGGGCTGGGTCAGGACAAAGCACAGAACTCCATCTGGGTCCTCCATGTGAGTGACAAGGACCCAAATATTTAAGCCAATACCTGCTGCCTACAAGGGTATGCATTAGCAGGAAACTGAACCCAGAAACAGAATGACTGATACCCCAACCATTCACTTTAATATGGAATGCCTGTGTCTCATGCAGCGTCTTATCTGTTGTACCACAAACCCATCCCACAGGCCTACATTTAAAAATACTTTCCCTTTTAATATCATCTTCATGGTTTTTATTGGCTATAAATAAAAATCTTCTTCATGACTTTAGGAAAAACTTCCCTAAGGCCAAGATTATAGATTTTTCTATTACACTACCCTTTGACTTAATAGAATGTGGCACGATTTAAGTATAATTCTCTTCGCTTATAGGTTATGAGCTAATGTGAGTTTCGGGACTCTCTAGATTTACTTACATGAGTTCTAAAGTGCTACTGCTTTTCCAGCATGCCCGTCACATGCCACCGTTTCATGAATTCATTCCTGACCTGCTCTAAACCTCTTTGTCCCACTATGTACAAGAAATTTCAATAACTGTCCCCACTCAGGCCAGCTTCTCAGTGATATTTCCCAGCACAGCCCGCACAGTGACAGTTCTGGAGGTAATGTGACTTAGCCTTTCTCATACTTGCATCACTCAATGGCAAACACATCACCAAGTCTAGGCTGTCATCAGGTTCTATTTCTGAAAACAGAGAAATTTGTATGCAACAGTAGCCGTAAAAATGTGAAGAAGGTTATAAAAACAATACATGACTAATTTTTGGAAAAATTTCTAGAGAATTAATTTATGAATAAGGTATCAGATTTTTCAGTAAATTAACACATATTTTTCTCCATAATTTTCCTGACTAGTTATGAAACTTAAAAAAAAATAGTGAAGGAGCTGGTGCTGTGGCATAGTAGGCTAAGCCTCTGCTTGTGGCACCAGTATCTCATATGGGCACAGTTCTTGTCCCAGCTGCTCCTCTCGCAATCCATCTCCCTGCTAATGCACCAGGGAAAGCAGTGGAATGTGGCCCAAACACTTGGACCCCTGCACCCACATGGGAGGCCTGGAAGAAGCTCCTGGTTCCTTGCTTCGGATCTGCTCAGCTCGGCCATTGTGGCCATTTGGGGAGTAAATCAGCAGATGGAAGACCTCTCTCTGTCTCTCCCTTTCCATGCCTGTAACTCTACCTCTCAAATAAATAAAAAAAATCTTAAAATAGTGAAATGAAAATCTTGTGACTAAGCTTGCAAACCAAGAACAAGAAATTGAATCTAATCCCAGCTGCAACATACAGTAGTTTATGAAAGGCTTTTATCTCATTTCTTTGGGATGATCGAAAAGTTTTTCATTCTTAGAAAGGTGAGAGTTAAATAAATTAATAAATAAGATACTTGGAACAATATCCAACACATAAAATTTCAATACATATTTTGTATTTACTGTTATTATTATTATAATAATAATAATTATTATTAAATGGCTAGCAAAGGACATGGTCCATAATTCATAATCAAAAATATAGATTACTTTGCTAACCTCCCATGGAATCACTTACCATTTTTGGTCAATATATATGAGTTTGCATTCTTATTCTTTTTGAAAATAATGCTCTTTCATTTCCTTCACTTTTTCTTTTGACTGAAACCTTCCCTAGCAAAAGCAAGATTGTGCAGAGGACTTAACCACAGTAAACAAAACCTCTGTCCCATTCATCTTAACTGCATTTTACGTTTTCAACATTTTGTCCATGTGCTTCTGCTTTTGTTTACATAGGAAATATTTACACCAATAGTAGTATTGCCAAGGTACCATGACTCTGTGTAGCACCTTCATGTAAGCTACATGAACACTCTGCATCACAGAGGATAAACTTGAACATTTCTTAGAGAATTACTGACTTTGTTCACGTACACTACGTGATACAGACCTGAGAACCGTGGCACAGAAATGGACAGAATTAATTGTCTGTATTTGGTATGAATGTCAACTAATGAGGTACACATTTCCCTAGAAGAGGTGTAGACTGTGATTAAATCATGTTATAGCTCATGTGAACAACTTTGTGTATCTTTATTTATACTACTCAAATTTCCTAAGTCAAAGAAAATCATCCACAAGTTGGAAAAACATTAATGCTAGGCAAGATTATTACTAGGGTTGATACATTTTACCCCTCCTCCTAGCTTGCAAATTTCATCTTCCTGCTCTTGTATGCTTTTAATATGTATACATTTTTCTTTTCTTTTTAATTAATTTAGTTGAAAGAATTAGAGAAAGAGAAAGAGAGTGATTTTTTTCATCTGCTGGTTCATTTCCCGGAGGGCCACAACAACCAGCACTGGGCCAGGCCAAAGCCGGGAGCCAAGAGTTTCTTCCTGGTCTCCCACATGGGTTGGGAGACCCAGGCACGTAGATTGTCCTCCACTGCTTTTCCCAGGCCAGTAGAGGGAGCTGGATTGGAAATGGAGCAGCCAGGACTAGAGCGGGCACCCATACCGGATGCTGGAGGCAGTTGTACCTGATACCCAAGACGTCGGCCCCTGGTATGTATTTTTGAACACCAGTGAATTAGTTTAGCATACTGTTCTACCAACCTCAGCTAAACGGCAGCAAGCCAGAGAAGCATTGGTTTTATTCCTTACATTAAGAAGATGCCAGAGTACACTCAATTGGAGTAGGTACTTCATTTACATTCTTCTCCACGGGACGCAACTAACTTCTCTGGAGGTAGAACAGCCAGTCGTTCCATTAGTCATGTTGGACTTTTGTTCTAGGGAAACACAAAAGTTCTGACTGCCATGTAAAGAAAATGACAACCTCATGGAAATGATGTTATACAAAACCCAGATCCTGGCAGGTATTGGTTCCTCTCTGTGCACTAAACAAAGAAAAGAAATAGAACTCAGTGGTTTTGGGGAAATCAAATATAAGATACCTACTTACGGTAAATTTCTATTAAAAATCTTCACTCACGTGCAAAGAAGAGGTCACCAAATCCTTAGAGGCTAGCTCTCTGGAGAATTGTCAGCTGATGCAAGAAACCAGAAAACAGAAGCCCCCGTCTGTTTGGTGCAAGTACGTTAAGGAAGTTTTTTTTGTTTTTTGTTTTTCCCCTAGAATAAAAACAGGATTTCTACTAAGCAAAACTTATTATCTGCTCAGAGTTGAAAGGAGGCGATTTTAGAATGGAGATTGAAAAGCTGCATTTGCAGAGTGTGGTGACTCAGCTGTAAGACACGTTCTTGCACAAGATCCATGGAGCATATCGATAAATGTCTCAGACACATGAAAGCAAGCCCCCTCTTCAGAAGAGAGCTCTCTCTGAACTCTGTTATCTCACAACCCCAAGGTACAGTATGCTAATGACACTGCTTACCATTAGTGCCGAAAGGGGGAGGGAGAAAAGGAAAAGCTGCAAGCATTTTAACTAGAAAGAAAATCAAATTAAAATATTAATTTACTGATTAATATAACATTAGCTGACCTATTTTCATAAGCTTGTTAAACAACAAAGACTTGTGAAGCTAAATAACTGCCTAAAAGATAAATAAATGTTTTAAGAATTCCCAGGGAGATGTTTAGCTCCTTTTTAAACATCATTAAGGATATGCCTTGCGTAGAGCAGGCGGTTCAATGCTTTCCGTACTGGGACATCTTTTTTCATTTAGCAATGCTGTCTGAAGAACCATGATCGCAGAGGTTCCCTCTTGTTCCCAAATTAAGACCAACAGATGTTAACTTTCTTAGCCTTAGCAACTCACTGTAGAATTCAAGAAAGTGGATCATGTCACGCTTGAAAATTTACTTTCTTAAGCTATTCATAAATTGGAATAATATTGATTTTAAAGATAGAAACCAGCAAGCTACTATCTATATGCACATAGTCCCAAGACCTCAGAAAATCAACTTGGTCTTCAAAGAAGAGAATTGAAAACCAAGAAGGCTGGGTTGTGGACAGGGAGTACAGAGTTCTGAGTGCGATTCTGTGACAAGTACCATACGCTGTTAAATCACATATTTTCTTTTTGAAATAAAAGGATTTTTAGCAAAATATAAGGCTTTCTTGAGCTAAAAAATGCTAGCATTTTAATCAAGCAAGAAACAGAACTCTCTTCAATTTAGTATATTCAGATGCATAGTCCTTAGAAAGTGGAGATATTTTCAATATAAACTAAAGGGGATCCTTGGGCAGAATGCAAATGGTTAGGATGTGGTATAGACAGAAAAGCACAGGACCCAAAGGTTTTGAGAAGGAGTTGGAATGAGTTACTCAAGTGATTCTGGATTAATGAAAAGAAAAAATCAAAATGATCTTGAATTTTTAGAATATTTTGGTGATTAATAACTCATCTGTAACATAACTTGAGGGCAACATTCACTTTTTGCTTCATTCTTTTATTGAGTTCCACCTTTTGGCATAAGAAGGAGGTGATTTTGTTTTTGTTTTTGTTTAGTAGAGCCAGTTTTCACTGCCTGCCAGGGAATCATTCAAAAGTCTTCTCAAGGGCTGATGAAGCTTCAGGGTCTGCCCTGAGTTTGTTCAACTATAAAGCTTCACAAAAAGTTGTTAGCTTTCTCCAGGGTTCCATTTGGTCTTTCCGACTTTCAGCCTCATCAGAAATGTTTGGAAAATAACATTTGTGATCTTTCTCAACCTTCATGAGAGTTTGTTGCTTTCTAGTAACAATTCAGCCGATATCACGGCCCTGTTCTTTGTGTGTGTAGTCTATGGAATACCCCTGGGGATGCAAGGTTGGGTGTCAGCTGCCAAGCTCTTCAAGGAATGTCTAGGTTTTCCTTTATTCTCTCATATTGTCTCTCTCTCTCTCTCTCTCTTCTCTCTCTCTCTCTCTTTATTCTTTACAGGCAGAGTGGACAGTGAGAGAGAGAGAGAGCGAAAGGTCTTCCTTTTCCGTTGGTTCACCCTCCAATGGCCGCTATGGCCGGCGCACCGTGCTGATCCGAAGCCAGGAGCCAGGTGCTTCTCCTGGTCTCCCATGTGGGTGAAGGGCCCAAGGACCTGGGCCATCCTCCACTGCCTTCCCTGGCCACAGCAGAGAGCTGGCCTGGAAGAGGGGCAACCGGGACAGAATCCGGCGCCCCGACCGGGACTAGAACCCCGGGGTGCTGGCGCCGCTAGGCGGAGGATTAGCCTAGTGAGCCGCAGCGCGGCCTCCCCCCCAACCACCCCCAATGCTTTTTGAAGCTTGGTGAGAATTCAGACTCACTATGAACATTACACTTTTTTTCTGAGCCAGTGCCCTAAAAATGAGTGACACTACAGAGGAGAAATGATGTGTTGGCAAGTTTCACAGTCAGTTCTCTAGAAAGAAGAAACAATGTCCTGATACTAGTTTTCCTGGTTGAGTAACTCTCACGATGGCCAATGCCTCACTGAATGGGAATTTGGGACAAGGTGTACACGTTTGGCTCTTGTGAACTGATGGACGCTGGACAGTGGCCATGGTATCTGCACCTCCTCTGAGTGCTGTCCACAGAGCTGGCAACCTTCAGAAACATGTCAGAGTCTCCTTCTACCACCTCTGCCCCTGCAAAAGAGCACATTTTTTTGTTGTGTGATGAAAGGCTTAGATTTTCCAGGTTAAGTGACCCATAAGTGTGACAGCTAGCTATAAGCTAATTTAACATCTGATAAATAAGATAAAATCTAATTCCATACCTGGCAGTTATCCTGTATGTTAAAACTAATGGGGCCGGTGCTGTGGCATAGCGGGTAAAGCTGCTGCCTGCAGCGCCAGCATCCCATATGGGCACTGGTTTGAGAATAAATAAACAAATCTTATAAAATAAATTGTTTTCACCGATCAGAGCTACTGGAATAATATGGAATAATTCTGTGAGAATAAAATTGTTGAGAAACTTCAGCTAACAACACCAAACCAATGCGTCTTTCACTTTGGAGCACTTACTGACCATTTCTGTGCCGAATTATTTTATTGGATAATGATTTTTGGCTGCTGTTGTGCACTGCAGTGATCTGTTTCTATAAAATTCAACACCTTCTAACTGATCCAGAGAATATTAGAATATTCAGTTGAAGTCAGAATGGAAAGTTTGCCACCCAGTTTGAAGTGCTTAATCTCTTAATATAAGTGGATGTATTTCTAACTGGCTGAGAGTTCCTACCTATAGTTGACAGACCCATATTGGCAACTTTGATTAGCAGCTGCTAAAACTTTTCCAGTTATAATAAGCTCTGGGTCAAACTTCCTTGTCTTAAACATGATCTTCGATGCAGTAGAAAATAAGATTCCAGAAATGAGACCTTGTGTCCTTCTCTGCTACCAGGGCTCATCTGACTATAAATGGAAGTGGAATGACTCCTCTGCCTTTAGGTCACCATTCGCAACACATATACATATATATATGTATAAATCGAGAGAGAGATAAAATATGTATATCCATATATCAAAGAATATATTGTGTGCCATGAGTAGTTACAATTTTCACAATTAAAAAGTAAAATAAATAAAATTATAAGTGGTCCAACATTTAAATAAGAAAAAATATTATGTAACAAATTTAAGGTTTGAAGTTTTTTTTTTTTAATCACTTCATACTTTAGAGTAAATGAATAAACATTTTGAATTTTCAGTCAATATTATATGTTGGAAGATGTTCCTAAGAACATTAAAATAACCTCATGTTTCTTTAATACAGTATCAAATATCCAGATCTTGATAAAATAGTACAAAACAGAAACTTAATAAGCAATGAAAATTGTGCACATATTAAGTCCTAAATGCTACTCAATTTAGACTAACAAAAATTGTTGTTAATCAAGTAATGTTAATGATATTGTGAAAACTCTTCATCATATCATATTACCAGACGTAAATACTGTATAACTAATCATATTAAAATAATATAACTAAAACTTATTAGCTATAGCATATTAGAATTTTATCTAGTTTGGTTAGTATTTGGTATTACCACGATCAGAAGTAGTGATGTCATTTGAAGTGAATTTGTATCGAATGAGAAACATAAAAGGAACAAAACCGCCAAGTGCGAATTTTAGATTAATGTCAATCTGTTTAACTCCTTGATGAATTCAAGGAAAGCAAATTTTCACTTTGTTTCTTGACTGTCCGTATCCTCACTCACACTCTAAGCCTGCTTCACTTCTATCTCAGGGCTATGATCACATCTTAAGGTACTCTAATAAGGCCATGCCCTGTACCCATTAGCGATAATATGTAGAGAAATGATGCCAAAAATGCGCCAAATAAAGCTCCAATATTTATCAGTCGCTAATGATGCATATGAAAAATGTTGGCTTTTACTGTCGGCTTTATCAGGGTCTTTGCCTCCACATTCACTGTAAAGCCCATCCACTCAAACTGCTGACTCTTAACCAGCTCTCTCAGCATCCTGCTCCCACGTTTTAATGATCCTAAGCCTGTTGACAACAGCTGCCGTCTTGACTCACACACAAGCTGGGATCTAACACTGGGCAGGGCTTTTGTACCAGAATTTTAGGAATAAAGACTACACCAGAAGCCAACCTTGAGGAATTATTCAAGAAGCAAAGTAGCGCAGCATCTGTCCACCACATTTACGACGCGTCTTTTATTCTGTAGCACAACTCAGCAAGTGTGATGTTGTTGATCCCAGCTTAGAGAAGGAAGAGCTAAGCTCAAGCTCACACATTTCAAAGGGAAGGAGCAATATTTTATCACTACTCTATGCGTTTTCCACAGAGGATTAAAAAGGAAGGTTATTAGGCTCCTAACTGTAACTTTTTTCTTAAAATAAACATCACTATAGAAGAATCATACTTAATTTTGGAAAAATTGTGTATTTGGATACTATACGCAAGTATCTGGTGGAAAACCACACTTACACTTTGCTCTCCAAAAGTTTCATCCTGATTTACGAGAAATCAAGGATAAAAATACTACATATAGAAGTTTTTACTATATTAGTAATATATTCCAAGCAGGTTAGTTTTAAAATGTTTTTCATTCAATGTGAATCACACTACATAGGATAACATTTAAAGATAAGATGCTAAGGGAAATTCACTGTTTACTCAGAAATTTCTGTTTTATGTTTTTACTTGTTTTTTTTTATCTTTTTTTTTTTTGACAGGCAGAGTGGACAGTGGGAGAGAGAGACAGAGAGAAAGGTCTTCCTTTGCCATTGGTTCACCCCCCAATGGCTGCCAAGCCCGGCGCACTGCTGCCGGCACACCGTGCTGATCTGATGGCAGGAGCCAGGTGCTTCCTCCTGGTCTCCCATGAGGTACAGGGCCCAAAGACTTGGGCCATCCTCCACTGCACTCCCTGGCCACAGCAGAGAGCTGGCCTGGAAGAGGGGCAACCGGGACAGAATCCGGCGCCCCGACTGGGACTAGAATCCGGTGTGCCGGCGCAGGCGGAGGATTAGCCTATTGAGTCATGGCGCCAGCTTTTTTTTTTTTTTTTTTTAATCTTTTGCATTAATAACATTTACCCATTTTGCTTCACCTAGCTGTTTTTATGCTTATTATTGGTTAAAATTCTGATATGATCTTATATAATATGTATTCATTTTGTATTTATTTGAAAAGCAGAGTGAGAGAGACTGAGACAGAGAGAGAGAGAGAGAAGCCTTCCTCTGGTGTTTCATTTCCAAGATGCCTACAAGAGCTGAGCAGGGCCAGGCCCAAGCCAGGGGCCAAGAATGCCATTGGGGTCTCCTGCGTTGGCTGGCAGGGACTCGAGAACTTCAGCCATCACCTGCTGCCTCCAGGTGCATTAGCAGGGCGCTGGATCAGAAGTGGAGGCTGACCTCTATCCCAGGCGCTCTGATATGGCATGCCAACTTCCCAAGCAGTGTTTGCACATTCAGAAAAATCTTCTGACTTATCAAGAAAGCCACTCCAGTAAGTTGTATATGGGATCATTTGGAATTCACACATGTGACATTTCCACAGGAAAAATGGTTTATGAAAATGATGATGAGTGTTTCCAGAATCCTTTTCTGTTATGCAAGATGGGATGCTCCCTCAATCTGGTTTGTGTTGTTAGTCTTCCTCCTTCTGTCTTCCTCCTCCTCCCTTTCTCCTTCTTTAAAGCCACAGCATTTTGGTGACAATAATTTTGTGTACAACAATGAAGTATTATTTTGTTAAGTTCTGCTCATGGTTTGCCTGTTTGCTTTACCAACATAACAATTTCATGATATCATTTTCCTGCTAGATGTATTTTTAAAAATAGCCAAAGATCCTAAGTGTATTTTGAGCAACATTTAAACATTATTTTTGGACCTGATTTTATAACCTGACAAGAAGCAATCTTGCACCAATTCGGAATGTGGTGTTCTGGACATCCTAACATGGCACTACTCAGGGTCAGCACCCATGCACCCTTGGCAATGGACTTTTTTTTTTTTTTTTGACAGGCAGAGTTAGACTGTGAGAGAGAGACAAAGAGAAAGGTCTTCCTTTTCCATTGGTTCACCCCCCAAAATGGCCACTATGGCTGGCGCACTGCAGCCGGTGCGCTGCGCTGATCCAAAGCCAGGAGTCAGGTGCCTCCTCCTGGTCTCCCATGCGGGTGCAGGGCCCAAGCATGTGGGCCATCCTCCACTGCCCTCCCAGGCCACAGCAGAGAGCTGGATTGGAAGAGGAGCAACCGGGACAGAATCTGGCACCCCAACTGGGACTAGAACCCAGAGTGCCAGTGCCGCAGGTGGAGGATTAGCCTAGTGAGCTGCAGCGCTGGCCTATGAACTTGGTTTTTAAAAAGACACACTGCAGAACTCCCAGAACACTACACTGGTCCTCTGTCCCCTTCCCTTTCCTCCTCTCTCTTATGCCACCTGCCAGCTTCAGAACTGTTCCTTGTTTATCTACTGTCTTTGCCCATTTCTGGGTCGGCTTCATCTTATTACGACACAGGATCCATGTGTGAATGCAGTGATCTGGATGTGATCACCCTCATTTCAAAGCTGAGAAGAGTAAAGTTCTAAAAGGTTGGGCCACTAAGAAATGAAGCCAGAATGTCTCTTCATTCTGCCACATGAAGAACTGATGAATGGAGATATGCAAAGGAAATAAATCATCAAAAATGATTCTGTTCTGTATCAGAGGCCACCCTAGGTCTGAAGTCAAGGACAATGTTTCTGTTGTGCTCACCCTAAAGTAGCATGTGTGAGTGTTGAGTGTGCCCATGGTTGATGGAAGAGACTGGTGTGAAAAGTGCTCAGTATATTGTCCCACGACCCCCAGAGATATCTGAAAAGAAATCAAAGCAACAGGAGAGATTTCAGAAGACTTTCCCCCCCTCAGCTTGGAATGAGCATCCCTTACTCTGCCAATACCATAAGAAACCAAAGGAATCTCAGGGTTGGCGCTGTGGCGCAGTGGGTTAACGCCCTGGCCTGAAGCGCTAGCATCCCATATGGCTGCTGGTTCTAGTCCTGGCTGTTCCACTTCCAATCCAACTCTCTGCTGTGGCCTGGGAAAGCAGTAGAAGATGGCCCAAGAGCTTGGGCTCCTGCACCCGCGTAGGAGACCCGGAAGAAGCTCCTGGCTCCTGGCTTCGGAACGGCACAGCTCTGGCCATTGCAGCCAATTGGAGAGTGAACCATCGGATGGAAGACCTCTCTCTCTCTCTTCCTCTCCTCTCTCTGTGTAACTCTGACTTTTGAATAAATAAATAAATTTTAAAAAAAGAAACCAAAGTAATCTCAAAGCACTTGAATAACGGCATCAATAGGATAGCATGTCATACTTTTCCAGCAGGAAACAGGTGAGTGCACATCGCACCCTATCTCTGCTTTCTGTGGGTAAGATCTGATGATGAGGTAGATGGAGTGATTGCCCGTTACTCCTGTGGCAATGTTGGCACTCATCCTGACTGTAGCGCTTTCTACTTTATAACCTTTTGTTATAATCCTCAAAGTTATTTCAGAAGAGAATCTGCATCAGTGCATTAAATGCACAGAAGACTTGAAATCAGATGGAAAGCCTTGAATGTTCGGACACTGTAAACTCTGCCTTTCAAATTCATAAAAAAAAACTTTAAAAAAACTGTTATTAGTTGACTAATTTTGTATAACTTTTTTTTTAGTTCATGTTTTTGATGAACACACACACATCATGAGGAAAAGAGCTCAATGGATTGCCATAGAGTGGGTAAATCATGTAACCAGAGCACTGACAAACACAGTGAAAGGCCAGCTCAGTCCCCTCTCCAGTCTGTGGCCTTCTTTTCCAATGTAAAAGCCATCTTAATCTGTATCCTTATGTGTAACTCTGCTCATTTTTTAACTTCACATGAAATGGAAGTATACATGATTCTACGATTTGTATCTGGCTTATTTTCTCAAAATTAGGTTTGTGGGATCTATTCATGTTGTATAGTATTTCATTGGCATATAGAATCCCATTGTATAGGTACTCACGTACCATCATTGCCTTTCCTATGCTGTGTAATGGACACACTGTTCACATTTGGGCTGCTGTAATGGTACCGTATACAATTCTTCCGTATTTTAGTGCCCTGTCCACACATATGTGGTGAGTGACATCGAGTTGACACTGTGCATCCATCCTGTGACCAAAGCTGACCTTCCCATTGAGTTCTGAAGTGTACATTTGCTGGTCAGTTAGTGAGTCCTGGATTTCTGCAACTGGCAACTCTGTGTGATAAAAAACGTCAAAGGTGCCAGAGAGGATCATTTGAAGCTTGGGTCTCACAGCATTTTAAAGAATCCAGAAATATAAGAACTATCCTTCTCCCAGGACCCCACAAGACTGCTGGAAATCAGAGTGGGATGAGACAAGAGGGAGTGAGTGCTAAGGAGAACCCATTTCAGCCGGTTCATCTGGACTTGGGTTTTCTGTAGTAACATGTTTCAAAGGGAGAGAGACAGAGAGAGAGAGGGAGAGAGAGAGAGAGGGAGTGAAACACAGAAGGCAGCAAATGATGTCTTAAGCATTTGTGTCACTCCCACCTACATAGTAGGAAGACATGGATTGAGTTCCTGGTACTAGGCTTCAGCTGGACTGGCTGCTTCAGGCATTTGAGGAGTGAACCAGCAGGTGGAAACTCTCTCTCTCTCTCTCTCTCTCTCTCTCTCTCTCTCTCTCTTTCTTTTTCTCTCTCATATTTTGCCTTTTTCAAATAAATAAAGATAACTATTCTAACAACACTTGTATTGAATTATAATCAACATGTAATAAATGCATGTGACCAGCATGAAGCAGTCACCATAATGAACAAATCACTCCCTCTGTTTCCTTCACCATCTGCCATCTGTGTTGGTCAGCTCTTTCAAGTCCCCACTCTGCAACTCCCCTGCTCTTTCCCTGTGAAATCACTGATAGGCAGAGGATCCAGCAGTCTGCAGTATCTGGCAGTCTCTACATGTCATCACACAGTGTAGTCTGTCATGACCAGCTTTCTTTAATCAGCATGTTTAGTGCTCATGTATGAACCAAGAGTTCTTTCCTTTTCTTTTCTAGGTAGTATTCCATTGGGGGTCAGGGTCTAACACAATGTATTCATTTATTTGTTAATAGGTGCTTACATTTATGGAAATGCTCTCTTGCATTGTTTGTTGCTATTGGAAATCCTGTTGTTTTTTGGATGTTAACCCACTTGGCCACAAGGTGTTGCTCATTTCATATAATGTTGGCTTTGATTGGTTAACATTTTATGTTGAATCATTAGCCCTATGTCCAGAAGGTTATTCATCTGTGATTTGCTTGTGATGTCTTTGTCTTGTTTTAGTATCAGGGTGATACTGATGTCATGGGGTGACACAGGAAATAATTCCTTCTCTAGTTTCCTGGAAGAGATTGTACAGTTTCAGCATCATCTCTTTAAATGTTTTGTAGAATCTGCCAATTAAGGCCGGCACCGCAGCTCAATAGGCTAATCCTCCACCTGCGGCACCAGCACCCCTGGTTCTAGTCCCAGTTGAGGCGCTGGATTCTGTCCTGGTTGCTCCTGTTACAGTCCAGCTCTCTGCTGTGGCCCGGGAGGGCAGTGGAGGATGGCCCAAGTGCTTGGGCCCTGCACCTGCATGGGAGACCAGGAGGAAGCACCAGGCTCCTGGCTTCAGTTTGGTGCAGTGCGCTGGCCGTGGCAACCATTTGGGGGATGAACCAACGGAAGGAAGACCTTTCTCTCTGTCTCTGTCTCTCTCTGTCTAACTCTGCCTGTCAAAAAAAAAAAAAAATCTGTCAATTAAGCCCTGGTTCAAGAGTTTTCTTAGTGAGGTTATTTAAAACCACAAATTTAAGGTCTTGACTAATCTTAAGACCATTCAGGTTATCTCTTGTCATTTTCAGTAAGTTATAACAGTTTGTGCCTTTCCAGGAATTTTTCCATTTCTTTTAAGTTGTAGACTTTATTGCCAGAAAGTTGTTCATAATAGTTTGTCCTCTTAATACCTGTAGAATTTGCAGAGTCATCACGATCTGTTTCATTTCTGATGCTGTTAAAGTTCTGTCATCTCCCCACATCTTTTCTGAGCAGGCTGGTATGTGTATGCATTGCACTGCCATCTCCAAGGAACAAGCATTTGGCTTTGCTCAATTTCCTCTATGGTCTTTTTGCCTTTTATTTCACTGATTTTTGCTCTGATATTTACTATTTTCCTTGTTTCTTTAATTTGGGTTTTATTTGCTTTTTTCCTAGTTTCTGAAGACACAATGTAAGCATATTGATTTGAGACCTTCCTTCTATTCTTTTTTTTTTTTTTTTTTGGACAGGCAGAGTGGACAGTGAGAGAGAGAGACAGAGAGAAAGGTCTTCCTTTGCCGTTGGTTCACCCTCCAATGGCCACTATGGCCGGCGCACCACACTGATCCGATGGCAGGAGCCAGGTACTTCTCCTGGTCTCCCATGGGGTGCAGGGCCCAAGCACTTGGGCCATCCTCCACTGCACTCCCGGGCCATAGCAGAGAGCTGGCCTGGAAGAGGGGCAACCAGGACAGAATCCGGTGCCCCGACCAGGACTAGAACCCGGTGTGCCGGCGCCGCAAAAGGAAGATTAGGCTAGTGAGCCGCGGTGCCGGCCCTTCTATTCTAATATTAGTATGAAGGGCTTTAAATTTTCCTCTAAGTCCTGCTTTAGGGACATTTTACCACTTTTTATGTATGGTGATTTCATTTTCATATCCTTTCAAACATTTTCTAATTTCCCCCTTTAGCTTACAGTTGATTTAAAATTATTTTTAGTTTCTAATATTAGGATCTTCTAGATATCTATTTCTATTTATAATTTAATTTTGTTCTGACCAAAAAACATAATTTGCATGATTTGGTAGCATTGAAATATGAGACCTATTTTGTGACATAGAGTACAGTTTATCTTAGTAAATTATCTGTGGACTCCTGACAGAAATGAGAATTCCATTATTGTTGGTTCTAAAATTTCCAATTAGGTCAAATGGATTGAGGTGCTATTCAAGTATTTTATATATTAACTGGTTTTTGGTTTGTCTATGTCATCATCTTTGAGAGAGTAATATTGATTCAACTATAATTGTGGATCTGTCTATTCTGATAGTTTTATTAGTGTTTGCTTCAGGTGTTTGAAGCATTTTTTTTTAGATGCATGAACACAGGGTTTTTTGCCTCTTTGACTAATTAACCTCTTTATCATTGTGAAATGACCTTTTGTCCCTGGTTATAATCTTTTCTCTGAAGAGTGGATGCTTTCTGTCATTATTCTCATCCCTGTTAATAACCTTTCTAACCTTTTACTTTTTGACTCTCTGTGTCTTTATAACTTTTTTTCTTTTTAGGCAGTCTGCAGCTGGAGCCTGCCTTTCATCCAATCTGACAATTTTTATCTTTTAATTTTGGGGCTTTAGACCATTTATATTTAATGTGATTGGTGGCATGGTTAGAGTTAAGTCTATCATCTTGTTGCTTATTTTCTATTTGTCTTAACTTTCTTTCTTCATTTGTGACTTACTGTATTTATTTATAATTTTTCCCTTCTTCATGTTTATTTGCCACAGCTATTTACTTTCTTATTTCAGTGATTTTTTTAAGATTTATAACACACATTTTTATTTATTAACTACATCAAGTGATGTTATAAGATTCCATCTGTGGTCTGAGCACCTTAAAATTACATCTTTTATATATATATAAAATTATGTCCTTCCTTTTCCGTCCTCCTAGCCTTTCCACTAATTTTCACATATTTTAATTCTACATATATCACAAACTCCATATCACTTTATCATTATTTTTGTTAAATCAGCAAATTATTTCAATGTTTTTAAAAATATTATACATCTCCATGTCCAATTTCTCTTGTTTGAAGGACTTCCTTTAATACTTCCCAAAATGCATACTGCTAATTATGCATTCTTTCAGCTTTTTACTTCTGAAAAATTGTTGAGCTTTATTGTTGTAGATATTATAATTGAGTAACAATTTCTAGGTTCCCAGGTGTTGCTCCATTATCGTGGACTGTTTTCATGAGAAATCTGTTCCCCTCTGTGCAATGTGCCTTATTCCAATTCTCTGGATAATTTTATTTTTTTCTCAGTATTTGTGCTATCTAATTTTCATTTTCTTGGAACTACTGTTCTTCATATTTCTCGTACATTGAACATTATGTTTGAAATTTTTATCAAAATTGGAATTTTCCTGCAATTGTCATTTCAAGTATTTTTCTGTCACTTCTATTTTTGCCTACTTTCCAAGAAACCTAAACAAATGCATATCAGCAGCCACAAGATGTTGAATAGCTGATTGATGCTCTTTTAATAGGCTAATCTAAGTATCACTTTGGATAGTTTCTTATCACAATGTCTCCTGTTATGAGTGATATTTTCTTACTTCTTTGTATGACTCCTTTTTTATTTTACAAACCATCCCAACTGCTGGTTTTGAATTTCTATAAAAATTCTTGATGCATTTTCTAAGACAGTGAAGTTACTTGGAAACAGTTCAAACATTTAATGCTTTGTTTTTAAGATTTTATTAAAGATAAGATTAGGGTATTAATCCAGTTAATTTATTCTGCATGACTGGGGGACCCTGATAGTGCCCCATCCAATAGTCAACGAGTTACCATGTGGATTTTTTTTTTTTTTTAGTTTGGCTAATGGAACCAGGTAGTAATTTCAACTCTATGTAACCTCCTGGTACTGTTGCCTCAAATCCTTCAAGTGATTCTTTCCTCAGGTTTGGTATTTTCCTCACTTGCTTCTGCTGAGTAATCAAGGGGCCTTCTTCAAACCTCTGGAATCCTCCGTGTGATGCTCACTTCTCCTTGCTGCTCTTTACCTCAGCCCGGGGAGCCCCGCAGACGTGGCCTGGATTCCCCCTGATACCAGGAAGCTCTCTCCAGGTGCAATGCGGGGGCACTGAGGCAGAGACAGGGCTGATCTCATTTGAGGCCTTCGATTTTTGTTTAATCGATTCCCATGTCTTGAAAGCAAGTTTTAAAAATATTTTGTGCTGTATTATAGTTGGTTTAGACAGGAGGGAAATCCAGCCCTTGCTACTCTATCTTGTCCACAAGCATGCATTTCCCCACACTTTACACTTCAAAGGTGCCATGGGTGGCTTATTGGAGAAGCAGAGGTGAGACACTGTTTTAGACGTCCAACATTTGCTGTGACTTGGGCTGGGATAATTCATACGGTTAATGAAATGAGCCTGGGCTTTTATGAGATTAAATAAAATAGGATATATGAAGTTCCTGGTCTCATGTTTAAAACTCAATACCTATTAATTACTTTTTACCTTCTCTAGTGGACCATTGGATAAAAAAAAAGGCAGTATTTGACAATGGAGAGGGCTGTAACTGGGTGACTAACCTGGGTTCTGGGCATTGGATACCTCCCTGCTGACACTGGTAAATCATATAAATTCCTGAAGTCGTCTTCTTTTACCAGTTTCATGCCTCACACGAAATTGGCAAGAATAATGCACTAAAGGGGAAAATCCTTATGAAAATTCAGAATGTTTTATGCACACGTTATACAGTTCTCAACCTTTTCCTGAGAGTTTGTTGATATTTAAATGTCCATTTCCTAATGTGTCCCATTTTTTCCAAATTAGCTACTTTTACAGAAAAGGTCATTGAAGTAGAGCCCTAAAAGACAGGTATTTGGACAGATTTTTTTTTAAACTTCACTTAGCACAGAAAATTTTCCAAACAATTCTCTTTAAATAAATGGATAAACTCATTTCAAAACAGCATTGAATAAAGTGAAATAACACAGAAACAAAATTTTTTTGTGATGTCCTACAGTAATTTACAAAAATAAATTGATAGTGTCACCCAATGACCTACTCTAACAATTCTAAGAATGGAGCAGGACATTGGTTACAGTGGTTAAGGTGCTGCTTGGGATGCCCACACCCCAAATCAGAGTGCCTGGGCTTGAGTCCCTGGTTATAAGTGATGGGACAGTAGGTGATGGATCAAGGTAATGGGTCTTATGCATGGGAGACCTGGATTGAGTTCCTAGCTCCAGCATAGGAGGGAACCAGCAGGTGGGAGATCTCTGTGTGTGTGTGTTTGTGTGTATGTGTGTGTGTGTGTAGTGCGTATGCCTCTCAGATAAAAAAAAAAAATTAAATAGCATAAAAACATGTTTCCTCTGATCTCTGTTTTGTGGTGCTCAAGATAGCTGTGCTTCGAGAGATTTATCTCTGATACTGGGCATAAAATCACACCAGCCCAGAGCACATCCTCGGTAAGGCAGGGCCCCTCTGGTGTTAGGAGCGCTTCACGGTTAACTCTGGCCTGACTAAATTGCTGTGTAAATACCAGAGGCATAGCTGCAGGTAGAGCGCACCATAAGCCCGTCTATTAGAAAAGTTAAATGTCATAGTGCATAATTCATCAATGCTAATAGCCCTCGGCACAGATCTGAAGGAATTAACCTATACAGCCAAACTATTTATCACATCACAATACATAAAATGTACTTTTCATTAATAAATGGCCAATCTATTGCCTTCATGGATGTGGCTGATCAATCCTTTTTTATCTTCTGTCTACAGTTTGGGTCCTTTTAGTGGGTTTTAATGGGTTTTCTGTACACTAACACAGCTGAGCTTATGTCCTTACTTCCTGGAACAGCTTCTGTGCATCTCACAGCCTCTGTGGTGTTTGCTCCACAGAAGTAGCAGTATGGAAATAATCATGCTTCTTGGGACTTTAAGATGGCATTCATTACTCTCGAGCTGACCTTGCTGCCACTAACCTATCTAAAAGTCGTAAAATCAGTATAATGCAGCTCCCATCAATACCCTAAGTCTATAAAGGTCTGAGTTAATAGTGTACACGAGCAAAATGTTTTAAAGTACAGTGCCTCACTCAAGGCAAGTGAAGCAAGCAGATACCACAGGAAAACAGTTTACACAGATGCTACCAAAGCATCTAGGTTATTACTTAACCAATTAAGGCAACTACTAAATTGAATTGCCTATTTACATTTGGCATCAAATCAAATTGAGAAAATTTGATCATATTGAATGATTACCTCTTCCAGATTTACAGATAGTGTGTGTATGCGCAGGAGTTTTATTTTTTGATTTGTGTATAAACTCAACTCTTTTGAAGCTATTGATGGCTTCAGCACTTGAAAGATCTCAGCTATGCCTAACTCAGGTTTTAAAATGAGTTACAATGAACAAGAGAATATTATGAGTTACCTGTTTGTATGGCTCTGTAGTGCTAATAGTCTCTGAAACATGTCTGGTGCAAGATTTATAAATTTCTGGAAAAGCATATTTTAAGCTTCTCTTTAATATATAGCCTAAGTTTTAACAAAAGACTGAAAAATTAAAAGTTGAGAATGTTTTCACTCATAAATAATCATATAACAGGATCATTTGGTTTCAAAGGGAGAGCACTCCTTCTAATGGTGCCCTATCATGTCCTTCTGCCTTAATACTTCAATTTTCAAATCCAAATACCAAGGAAGACAGAGCATCTTACAATGAGCTCCATTTTCCAGATTAATGCACCTGAGAAACATTTTTCCTTATTTAATATCCCTTACTCATTTCCTCTCCTGTTATAGGGATAGCACAGCTGTTTATCTGGCAATTATCTTTGAATCTATTAGTGAAAATGTCTAAATTAATCATAAAAAGACAAGTGCATCACAGAGTCACTGTGCTATGAATACAGGGCCTCGTTGTATTCTTTCTGTCATTTTCACTGGTTCCATATGGCAGCTTTGGTTCCTTGATACTGTAAACTAAAAATTTGTTGCCAGTAAAGAAAACCCATAAAGGCTTAATAGTATCTACCATTCAGTTCTGGTAAGCATCGCATTTACCTTAGTAATTCAAATGTTCTTAGTTTCTTCTATTGAGTCCTTATATGTGAAAAAAAAAGCTGGATAACTGAGAATTATAGATACCGTGCATAATCTGTTTAAACAACTCATCCAATATTTGGGTCAATGGTAATAAAATAGATTTCATTCAATTTGATGAATATTTCATTATGCCTCTTTACTGTATGTGTTGTAGGCAATGAAAATACAGGCAGGGCAAGGAGAGGAGATCAGATACGCGAACTGGTAATTAGAAACATAAAAATAAGACTGAATATTCAGTCCCGAAGAATAAAGGTATACACTATCTTGTGTCACTGATTCATTCAAACAGTTAAGATACATTAGCACTTAATAGATTAAACTTGGGCAAATAGGACTAAGATATGCCTTTTTTTTTCCTTTAACAGTTACTCTCCAGTGGGAGACCCAGATGGAGTTCTTTGTTCTTTAATATTTTTATTTATTTATTTGAGAGGTGGAGTCATAGACAGAGAGAGGGCAAGATAGAAAGGTCATACATCCACTGGCTCACTCTCCAAATGCCTGGCACTGGGCCAATCTGAACCCAGGAGCTAGGAGATTTCTTGAACATGGGTGCAGGGGCCCAAGCACACTTGGGCCATATTTTACTGCTTTCCCAGGCCATGGCAGAGAGCTGGATCAGAAGTGGAGCAGCTGGGACTCCAACCAGTGCACACATGGGAAGCCTGCAAATTGTTTTATTCTCAAGAGTGAAGTACTGAGGCCGGCGCTATGGTGTAGTGGGTAAAGCCTGCAGTGCTGGCATCCCATATGGGCTCTAGTTTGAGTCCCAGCTGCTCCACTTCTAATACAGCTTTCTTCTATGGCCTGAAAAAGCAGTAGAAGATGGCCCAAGTGCTTGGGCCCCTGCACCTGCATGAGAGACCTGGAGGAGGCTCCTGGCTCCTGGCTTCAGATCAGCACAGCTCCAGCCAGTGCGACCATTTGGGGAGTGAACCAGTGGATGGAAGAACTCTCTCTCTCTCTATTTCTCTGCCTCTCCTTCTCTCTGTGTGTAGCTCTTTCAAATAAATATATAAATCTTCAAAAGTAAAAAGAGTGAAGTGTTTACTCCATGTAACAGAAATATGAGAGTGTAAATCCTGAGAGAAGCTTCAGACGCATCATGTGACAAGATCAAGCATTGAGGGAGCAAAACATGCGGGACCCACAACGATGCCGGATCCAGTTTCATATGCAGAGGTGGCTTGACATCTTCGAGTGCAATAGAGAAAATGATGCACAGATTAACAGAAAAGGAAAAGAACACACTTTCAAGTAGTCTCCCCTCCCCAAGAATCAGAGAAAAGGAAAGAAATATGCTCTTCAACCACAAGGCTGTTTAGTCACATCTCACTAACAAACCTGGGGAAGCACTTGGCTTTGGTGTTGAGAATTTTCTCTGGGCTCAGCCCCTGGCAAATGGTAATTGCCTGAGGTATCCTCAGGGCCTCTAATGTACAGAGAAAGTGGGAGAAGCCCTGCCACACACATCCTGGCACACTTTACCATGCTTGTACATATTATCGTCTTGCTTTGTAATGTCTTTGATTCTACACAGGTGGGATTGACGAATGTATCCGTGCCCTGATTGTTGGTGGTTAAGAGCACATTTGAAATGACTTATAGATGTCAAAATGGTTTAGCCCCACTGCAGGGACCAAGGCTGACGTGGCGCCCATGTTGAGAGAATTCTGAGAGCACACAGCCTGACAAGTCAGCAGACATGGGTGAGGAGGGTGGGGCAGGACAAGGGCCCCACACTGACTGGTTCTAGAGAGAGAACTGCAGATGAAGAGCAAAGAGCAAGACAACCTTGGGCTCCAAGCTGGACTCTCACCCACCACTCGTGTGTTCTCTGAATGCCTCGCTTCACCTTGGGTTTCCTCCCCTGTAAAAGGGAAGCCATGGTGCTCGCTTCAGCAGCACATACACTAAAAGGAAGCCGTTACTGGGCCTACTTCATCTATGTTTATGTAGTCTTCTCCCAGGAAAGCACTTTGAGGTACAAGTGCACTGGCTTGAGAGCAATGCACTCATTCATTCTTTCATGCTGCAAGTATTTGTTGAACACCACAGATTTTCATTCTGAGCATTGCTAGTGAAATAGTGTGGCCAGATTTTGGCACTTTTGGTGTTTCTATTCATATAAACCCATAGTCTCACAATTTGAACCAGTTTACCTACAGGCAATGACATTTTGGTGCAGAATAGAGCAGGGACTGGGGCCGGTGCTGTGGCATAGTGGGTAAAGTCACCACCTGCAGTACCAGCATCCCATATGGGCACCGGTTTGAGTTGCAACTGCTCCACTTCTGATCCAGCTCTCTGCTGTGGCCTGGGAAAGCAGTGGATAATGGCCCAAGTCCTTGGGCCCCTGAACCTATGTGGGAGACCAAGGAGAAGCTCCTGGCTCCTGGCTTCAGATCATGGCAGCCCTGGTCATTGTAGCCATCTGGGGAGTGGACCAGCAGATGGAAGACCTCTCTCTCTCTCTCTCTCTCTCTCTCTCTCTCTCTCTGCTTCTGCCTCTCTGTAACTATGCCTTTCAAATAAATAAATATCTGGGAAAAAAAAGATCAGGGACTGTTGTGTATGTTACTTTGCATCATGGGCCTGTCAATCCTGCAACACTTAAGATAATTCAAGATAGTAACAGGCCGGCGCCGCGGCTCACTAGGCTAATCCTCTGCCTTGCGGCGCCGGCACACCGGGGTCTAGTCCCAGTCGGGGCGCCAGATTCTGTCCTGGTTGCTCCTCTTCCAGGCCAGCTCTCTGCTGTGGCCAGGGTAGTACAGTGGAGGATGGCCCAAGTGCTTGGGCCCTGCACCCCATGGGAGACCAGGATAAGTACCTGGCTCCTGCCATCGGATCAGCGCAGTGCGCGGGCCACAGCACGGGCCGCGGCAGCCATTGGAGGGTGAACCAACGGCAAAGAAGACCTTTCTCTCTGTCTCTCTCTCTCACTGTCCACTCTGCCTATCAAAAAAGAAAAAAAAGATAGTAACAAATATGTTCAATCTTTTGACATTCACCTCCTCTGCAATCAATTAGTGGATTCTTTATTGGAACTCCAGGATAAAGAATTCTTGTAATCTCTTCTAATCTCTCAAATCCTCTATGGGGACTTAGGAAACCAAGCTGAGCTGTTTCTGTTGCAAAGATTCAAAAAATTTTTTAATGAACTGTTGAAGAAGTTTGAAACTAGAATCCAAAGCTGATTTTATATATAATATATATTATAATATGTTATATATTATATATGTGTGTATATACACACATATATATACACACACATACCTCTTTTGGTACATTAATTCTGAAGGCTGCAAGAGTTATGGGTTCTAATGACTTCAATGCATATGAGCACATCTGCAGAGGAGATGGGGCTTTATTTTCTTACTTATAATTGCACCTCGTTTAACTAACTAACCATTAGATGAATGATTTTCTAGGAAACAGGCTAATGAAATAGAACTTTATTTTAAATTAAGCTTCATACTGAATTTCAGAGACAACACATATCCAAGTCTTGAATACAATGGAAAGGTAGGTGATTTTAAACCTCCATTGTAAACATACATGTTAAGAAATTATGTTCACTTAGTGAAATATACAATACTTTAAATTTCACAATTTTGCTCCTACAAAAAGAGCTTTGATTTTTCTCTAATTCAAAAGGATTGTTTCAGAACTGATCTCTTCAGATGCTGTTTCCTTGAGACTGGTGACAGCCAGATATCAATATTGACTTTACAAATTCTGTTTATTAGAGAGTACTATTTGAATTCTATCAGGAGAAAAATATAGATTTCAAATTTGTTATGCACTGTTTAGAAATGAATAAACTCAATTATTACAGCAGAAAATGAGGTACAAAGCAAAAAAGATTCATTTGAGTATGTTTCTAATAAAATTATAAATGCTTATATTATTAACTTGAAAGTGTGGATTAAGATTACTAGATAAAGCCTCACTTGTAAATCAATATGAATTAGAAAGAATTGTGATCAGATGACTAAAGCCAGGTCTGTACTGCTGAGAAAAGGGTTTGCCCGAGTGACAGATGAGTGCTACAACCTCTCACGCTATTGGGTGATGTTTACCATATGTCCATGATTGATAGTCGGATTTAATGAGTTCTTACAAGCAATTAAATAATCAAGAGTTCCTGCTGTTACATGGCATAGCTTGATAGAACAGTGACAAATGAGAGAATATCTACAACCTAATCAAAGGGACATATTTCCTTGGGAACAAAATAATATTATCCACCAGTGCAATCAAAGGACAAAAGAACATAGAAAGGACACCAACAGAATGAGATAAATTATGTCCTCTTTTCATTATTCTGACTACACAGTTTCCATTTATTGGGCCCCATTAACTCAGAAGGAAAATTAGGCTTGTTAAATATATCTTAACATCATATGTGGTTTGATGGTGCCTATATGTGTATATACATACACACAAACACATTTTATATGTATATATATGCTTAATCACACACACACGCACAAACACACATATGCTTAATCCTTCATAAAGAGGCTATTGTTGAAAATCTCTAGCAGGACAATGTATTATTCTGCAGCCCCCCCCCCCCCTTGGAAAAACACATCAAGAGTAAAGACTAACAGATAAGCCAAGAAGTTCAAAGCCGCCTTAGGTGCTTTTCCTCAGGTCTTCAATGTTGAATGTTATTGCACTGGCCCCCCTGGGTGTTTAACCCAGGTAAATGCAACACAATTTTGTTTCTGTCAGTTCATCTCTGAGTGTAAAGTTACAATAAAAAGGATCCATTGCCTTTGAGGATTCTCTATTTTAGTGTTATTTCTCCACAGTAATTTCTTATAAATTTCAAATAAAGTGTCTCCAGTGTATATAGTATTTCATGATAAGATTGTATATATTTCTCATACTGTTAAGAAAGTAAATGGCTCTTGTTCTGTTAAATTCTGATAAACTATGCAATTTTATGTCTATTCATGACACCCATAGTAGACTGTATTTTACACTTCCCATGCTTGCTTTGCTAAAATTTAATTAAATGATGAGAATATAATGAGAATAATAGCAAATGGTTATTGTAAACTCACTGCTAGCATAGCATGTTTGATTATTTAATCTAAAAAAAATCAGCACGTGTATCATCATTCCCTTTGGGGAAATTCAGACATAGACTTTAAAAGGAATTAAGGAGAGCTTAGTCTGCCAAGAAGAGTTAGAATCAAACCCTCGCACTTCTAATGTGGTAGAGACAAATATTCTGAAATTAGATATGCTTGATGTTGAATCCGGTCTGTCACTCATTAGCTGTTTGGCTCTAGGCAATTATTTAGACTCTTCAAGCCTCAGCTCTTTCACCCAAAAAGGAGATAACTCAACTAACATATGTAGAAAATTACTTGGATTGGTAAATATCACCATTGTTTATTAACTTATTCAAATGTGTATTGGCCTCTGATTATGGAATGGGATATATAAAATGGTACTTGTAGCCCTCAAGGAGTTCACAATTTAAATGAGGGCCATGCATAGGTAAGTAGCAGATTAGCATATGGTTTACCTATCTGTACCACTTGGCTTAATCTAGGCACAGTACAAAGTGAGAGAACCAGAAAAATCAAGACCTAAACACAGGGAGAATGAGAAATCTAAGCTGTGGGTAGGACTGTTGGGTGGAACCCGTTGGTATAAAGATGGATCTTGAAGGATCAACGTGCATGAGTCAGTGAAGACAGGTTTGACTCCTGCAGGAGGAAGCACAAAGACCTTGGATGTGGGAGATTAAATGCCATTTATTCTGACTGGAGCTTAGAACAACTTTCTGGAGTAGTGGGAAATAAGATAGAGAAAAGCAAAAAACAGATCTATCTTGTGGAAACAAAAGGTTTAATCGTCCTGGAGATTATGGGGAGCAATTGAAGAGTTGTGAGCACTGGTCCAAGGGGGAAACCCGATTAGCAGTCCCTGGCAGTGATGCCAGCTATGATGACAAGGACCAACATAAGTGTGGTGGTGAGGAACAAGAGAAATTAAGGAATTTAGTAGTGAGGTGCCATGGTCCCCACTACGTGAATATTAGATAGGTATGTTAAAGAGTGACCTTGTGTTGAGAATGCAGAGGAACAGATCTTTGGGAAGGGAGGTTAATGTATTTAACTCTGAAAATGTTGAATTCCTATAAAATATCCAGTTAGAACTGGGCATTGACCAATCAGATATATAGGTCTGTAGCACAGTCAGGAGATCTCAGCAAGAGATAAATACTGGGAGCATGAGCATAGAGATGCCAGTTGGCCAGAGAGAGTTCTTCCATCTGCTGGTTCAGTCTCCAAATGGCTGTAACAACCAGGCCTGGGCCAGGCCAAAACTGGGAGCCAGGAGCTCAATCCAGATCTCCCATGTGGATGGCAAGGACCCAACTACTTGAGCCATTATCATGAGTACTAGCACACATACCAGGGGGATATTCTCTCCCAAGAAGGTGACCTCACATGTTTGGGGCTTTCCATAACATTGTATTTGTCAAACACACACACACATGCACACACACACACCAATCATAGCAAGTACACAAGGTTAGTCAATAGTGCACTGTAGTCACATCCAGCAAGGAGAAGATGAAGGAATTAAGGAGCAGAGTCTGCTGTTTGGGAGATCCTGGCCACCCAGCAGGTAGATGTCAAGGTCTCCGAGGCCACAGTCCCTCTGGACCTACTTGCTTGCTGAGTGACCCTGGCAGAGTGCTTTGTGGCAGGTGCTGGTGGGTAAAGATGGACACCCACATGATATGGGGCCAGCATTGCCTGGTGCACTGACCCTATGGTCCTTCTCTTCTTTTAAGGCCATTCCAGGTGGAGTTGTCTTCTTATCCTCAAGTTCATGAGTGTCCTGTCATCTGATATCTATCGTCTTCAGGCTGTTCTTGGGGCTCAGCCCTGGTTCTGTATTCTTGGGGCTAAGGCCTGGTTCTGTGTGTTCCATCGATAAATCCTTGACTGATGTCCTTTGGCTCAGCCAGAGCTGCTTCATTTCATATTTCAAAATAGAGTCACTTTGGTCAACCTTGTTTATGCTCCATGCAGCCACCACCTGCTACCTCCCAGGTTTAGCATTAACAGGAAGCTGGAAGTGGAAGTGGAGCCAACTCAAACAAAGGCCCTCTGATGTGGGATGAGGGCAATCTGAGTGGCATCCTAATAGCTGCACAAAATGCTTGCCCCAATTCAGCCTTCTGAATATAATAAAGGAGAAAGATGGAAATGAGTTGGGAGACCACTTGGGAATATATATTTTTTTTTTGACAGGCAGAGTGGACAGTGAGAGAGAGAGACAGAGAGAAAGGTCTTCCTTTTGCCGTTGGTTCACCCTCCAATGGCCGCCGCGGCCGGCGCGCTGCGGCTGGCGCACCGCGCTGATCCGATGGCAGGAGCCAGGAGCCAGGTGCTTTTCCTGGTCTCCCATGGGGTGCAGGGCCCAAGCACCTGGGCCATCCTCCACTGCGGGAGTATATTTTAATTTATTTATTTTGAAGGGCAGAGCCATAGAGAGAATGAAGGAGAGAGAGAGAGAGAGAGAGAGAGAGAGAGAGACCTTACACCTATTGTTTCACTCCCCAAATAGCCACAACAGCTGGGGCTTCACCAGGCTGAAGCCAGGAGCTAGGAGATCCATCAGGGTCTCCCACATGCATAGCAGGACCCAAGCACTTAGGTCATCCTCCACTATTTTCACAGACACATTAGCAGGGAGCTTTATTGAGAGATTAGCAGCTAGGACTTGAACCAGTGCTCCAATTTGGGATTCCAGTGTTGCAGGTGGTGGCTTAACCTTACTACACCAGCATGCTGCCTTGTTGAAGAATATCACAGCCTAATGTTTTACTCCGGAACTAAAGCAGATGGATTAGTTCAGGTGAGCTCACTGTCTGGCTTTTTCCTGGTGGTTCTCAAAGTGTGGTGGCCACTGTATGGCATCAGTATCTCCCAAGAAACTGATGGAAAACCAAGTTCTCACATTCCCACCACCACATGCTGAATAGCAAATTCTGAGGGTACAGCCCAGTGATCTGTTTTGACAAGTCCTTTAGAGGGTCCTGATGCATGTTAAGAATTGAGAACCATTGTTTTATATATCATGATATATTTGGAGTAAGTGTAACTAATTTAAATAATAATAGTTACCTCCTTGCTGAGGTACTTCTTTCATTTCCCAAAATTGAAATAACCTTTCCTGCCACTGAATTTCCAGAACATACTTTTTTAAAAAATAACCTTAAAATAAAGGGACCTCTGTAACAATTCGATACAATACCTATGACTCAGTTGAGTAGTGAGTGTGAATTCTAACCTGCTGTTCCCCAAAGGGATATGGACAACTAAAGTGCCATTCACAATGCCCACCTGCCACAGTGGACAATAGTGGCCAAAGATCACAGGGTCTTGTCAAGAAAAACAAAATCCAATTTCTGTAGAGAAAGTATACGTACATGTGTACATGCATACAGGTGCAGGCATCAAGACTGAAAAGTAGATGCCATTTTCTCTGACTTTTAAAATGCCTTAGACAAGGTTCTACACTAAAAGTTATTGATCAGGTTAAGTCAATATTGGAGAGAGGGCAATGCTTGGTTATAGGTAGGAAGCAAACATAAAAAACCATCAACTGTCCATTAGGCACATGGAAGTTTTCTAGTTTGGTGGTCCTCTGTAGCAAAATATCTGTTTTGGACTACTTACTGTAGTTGTGCTTGGTGGATCTCCAAGGAATTAAAATGGTCATCAATATTTTCTAATCCAAAGATTTTCAAACCCTTTAAACAGAGGAACAGACTAATTTGTATTGTTGCTTTCTTTAAAATGAAAATCAAGAATTATTCTACGTAAAACTTCAGTAAAATCAGTATTTTTGATATCTCAGTGGTTAATTACCAGCAGGTAATAATGAAAATTTAAGGTTAGCATGATGAGAAAACAGCCATGCAGTAACTAAGTTTAATCCTGGGCAGTCTGCAAGCTATAATTTGAGACTCTTTCTTTGAACAATTTTAGTAAATATATGAAACTTGAGTGTTATCAGTATGCAAATACTGGTGATAACATCCTCACATAATTCAAATAATCTACCACAAATAAAGAAAATATTCTCACCGTTATCTAGTTTGTGTTGGATAAAGCACAATCAAATATTGAGCTTTGTGGTCGATTTCAATATTCAGTACTCTTTAACTGGTTTTAAAATTACATGAAATATTTTCTCAAATAGTTTATTGAATATTCTACTCTGCTGGACTTCCTAAAATACCAGAAGTACTAGACAGTATAGCAGTTTATTCTAGTGAGTTCAGTGCATTTTTAAAGCACTGAAATTCTCGCTACATTTCAAGGCATAAAACTACTGTCAAGATTCAATGAATACAAACACGAATCTGAGAGTTTTCAGTGATGCCATTCAAAAGAAGACATTAGTTGAAACTATGAACTACCAGAAGATAGAATTACGGAAGAGTTTTAATAAGAAGAGAAGCATCTTAAACTACATAATCTTCCAGAGACATTCTTCTATGAACATTTAGAGAAAAGAAGTTCACATATAATAAGAGCAATACAGAGATCAACAGCTGGCACGAAAGTATTATTGTCTTTATACAAGATGAATGAAAGGTAAAAATACTGGAGTTCAAGCATTAAAATCCTTGAATCTCTGAGACTCAATAAGTTCACAAAAATCACACACCTCATTAAATTCTACACAGATTGCAAAGCCAGCTATAATGTAAAACCAGGCAGACAGTCTGTCTCAATATTATTGCAGGAAGGGTTGGTTAAATTAATAGCTTCTCATTGATTAAAAAATCTTGCATTTTACATGTTCTTAAGTTGGTTCCCACCATTACCTTTCAATAAAAGAATGAGTCTATGGAGAAATGTGGTTATATTGAGCTTCTAATTTACAAAGGTAGGCAAAAGACGATGTTTACAATATCCTATCACTGTTTCCTGTCATAAAATGCTATCTACTTGAAAAGAAATGATTCTTGCTTCCATATATTCCTAGTGATTTTTTTAATGTTTAGAATCTTTTATTGCTAAAAATGTAATTAGTCTATAATGATAACTAAGCATAAAATATTATGACTCCATCATAATTTCCTAGGCAAGAAATCATTTTACCCAGGCAATATAGTATGTGACATTACACATTGATGATGCCACTGGGACCGTGTCCATTTGTAATCATTGAGCATTCGGAAATGCTATGACCAGACTACCAGTCCACCACACTTTGCATATATTCACTTAGTCGTTTTCACTTTTCCTATTTTAACAAAGCATGGTAGCTATATGACTTACTGAGAACAGTTTTATTATAGGTATGGATTCTTATTTAACTTACACATTGCCTTCTGTTCAATAGAAACTGTATTTTTTAAAAGATTTATTTATTTACTTGAAAGTCAGAATTACACACAGAGAGAAGGAGAGGCAGAGAGAGAGTTATTCCATCTGCTGGTTCATTCTCCAGTAGGCTGCAATGGCCGGAGCTGCACTGATCCAAAGTCAGGAGCCAGGAGCTTCCTCCGGGTCTCCCACGTGAATGCAGGGGCCCAAGGACTTGGGCCATCTTCTACTGCTTTCCCAGGCCAAAGCAGAGAGATGGATCGGAAGTGGAGCAGCTGGATCTCGAACCAGCGCTCATACGGGATGCCAGCACTGAAGGCAGTGGCTTTACCCACCAGGCCACAGCGCTGGCCCCGGAAACCTTTTTTTTTTTTTTTTAAGATTTATTTTATTTATTTGAAAGAGTTACAGAGAGAAGTAGAGACAGAGAGAGAGGTCTTCCATCCACTGGTTCACTCCCCAGATGACCACAACAGCCGGAGCTGCGCCGATTCAAAGCCAGGAGCCAGGAGCTTCTTCCGAGTCTCCCACATGGGTGCAGAGGCCCAAGCACTTGGACCACCCTCTACTGCTTTCCCAGGCCATAGTAGAGGGCTGGATTGGAAGAGGAGCAGCCGGGACTAGAACCGGTGCCCATATGGGATGCCAGCGCTTCAGGCCAGGGTTTTAACCCGCTGTGCCACAGTGCCGGCCCCGAAACTTTTATTTTTTTTTAATACACATAATTATTTATTCAGTCTGCTTCTTCCCTTGAAGGTAATCAGTGGATTACCTTGGGTATTGTTAAGGGCACTGGAGCTCCTCTTCTTACTATGCGCAGCTAAGTTCATTTAAGTTTCAAATCAGAACTGATGAGGAAACAATCCTGTTGATGTAATTGTTAGTAACAGCATTGGTCTCTTGGTTGAGCCCATTTCATTCATTTCTTCCTTGAACTATGCAGACCTGAAAAATCCAATTGTTGGCTTTGAAACAGCATTGGATTGCACTATTGTTTGGCCACCTATATGGTTTTTAAAAAATAACTTTTAAAACATATAATATTGCATTTTGTAACTGCACATTAAGTGTTATATAATTATATATATTATATGTTCATATAATATTTTTAAACCTTTAATAAGGGTTGAAAACACAACCCTTTAAGATAATTTTAACTTAATTACAATGTATTCTTTAATTAGTTAATCGTGATATTCTTGTCTGAAAAATATATACGGAATATATATTTGCGCAAAACTAGGAAATGTTACAGTATATTGTGCTCCACTGTAATTAGAGACATTTAAATGCAGCAAAGTCAATAAAGAGAAAATATTTAGGTGTTTTGAGATTTTTGTACAAAGTATTTTAGAAGTTATAATTTTTAAAAGTTTAGAATTATAGAAGTTATAATTATAGTTCCAAAAATTCACTTCCACCATGTCTGTATATTTGTCCCTAGCCACAAACGAAGATATCAAGCTTTTGCATTTCTTGTTTTTGGAAAAAAAATCAACATGTCACATCTTTTCCCCTTTAGCTGAAAAACAGAGTTCATATGATAGGAAAATTCATAGTCTGACACCATTTCTGTACTGTGGTATTTCTTAGTGGTGTGACGGTTCCATGTATTGGACTGAATAATATTTATTCAAATTTATAAAGGATTTGAAGATTACATGCAAATACTTATTACAACCCAATAAGATTAGAGTTTAAGGATAGTTATCATTGCTAACTGGACATCAGAGCATAGATCAAATCCCTATTATCAATTAATGGCCATGAAGTCCAAGGTGATCGTGCCCTTCAAATTATAGACGGCTCTATGCTTTGTTGTTACAGAAAATGAAAACAAAAACCTAAAATTCCACAAGGAGGTCATCATGATGACTCTGTCATGAAATTCAAATCTATTTTGGTTTTGTCTGCTTTGATTTTTGTTTGTTTGTTTAACCAAATCCAGTTTTTAAGATTTTTGAACCTAGCTGTAGAAGTTATTTCATCATGACACTTTTACATTGTGGTGGAAATTCAAACATACTCCTGAAATTTCAAAATACTCAGATCATAAAAATGATTTCTGCAAATTTGACATTTACCAAGCGAGTTCACTCGATGCAAGATAAAATCAGTTGGAAGCATTTATCCACATTTTTTGGTTTAAGTAGACTGGAGAAGAGAAAATGAATCAAAGACACAAAATGAAAACTTAGGAATTGTTTTAACTTTTCAGCTTCTCCTTAGGTCATTGCTGTTTTGATTAAAAATGCCAATGAAAAAAATAAAAATCTAGTGGACTAAAGAAAGAAAAATTGCCACATCTATACATTTACACATTTATGTTTTCCTTTTTGTAAATGCTGAATGCAGATGATGTAGGAAAGCTTTATTTAATTTGTTATGTTAATGAGTATAATTGGCAAATTAATAAAAAAGATAAGACTATTTATCTAATTCTCACCATTTGAAGCAAGTAAGCAAGTTTCTATTTCATGTAGTGAATAATTGTTTTATACGCTCTAATAGTCAGGACAGCTTATGCCTCTGCATCACTGTGGAAGGAATAATTCCTTCAATGTGAAATGGAAATTAATAAGGAAATGGTGAATGAGAACAACGTTTTTTTTTTAATTTTTATTTTTGACAGGCAGAGTTAGACAGTGAGAGAGAGAGAGACAGAGAGAAAGGTCTTCCTTTTCTGTTAGTTCACCCCCCAAATGGCTGCTACGGCCAGCACGCTGTGGCTGGTGCGCTGTGCTGTTCCGAAGCTAAGAGCCAGATGCTTCCTCCTGGTCTCCCATGCGGGTGCAGGGCCCAAGTACTTGGGCCATCCTCCACTGTCCGCCTGGGCCACAGCAGAGAGTTGGATTGGAAGAGGAGCAACTGGCACAGAATCCGGCACCCAACCGGGACTAGAACTCAGGGTGCCGGCACCACAGGCGGAGGATTAGCCAAGTGAGCAACGGCGCTGGCCGAGAACAATGTGAAAGATTCTGCTACATGCCTGTCGAAAGACTGTACTGTGTATGTGATTACTGAAACATAGTAAATATTCCTTTGGTGCATTATTTGTGTTGGTATAATAATAAAACAACTGTCACACATTAGTGTTCACCATGTGCCGTGTACTCCTAAAGACAGTCATCACTGTTAACCCCAACAGAAGCACCAAATATGATATCGTGATACTCAGGGAGGCATTGAGATGCAGAAGTTAAAGAGATGTCTGCGGAATCACAAAGCAAGTTAAGTGTGGAAAGTGGGATTAGACAGTGTTCTCAGTACAAGTCAGTGCTTTTAACCTCTCCCCTATTGAGAGAAGATTCTAGAATGATGACATGATCAAACTAAAAGGCTTCTGCCCAGGAAAGGAAATTATGATGAAGAGACAATCTGTACATGGGGAGAAAATATTCACATTCCATACATCAATAGGGGGTTAATATGTGAAATATACAAAAAGCTCAATTGCAAGAAAACAAATCTCCCAACTATAAAATGGGCAAGGGACCTGAACAGACATTTATCAAAATGAATGGAATTGGAGGACTTTATGCTAAGTGAAATGATCCAGGCAAGAAAGAAAGAAAAATACTACATACACTCACTCAGATATGGATCTAAAATGACCAAACTCATAGAAAGAGAGAGGAGAGAATGGTGGCCACACAGCCTGGAATGTAGGAAAGATGGGGAGAAATGGTGGTCCAAGTGTGTGAAGTCTCAGCTAAACCAGAGGAATGATGATTTACTGAGATCCGTTGCACCTGATGGTGAATGTTGTTAATTATAATTTATCATACTTTCCAAAATTACTAACAGAGGGGTGGCCATCTGATGCAGCAGTGAAGCTGCCACTCGGGCTCGTATTCCAGGTCACAGTGGCTGGTTTTGAGTTCCATGTCTGCATCCCTGCTACGTGTGACACCTGAACTAGCTGCTGGATTTGATCTGACCCTGCCCAGCATTGTGGGCATTCAGGAAGTGAACCAGCAGGTGAGAGATGTCTCTCTCTTTCTGTCTCTAACTTTCAAATAAATAAAATAGATATGCAAATTACCAACAGTAAGTTTCAAAATGTTCTCACCAAATGAAACATGTATTTGAGGCAATGGTTAATTATCTCAATTTAATTATTTCTGATTATGTTTATAAATTCTAAAATTTTATAAAATATAAATTAGCAATCAACAATAACATAAAATGTGAAAACTAAGAAAGAGTGGTACATGCTCCAGTTGTGGCTTCCTCATATCCTACAAGCATCTGTTTAATAGACCATTACTTAGTTCTTGTAGCTTAACGTCACAAAAGTCCATGGCCGTTTGCTCATCACTTACTAGTAATGACTACTGCTAATATGCCAGGTAAGTTAATAATATGGGGTATGAGTACTAAATAGTCTTACATGGGCATTTGTGCTCTGTTCAAGCTAACTGAGAAGTCCATTCCTATCTGAATGAGGTTATCACATAGCTAGGGTGTCTAGGTTTAGGGAAAAGGCTCCTGTTGTTGAGCCAAGCCACCCCAACAATACAATGTCCTGCTGTGTGTGGATGGCATCCTTCCAGTTTTCAAAAAGGACATACTATTATTTTAGTTTCATTAATTAGCTTCTAAGTTGGCTGTCATTTCCAATCGTTCCTTTTATTTGGTACCTTTTAAAAGCCAAAAGTTAAAAAAGGGGCCGGCACTGTGACATAGTGAGTTAAGCCCATATAGGTGCTAATTTGAGTCTAAGCTGCTCCGCTAGTGATTCAGCTCCCTGCTAATGTGCCTGGGAAAGCAGAGAAAGATTGATCCAGTGCTTAGGCCCCTGCACCCATGTGGGAGACTGAGATGAAGGTCGCAGCTCCTGGCTTCAGCTTGGCCCAGCCCTGGCAGTTTCGACCATTTGGAGAGTGAACCAGCAGATGGAAGATCTCTCTCTCTCTTTTCCTCTGTGTGTGTGTGTGTGTGTGTGTGCCTGCGTGTCTCTCTGTCTGTATCTTCCTATCTCTCTGTAATTCTGACTTTCAAGTAAGTAAATAAATAAATCTTTTTTAAAAATTTAAAAAATGAGCTGGACATAATTAAAATGCACAATTGGATGTTCACCAACAATCAAGTCAATGAATATCACTCTCTAAAGAGCTCTCCTTGTGTCCACTGGTGATCTCTGTTGAGTGACTCTAGCACCATTCTCAGTCCATTACACAGGAAATGACTGATATGCATAGAGTAGTTAACATTTTCTAAAAATGAATGTTAATGGAGTAAAATAATGCATGTCATTTTTATCTGGCTCCTTCATAATTCTTCTTTCATGTGTCAATAGTTGGTTATTTTGCTACATTTTATCCTACTGCATGAATAAAAATTTTTAACATATTAACCTATTGATAGGTATTTTCATGATTATCCAAAAATAAAACTGCTCTAAATATTACACATGAAAACTGCTCTAAATATTCTTGCAAAAATCTTCATCCCCAGGATTTCCTTTATTTGAGTAAGCGTGTAGAAGTGAAGTTCCTGGGCCATGCGGTAGATGTGCATTTAACTCTTTAAGGTACTATCAACATGTTTTATAAGGAGCTTGTATTATTTCCCTATTTCTATCAATAGCATTTAGAATTCCAGCTGCTCAGCATCCTCACCATGCTACTGGGTGTGTAGTGGTACTTGCCGTGGTTTCGATGTGTGTTCTCCCAATGACTAACGATGCTGTACACTTTTTCCTGTGTGCATCTGTCATGCAAACATCTCCTCTGGTGAAATGTCTGTTTAAATCTTTTGTAGACTTTGCTATGATGTTGGTGTTTTCTTATCATTGAGTTGTGAGCATCCTTTACATTTTCTGAATAACATCCTTTCTCAAAAATGTGAGGTGCAATTATCATCTCCCTGACTGTGACTTGTCTCTAGGATCTCCCAAATCTTTCTAATGAAAAGAAATACTTTTGAATATTGTTAGCATTCAATTCATCAGATTTTCTTTTATGGACTTGGGTCAAGATCAAAAGTTTCCTCTTAGTTTTTCTTCTGTGATTTTTTTAATTTCAGATTTTACATTTAAATCTCTGAATAATTGAATATTTGTATACTGTGTGAGGACTGGATCAAACTTTTAAAACTTAACACTATTACTGAAAAACAGTAATTTCTTATCATTTCTTACACATGAACCAATAGACTATTTATATGTGTATCTCTTTCTCACACTCTGCTCTGAAACACAATGTATTGAACATTGTAATTTGAAATAAGTGTGAAATTAAATATTTGAAGTTCTCATAATCTAATTTTTAGACTGCTTTTTACTATTTTAGGTCATTTGATCCCCCTATTAATTTTAGAAGGATCAGAGAAGAAATAAATAAAATTTAAAATTTAAAAAACATAAACAGGCCGGTGCCACAGCTCAATAGGCTAATCCTCTGCCTGCGGTGCCGGCACCCTGGGTTCTAGTCTCGGCTGGGGCGCCGGATTCTGTCCCGGTTGCTCCTCTTCCAGTCCAGCTCTTTGCTGTGGCCCAGGAGTGCAGTAGAGGATGGCCCAAGTGCTTGGGCCCTGCACCCCATGGGAGACCAGGAGAAGCACCTGGCTCCTGGCTTCAGATCAGCACGGTGCACCGACCGTAACGTGCCGGCCACAGCGGCCATTGGAGGGTGAACCAACGGCAAAGGAAGACCTTTCTCTCTGTCTCTCTCTCTCACTGTCCACTCTGCCTGTCAAAAATAAATAAATAAATAAAATAAACAAAATCAAAAGTTAATTTTTGACAAGATAAACAAAATAGATAATTATCTAGTCATACTAGCAAAGCAAAAAGGGAAAAAACTCAAATAAATAAAATTAGAAATGGAAAAGGAGATATCTGCGAGTGAGATCCCAGTAGAAAGAGTGGGCCATCAAAGGAGGAGGTACCTCTCTCTGAAGGGAGGAGAGAACTTTCACTTTGACTATGACCTTGTCTAAATAAGATCAAAGTCAGCGAATTCAAGAGGCTTCCATAACCTTGGAAACTCATGACTAGAGCCTAGGGAGATTTCTGATGCTATAAACAAGAGTGTCAAATTGTTAAGTCAACAACAGAGGTCACTGTGTACTTACTCCTCATGTAGGATCTCTGTCCTTAATGTGTTGTCCAATGTGAATTAATGCTATAACTAGTACTGAAACAGTATTTTACACTTTATGTTCTGTGTGAGTGCAAACTGATGAAATCTTTACTTAATGTATAGTAAATCGATCTTCTGTATATAAAGATAATTGAAAATGAATCTTGATGTGAATGGAATGGGAGAGGGAGTGGGAGATGGGAGGGGTGCGGGTGGGAGGGAAGTTATGGGGGGAAATAGCCACTGTAATCCATAAACTGTACTTTGGAAAATTATATTTACTAAATAAAAGTTTTTAAAAAAAAGAAAACTAAAAAAAAAAAAAGAAATGGAAAAGGAGAAATTACAACCAACACCACTGAAATACAAAGGATCATAAGAAACTATAATGAAAAACTCTATGCTAGTCAACTGTAAAACCTCAAATAAATGGATAAGTTCCTGGATATATTAAACCAAAGATATATAGACAACCTAAACAGACCCATAACAAGCAATGAGATTAAGCAGTGATCAAAAGTCTTTCGTCAAGGAGAATTGCAGGACTTGATGTCTTTACTACTTAATTGTACAAAACATATAAAGAATGGACTCCAATATTTTTTAAGCTATTCCAAAATATTGAACAGCATGGAACGCTGCCATCACTCTGATACCACAACCAACCAAAGACGTGGCACAAAAGGAAAATTATAGACCTGTATCCTTAATATATGTAAAGCTTCTCAACAAAATACTAGCAAACCATATCCAAATCCACATCAAAAAATCATATGTCACAAGTAGAATTTATCCGGGAAATTCAAGTGTGGTTCAACATTTGCAAATCAATAAATGTCATAAATCACATCAACAGGATGAACAAAAACTATATGGTCATCTCAATAGATGCAGAGAAAGTATCTGATAAGCTTTTACACCTCTTCATGATAAAAACCCTCAACAAGTTAGGTATAGAGGGAACATACCACAAAATTCAAAAAGCTAAATATGACAAACCAACTGCCATTATTATACTGAATGAAGAAAAGCTGAAAGTATTTTCCTCTCAGATCTGACACAAGACAAGGATGTCCATTTTCATCACTCTTATTCAATATAGTACTGGAAGTTTTAGCTACAGCAATTAGGGATGAAAAGAAAGGTCATCAAAATTGGAAAAGAGAAAGTCAAATTATGCATTTTTACAGATGGCATGATGTTGTACGTGGAAAAATCTAAACACTCCATCAAAAAACTGTTACAACTGATAAACCAATTCAGTAAAATTGTAGGTTATAAAATAAACATACCAAAAACAGTAGCTTTTTAAATGCTAATGATGAACTCATGAAAAAGAAATCCCATTCACAATAGCCACAAAAAAATCAAATATTTAGGAACATATTTAATCAAGGAATGAAAGATCAATACAATGAAAAATATCAAACATTGATGAAAGAAATCATCAAGGACCTAAAAAAATTGAAAGATTCCTTGCTCATGGATCAGAAGGATCAATATCATAAAACATCTATGCTACATAAAGCAATCTACAGATTCAATGCAATCCCTATCAAAATACCAGGACATCACTTATAGAATTAGAAAACCCTAAAATTCATACAGAATAACAAAAGACAAAAGACTCAGAATAGCCAAGGAATGCTGAGGTGGGGTCGGGGAGGTACACTAAGCCAGAGGTATCACAATAACTAATTTCAAAACATACTACAAAGCTATAGTATTGCAAACAGTGTGAATTCTGACATAAAAATTGACCCATGTCAATGGAATAAAAGAGAAAGTCCAGAAATTAATCCATGTACATGCAGTCATCTGATTTTGACAAAAATGTTCAAACCATACTGTGAAATAAGAATAGTACTGCTAGCAAAATTATATATATATATATATATATGCAGAAAGATGAAATTAAATCCATACCTCCCACCATATGCAAAGGAAACACAAGATGGATCAAAGACCTAAATTTAAAACCTGAGACTATGGAGTTGCTAAAATAAAATGTAAGGAAAGACATTGGTATAAGGCATGACTTCTCAGACAAGACCCAAAAGCACAAGGAATAAAAGCAAAACTAAGCAAATGGGATTATATAAAACTCAGAAGCTTCTGCCCAGCCAAGGAAATGAGTGGAGACATCCAACAGGATAGGAAAACATTATTTGTGAGCCACTTACCCAACTAACAATTAATATCCAGAATATATCAGCAATTTTAAAAACTCAAAACCAAAAAACAACTAATCCAGTTGAGAAATAAGCAAAGAATCTCAACAGACAGTTCTCAAAAAAAGAAATACAAATAATCAACAAGTATATGAAAAATTGTTCAACATCACTAGCCATCAGGGAAATACAAATCAAAACCACAATGAGATATCACCTCATCCCTGTCAGAATGTCTAAAATCCAAAATACAGAGAGCAGCAAATGCTGACAAGAATGTGAACAAAAGGGGACGCTTATACACAGTTGGTAGGCATGCAAATTAGTGCAGCCACTGTGGAAAACAGTATGAAGATTTTTTTTAACAACTAAAAATATACTTGCCATATGATTCAGCAATCCCAATACTGGGTATATACTCTAAAAGATATGAACACGTTGTATCAGAGATACTTGCACCACAATGTTAACAGCAGCATTGTTCACAATAGCTAAAATTAAAATCAACCGAGGTGTCCGTCAACAGATGAATTCATGAATAGAACTCAGTGTGCGTGTGTGTATAATGTATGTATATATGCATGTGTGTATACAATGGAATATTATCCAACTATTAAAAATGAAATTCTACAACTCACATTCAAATGGATGCAGCCAGAAGACATCATGTTGAATTTAATAAGCCAAATAAAGAAAGATAAATACCGTATGTTCTCTCTTAAATTGAAGAGGTAAAATTTTTTAAAAAATCAAAAAATAAAAGCAAATAAACAAAAGAAAGAAAGAAATTCCTGTGTGTATCAGTAATACCTCAAATATGGTTTGGTAAAACTGTTTTATACATTTGTTAAACCAATGGTTAAGCGTCTCGGGGCTGGAGCTGTGGTATAGCAGGTAGGGCCGCTGCCTGCAATGCCAGAGTCTTGTATGGGCACCAGTTTGTGTCCTGGCTGCTCCAGTTCCCATCTAGCTCCCTGCTGACGTACCTGGGAAAGCAACAGAAAGGGTGGCCCAAGTGCTTGGGTCCCTGCCACCCATGTGGGAGACCTGGAGGAGGCTCCTAGTTCCTGGCTTCAGCCTGGACCAGCTCTAGCTGTTGCAGCTGTCTGGGAGTGGACGCCTGGGTAGATGAATTCTGTCTCTTCCTCTCCCTCTCCCTCTCCCTTACCACCTCTCTCTCTATCTCTTACACTGGGGCTCTGACTTTCAGAATAGACAAATAAATCTTTAAAAAAAAAGAATGTTATACTACTGGAGCCAACATTGTGGCATGATGAATTAAGCTTCTGCCTGGGACGCTGGCATCCCATATGGGTGGGCACTTCATGTCCTGACTGCTGTACTTCCAATGCAGCTCTCTGCTAATGGCCTGAGAAAAGTGGTGGAAGACAGCCCAAGCGCTTGGGTCCCTGCACCCATGTGGGAGACCCAGATGGAGTTTCAGGCTCCAGGCTTCAGTTGTTGCAACCATTAGGGAAGTGGACAATTGGATGGACGATTGCTTTCTCTCTATCTCTCCATATGCCTGTGTAACTCTGCCTTTCAAATAAATAAAATAAATTTTTTAAAAAAACTCATTAAAATTTTAAAATCCTTTAAAAAGTATTTTAAAATATAAAAAATATTCTTAACTTATGAGCTGTGCAAAATAGATATTAAGGACTTTCAGTTCAAGGCAAGGTGTGATTAATTCACTTCCCCGTTTCTCCTCCAGCTTAGAAGAGCTAAAACCCTGTGCATAAAACAAGCACAGGAAGGCTCTGAAAGTTAAGAGAGGGTTGAACAGAACAAAGGAATCCGGGCCCAGGAGTGACAGGATGGGGCCTGATCCTGATGCTTCCTTTCTGAAGGAAACCACCAGAACCAGCAGTAGGAGACAGACTGCCCCTCTAGCCAGAGCAGTTGGGAGAGGCAGCAAGATGGAAGACAATCTCTGTCCCACTGAGGGCAACACTATGGAAAAACCTACAGCTTGCAGCCCTGTCTCTGTCAGCAAAGGATGAATGGGGAGCCCACTCTTCCAGTCTCCCCCAGCTGTAAGAAGTCACCCTTCCTGCCCACAAGGAACAAAGTCCCCCACCAGGGGAAGGCATGTAGCAGGTAGTGAGGGGCCAGTCACCTCCTTGCTCCTACAGCATCAGCAAACAACAGGCAGGGACTCAAATATTCACTCCTTTCGGTGTGGAGGTGTCTCCTGCTCCCTGGCATAGTGTCTGAGCATATGGCTCAATCAGCAGACTCCTGGGTGCATCATAGAATCTCCAGTGTCCCCATGATAAGATCAAAACTCACTCAGCAGATCCAACAACAGGGAAATCACAACTGATAAAAGAAACATTAATACCTACCCAGACCAAGCTGGCACAGACTTTAGACTTATCTTCCCTAAATGCTTAAGCAGCCATCATAAGAATATTTCAACTAGTAATCACATATCCTTACAATACATGAGTAGAATGTCTATGAAAAGACACTAGAGGTTTAAAGAAAAATGAAATAGAAACTATATTCTATTTTTAGTTTTTTTTAAAAATGTTTGTGTCTTTATTTTAAAATATTTCAAGCAATTCAGAAAACTACAGAGTGCAGTTCAGTAAGTTCACATAAATTTAATATTTTTTAACATTTTGCCATACCTGCTTCATAAATAAATATTATATACACACATGGGGTAGATATTTTAATTTCACATAACATGTAGTTCATGACAAAGAACTTAAAATGAGGGAAGAAGTCCATATTGTCATGTAAGGGGTATAATTCAGTGAAGACAGCATTTATCAATACCTAAATACCAAACAACATGGCACCCACACTTTTTCCGAATTGGAAAATACAATAACTCAAAAAAAAACCTCCATGGAAGAGATAAATAACAGAATGGAGAGAACACATGAAAGAATAGGTGACTTTTCAGAGAAAACACGAGAAATTTTCCAATCTGAATAATAAAGACACAGGGTGCACCAGCTCTTGCTTTTTCTGTACCTTCTCCCTCACGGAGTTCATTCAGGTGAAATTATTCTTGAAAATAAATATAAAGAGTAGATTCCAGTAGGTCTTGTAAAATCACTTTTATTCAGTCCACATGTATCCACTTACACACACACACCCACAAATCAATCCCACTCCATCCTAACAAACTCAGTCACAGAAACAAAAGAGATTGTCACAGGATTTTCAGGCAACCAAGTCAGCAAACTACTTGGGTATCAGCCCAAACACCACTCAAACAATGATGTATGAGTTAGGGCATTCAGAAGTACCATTTAGTGTCACTCCCCCTCTTCGTGGAGGAACGACACAGGACCCTGCGCTGTTTTTTCGTCTGCTCGGCCCTCCCCGGGTTTGCTGCTGGTTCTTCCTGGGTTGGCTACCGACCCTTCCGCCTCCATGGAAGGGCGGTTCCCCCTGGCCACTTTCCCCACTTCCGCAGGGGAGCGGCACACCGCCAGCCGGCTCTCTCGGGGGCTGCACAGGTGTTCCTTCAGATAGATGTTCCCCTTAGATGTTCCTGGTGCATGTTGTCTCTCTCCTCCTTTATAGTCCTCTTCCGCCAATCCCAACTCGGCTGCCCACACGCCGAGTACGCTGCTCTCCTCCAATCAGGAGCAGGATCAGCTCCTGGAGGTCATCACTCAAGTTGGCAAGAGGCAGCTGCGTAGAAGCTGTTTTCTCCTCTCCCAACGCCATATTGTGGGAGAGCAGATGCATAGAATAAGTCTTAATTCCAGTAACTCAGTCCAGTCCGGGTTGCTCCCCACAATTTAGGGCAACCTTTTCAATTGTTGATTCCGCTTGTACCTCAACCCATATGGCATGGAATGAAGACATTCCATGTACACTAGAAACATTGTTTTAAATGCAACAATCGCCAAAACCTTTGCCACATTGAACTAAATACACGTAAATGTAGCTACATATATATATATTACAAAATAAATATGGTTATTTATTTCTTAAAATAATTTTTAAAGAATATTTATTTGAAAGGCAGAGTTACAGAGAGGCAGAGGCAGAGAGAGAGAGAAAGAGACCTTCCAGCTGCTGGTTCTCTCCCTAGATGGCCGCAATGGCTGGAGCTGGGCCGATCTGAAGCCAGGAGCCAGGAGTTTCTTCCAGGTCTCCCACGTGGGTGCAGGGTCGCAAGGACTTGGGCCACCTTCTACTCTTTCCCAGATCATAGCTGAGAGTCGGATCAGAAGTGGAGCAGCCAGGACTCGAACTGGCGCCTAAATGGGATGCCAGCACCGCAGGCAGTGGCTTTGCCTGCTATGCCACAGAGCAGGCCCCTCTTAAAATAAATTTTAAGAAATGGTTAGCATGTTACTTTCCGGGCAGGCGCCGTGGCTCACTAGGCTAATCCTCTGCCTGTGGCACCAGCACCCTGGGTTCTAGTCCCGGTTGGGGTGCTGGATTCTGTCCCAGTTGCTCCTCTTCCAGTCCAGCTCTTTGCTGTGGCCCGTAGGGGGGGGGGGCAGTGGAGGATGGCCCAAGTGCTTGGGCCCTGCACCCGCATGGGAGACCAGGAGAAGCACCTGGCTCCTGGCTTTGGATCAGCACAGCGCGCCAGCCACAGCACACTGGCCGTAGCGGCCATTTGGGGGGTGAACCAATGGAAAAGGAAGACCTTTCTCTATGTCTCTCTCTCTCTCTCTCTCTCTCTCTCACTCACTGTCTAACTCTGCCTGTCAAAAAAAAAAAAAAAAAAGAATGCTACTTTCCAGAGAGCAGATTATGACGGATAATGAGGAACAAAGACAGAAAGGGGCAGTAGTAGGGAGGGGGCTGCTGGTTTTACTTGGAGAGAACAAGAATGAGAAAAGGAGATGCCAGATATACACCAGAAAGACTAAATGCTTGTTGCAATTGAGCTCAGGGTCAATTTTGCCAAGAACGAGTCCATTAGAAAAATCAACTGTAGGGACTGACACTATGGTGTAGCAGGAATATCCACCACCTGCAATGCTGGCATCCTATGTGGGCACTGGTTTGAGTCCTGGGTGCTCCACTTCCTATCCAGCTCTCTGCTATGGCCTGGGATAGCAGTAGAAGATGGCCCAAATCCTTTGGCCCCTGCACCCACGTGGGAGACCAGGAAGAAGCTCCTGGCTCCTGGCTTCAGATCAGCACAGCTCCAGCAGTTGCAGTCATTTGTGGGAGTAAACCAGTAGGTGGAAGACCTCTCTGTCTCACTGCCTCTCTGTAACTATGCCTTTCAAATAAACAAATAAATCTTTAAAAAAAAAGAAAATCAAATACAAAAGCAAAGTCAATAAAAACTATATGTGTGTGTTCAGAACTGTGATTATAAAGGCCTTGGGAACAGACATGCTAGATGGTTCTTTAGATATGAGCAACAAAAGAAAGCTATCTGAGCTTCAGATATACTGCTAACTTGTGGTTTATTTCAAAACAGCTTGCCAGAGGATATTATGATATTCTGTCTGGCTCTGCAGTTACACCAGTCAGCAGGCCAAAGATAAAGACCTCTTAAGTCTTATTCAGAAATGAAATGGCTACTAAAATGGATAGAGTTGTATGTTAAAGAGACACCAAACCATCTTAAGTCAACTAAGTTAGCTCTAGGGGCAAGAATGAATGAATGCAAATGTGACACTACATCCTGTTGAATCCAATCCTTTCACAGAGTTGTGTCTGGGAGTGTGGGAAGGCCAATGGGGAAAGAATGAACTGTCAGAGGTGAATTTCCAAGCAGCATGTAAATTTCCTGATGCTTAAATGCATCAAGTGAAAGATAGCTTCCTGGGGTCAAAGCTTATGGACTCTGGGTGTTCAGCACAAAGGAAGATGGACAGGGCCAGAGAAAAGTCAAAGCAGCAAACTGATTCACAACAGAGGGTGCAGTCGTGCAGAGACCAAGACTGAGTGTTTGGAAATAGGAGTAAGTTTGCCCACCCAAAGCAGAAAAATAATTCAAAGCAGAAATAGGTAGAAGAGGTGACAAAAGTATACATAATTCTAAGACTATGGTACAATGGAAAACAAGATGAAAATAAAAGCAGAATTTATTAAAAATTTTCCTTCAAAAAAGCAATTATTAAACTTTTAGAAGGTTTTAGGGTTTAGAGAGACAGAACTAATAGGACGGACGGATGGATGGATGATAGATAACAGATGATGATGACACATAGATGATAAATTGATTGATTAAAGGACTTGGCTCTCATGATTATGGACGCAAATAGGTCCACAATAGACCATTAACAAGATGGAGAATGAGGGGCCAGCACTATAAATATGCTCTAAAATGAATTTTCAAGTCTTTAAGTCATATGTTTGAAGTCTGGGAACCTCCATGGCTGTAGCAACCTGAGCCCGGGGCCTCGGTGGCGCTCCCGATGTCCCACACCCAACCCTGAAGAGCCCAGGTGGGCGAGGGAATAGTCAGAGGGATCCCCGTCTTCCAGCTACATTGTTGTACTCCGATAATCGGCTGAAGGTTACAGAGGAACTGACATCGAACAACAAAACGAGGGTTCTGAACGTGCAGTCCAGGCTCTCAGTCGCCAGACAGGCGAGATGGAGAGCGGTGCTGAGCGCCAACAACCTCTCCTGCCCGGAGCAAGTCCTGCTGCGGTTTGCAGAGGAGCAGCTCCGCCCCGACCTCGTCTCCATCTGCTTCCCTGAGAACCGTGAAGACAGAGCCCCCTTGCTCCACACCTTCAGCTTTCTGGACGTTGAGACTGTGAGACCAGGGCATCCCTTTGTCCCCAGGAGACCGGATGCTTGCTTGATTGCCTGCACGCTGGGGAGGTACTCCAGTGGCCAGGAGAAGCAGCCGCCCGGCTCCACAACCGTGGCTTCTCTGGGTTTGTCCGCATGTTTTGTTTGTGCAAATAAAGGCTCACTCCAAATCGGTGGTATATTTCTCAACGTTTAATCTGTTTGTGATACAAAGTATTTGTTTCAATTCTAAATAAAAGTTTATATTTTACTTTTCAGAAATGTAAAATGAGCACCAGTTTGAGTCTCGGCTGCTCCACTTCTAATCCGGCTTCCTGTTAATGCACCAGGGAAAGCAGCAGAGAATGGTCCAAGTCCTTCGGCCCCTGCACCGACCTAGGAGACCGAGAAGAAGCTCCTGGCTCCTGGCTTCAGTCTGGCCCAGCCCTGGCTGTTGCAGCCATTTGGGGAGTGAACCAGCAGATGAAAGATATCTCTCTCTCTCTCTCTCTGCCTCTCCTTCTGTCACTCTGCCTTTCAAATAAATAAATAAAAATTAATCATTATTTAAAAAATCTAATTTATATGCAAATACTTTTAAAATGTGTGAATAGCAGACCTAAAAATTTACTTTTATATTTTTTCATTCAACAAAACTCATGGAATCAAAGTTTTATAAAATTCAGTCATGTGCCACATAATGACACTTCAGCCAATATTGTACTGCATAGACAATGGTGGTCTCATAAATCATAATGCCAGGTGACATCATGGCCACCTTACCATAAGTCACTCCACTATAAGTCTTTCACCCAGCAATGAAATCACATTTTTCAAAAAGTAGCTCATCAAGTGACCCATGACCACATTTTTTTTTCATAAGGCCTTAGTATCCTATTTTTTATGGCGATATGGTAATTTTGCTCTGAATGGTTAGAATTTTCCTTAGGTAAAGTTAATCCCTTCCTATCACATGGCCAAACATCTTTGAAAATACTCATATTGTGTTTTTTTTTTTAAAGACAATGAAAGCACTGGAAAACCTGAGTTGCTTTTACTCGGGTGGACAAAGAGCAGAGTTTCTAACATACTCAATGTGGTTCAGTGACAATCCACACGAAGACACTCAGGTTGTTAGGTAGGAAGTTGGAAATAAGCCCATGTGCATGGGAGGGGCCTAAGAAAAACAAAGCATCAACAGAAATGCTGAAGCTCGCGTTGGAAGCAGCCCGATATTTCACACTACGAAGTCCTGCCCAGACCCCAGTAACTGTACAGGTGGTCTCAGCCTTCCTCCCAGAGAAAGCTCTCCAGGAGAATCTTCTTCCTCAGCACCAAATTGGTTGCCAGCCTGATAACAATGGGCAAGGAACCCTCACAATCTTCCCCCAAGGAAGGCTCCCTGGCAGAAGCTCCTGCGCCCAGAGCCAAGCGGGGCTCCCCAGTGTGACAGCACTGAGCAGTGAAACCTTGGGAGGAATGTTACCTAATTCACACTCAGCAAACCCTTTGTCCTGGAGAAGGAGGAGGAGGGGAAGGAGACATGGCGGGAAGAACTGGACCCCTTTCCTTTATAAGTCCTAGTCTCAATACAGGCTGCGCACTCAGCTCTCAGCTCTTCCCTGAGCCACCTGCCTGACTTGCCAGGGTGTGTTCTCTCCATTAAACCATGTAACCTTGCTTTCCCAGTGTGAATGACTGGCCACTCTCTCTCAGGTTCTGTCCCATCCATTCTGATGGATGCCCTTACCTCTTCACACCTTGCTATCTTGCTTATCACGCCTCTCTGTCTCACATCTGATTTTTTTTTTTCTTGCTGGAAGACAGGAACCTATTCCACCCAACTCCACTAACAAGATAGGCAGTCTAATATCACGGTTGGATGCTGTGTCACAATGCAAATGCTGAGGAGTAAACATGGCACCAGTCTTGCTGTTGGCAAGAGCGTGGGAACATGAGGAAAGCAGTTGGAGCGCCAGCCTCGATTGCTCCCCACGGCGCCTCACTGGTGCAGGCATCACTGTATGAGGAACAAGAAATGCTCCCAGTAGAGATCTTCAGAGCATCAGCTCCTAGCCTACCTAGTGGAGATTAGTAAATAAAAACAATAGTTTGATTAGTTCCATGCACTGAGAGTCAAAAGGTTATGACCATACCTCAGTGACTTCTTTCTAGCCTCTCAGTAAACCAAATGGAAATCTGCTCTGGAAGTTGGAGTTTGCTCTCAGAGCTCAAGCAGACGTATGATATAGATGTTTAGAAACCGAGTTCAAAGAAAGAACAAGGGAAGATCAACAGGTTCAAATATTAAAGTAATTTGCTCTGGCAAATGTGAGTCTTTATAAAATTAAATATGCACGCATGGTTCATTTCAGAACATCTTCTATGTCCTTGCTCTGAGTCAGACAGAGGAAAGAAGCATGAGAGGGTCAACCGTTTTCCCTGAATCATTGTTCCAGCTTGCCTCCTTTGTATTTGCAAATTCTCAATTGTCAGGATAAAAATCAACAACCTAAGGTGGGTGTTTTGCACAGCAATTATGCCCCTTTTGGGATGCCCACATCCCATACTGGAGTGGCTAGGATCAAGTTCTGGTTTTGTTCTCAGCTTTCTTGCTGCTGCACACCATGGGAAGAAGGAGATGGATCAAGTACTGCAACCCTGCTACCCACATGTAAGCTCTGGTGGAGTTCCTGGATCCTGGCTTCAGCCTGGCTCAGCTCCAACAGTCATGGGCATTTGGGGAGCGATCCAGCAGATGGAAGATACCTCTTTCTCCATCTCTCTCTCTCTCTCTGACTCCATTTCTTTCTCTTTCTCTTTCTCTTTCTGTCTGTTTTTGTTTGTCCTTCTGTGTTTCTATACCTTTCAAATATGTAAAATATCATAAATTTTAAAAGCAATTACCAATATATAAAGTAAAAGGGGAAAATAAATCAATTGGAATCCACTTCCAAGAGTTTATTAATCTAATATGTGAGTAGTTAGGCAAATACTCAAATGATTATATACGCAATTTGACAGATATAACTTTTTATTATTATTTTATATTTATCTATTTTTAAAATTTATTTATCTGAAAGGCAGAATTACAGAGAGGCAGAGACAGAGAGAGAGAAAGTCTTCCATCCACTGGTTCACTCCCCAGATGGCTGCAACAGCCGAAGCTGGGCTTCTTCTGGGTCTCCTATGCAGGTGCAGGGGCCAAAGGACTTGGGACATCTTCTATTGCTTTCCCAGACCATAGTAGAGAGCTAGATCAGAAGTGGATCAGCTGGGATTCGAATCAGTGCCCATAGGGAATGCCAGCACTGCAGGCAGAGACTACCCACAACACCACAGTGCACATTATTCTATATTTAATATTCTATATTTTCATTCAATATATACCCCAGACATTATTCTATGACAAAAATAATTATTCATATGTCAATAGGATATAGTTTTAGTGACTTTGTATTTTACTCTATGTATATGCCATAATTCATCTCCCCAGCCTTCTATTGAACTTTTAGATTATTTCCTGGGATTCACATTTATAAACATGCTACAGTTGCTCATGTTTCTATGTCTTCTGAATTTTATCACTAGAATAAATTCATAGAACAATGACCATTCAAAAATGCATAATTTTACTTTTGTGTATTTGTGACCAAACATTTCCAAATAAGTTGTAAAAATTTGAAATCATACTAAAATTTTTGAGTGTGACTATTTTCACACGTACTGTCATACCTTTTGTATGTTTAGTTTAAAGCATTTGTCAATGTAATGACAGAAAATATTAATTTTTGCTTATGTTCTACTTTGTAGTAGTAGTTAACACACTTTTCAATTTTTAATATTTTTGTTCCTTTTCTGTATATTCTTTTTGATTTGTGTATTATGTCCAATTTGTATTACAGTGTCAATCTTTTTACTGATTTAAAATTATGAATGTTAAAAATATCTAAGTAAATAATAAGTTTGTATATTGATTTTGCTAATGGAATTATTTAAATAAATGCCTTTTTAAATTTTATGTACTTACACCATCATTTATTCAGAGTTTCTACATTTTATGTCATGTTTAGGGAACTAATACTCATTTCATGATCATAAAAATATTCCCTTCTATATTCTTCCATTGTGTTTTTATGTTTCAATTTTTGCATATAAATACTTAATATCTGCAAAAATTTGCTTTTGTGACTATAGTGAGAATGGACAGTAGACACACTCAGCAACGTTATAGTTTGTCTATTTCATAAGCATAAATTGTTTCATAGGGGCTGGTGTGTATAAGCTGCCATTTCGATGCCAGAGTCCTATATGAGCACCAATTCAAGTACCGGCTGCTCCACTTCCAGTCCAGCTCCCTACTAACACATATGGGAAGGTGGCAGAAGATTGCCCAAGTGCTAGGACCTCTGCCACCCAGTTAGCAGACCTGGTTGGAATTCCAGGATCCTGACTTCTCTATCTCTCTCTGTCTTTCCTCCCCTCTCTCTGTAACTCAGCCTTTCAAATAAATAAATAAATCTTTTTAAAAAGTTTCACAATTCACTCTTGCCTAATTAAGTTTAAGTACTAGTCTTTTCATTTTCTAAGTTTTCATTTGTAAAAAGATCAACTGCAACACTACTTTTGTTTAATTTGTCTGTTTGTTCAGTTACTTTTCATTATCATACTATTTTATTGGCTAGCTCTATGCATTATTTTTTAAGACATCTGGAAAGACAAACTTCCTCTCATTCTCTTCTGATTTAACCATTTTTAATAAACATTATTCCTTTGACATAATGGAAAGCATTGTGACCCCAGCATAAAATAATAATTTGAATGTCTAATATAATTCTATCACAGTTTACAAACCCTCACACAATAAGTACTTTTTAAACAATAAATGCCTCTATGGGGCCTGTGCTGTGGCACATCTAGTTAAAGCCACAGTCTGTAGGGCCAGCATCCCATATGGGCACTGGTTTGAGTCTCAGCTGCTCAAGTTCTGATCCAATGAAACTCACTGCTGATGTGTCTGGGAAAGCAGCAGAGGATGGCCCAAGTGCTTGGACCTCTGCACCCACCGGGGAGATCTGGAAGAAGCTTCTGGCTCCTGGTTTTGTTCTGGCCCAGCCCCAGTCATTGCCGTCATTTGGAGAGTGAACCAGCAGATGGAAGATCTCTATCTCTCTCTCTCTCTCTCTCTCTCTCTCACTCTGCCTTTTAAATAAATAAATAAATCTTTAAAAGTAAATAAATGACTCTTTGAAGAGGAGGCTGATTAAAATGATGTAATTCAAAAACGTTTTGTAACTATATTTTGTAAGCCATTGATTATCACTACTCTGAGATATGAACAAAGATATTTTTGCTAAAATTATGGACAATGATATAGTTTTATAGTATATATGCATATTTTGGAGTGCTTTCTCCAATTTTTTTCTCTAAAAATGGTGGCACACTGGAAACAGATCAGTTGTACAAATCTATATTCATTTAAACCGCATTTGAGTGTGGAACTGGAGGAAGCCATTTCAGGAAGGGGTGTGGAGCTCTGAACAGCTCACCCAATGGGGTGTGGTGAAGAGAAGTTTGTCCAAAAACACCTTGTGTGAACCAAAACTATTAGTGCAGACCACTTTGTCAACCTCTTGAGACAACTTTGAGGCAGAAATCGCAAAATAAATACTAATGATATGTTCAAGAAGAGTGATGCAAATCTACCTTCCAAGGAAGAATCAACCCCAGGGTGGTGACCACCCTTGCCCCACCCTGGGAATAAGCACAGATCCTGTGAGTCAAATGCACAAGGAAGCAGAACAGCAACATTCATATCAAAATCAGGCCAGAAAGGCAGTAAATTGCTTTTCACTATGAGGCAATTTTTTAAAAAGGCAACCCCATAAATGTTTTGAGCAATTGCTATACCATCAGAATAAATGTGTCACCACCTAGGGTCACTTCCTACACTGAGCCTATCCATTCTAATAAGTAATTCATAGATCTTTTGGTATGCAAAAGCAGTCTGTTTTCTTACATGCATACCCGATAAATCTCTCAACGTTTTCTAGTCTATCACAGGTTTTGAAACATGGCTGTATTTTGGTCAAATAGTCATGAACATCTTTGCACACATCCCAAGTGAAAGCAGAAAAATGGTCAATCATAGACATTTACAGAGTGCTACATGGCAAGAATCATTCTGGCGATAGCAAATTTCCAGTCTAATGAAACTCCAGGCAGAGGCGCAGCTTGTCCTCAAGATGATTTGGGAACCAGAAACTCAGCTGTGGTCAAGATTCTCTATTTCCCAGCCTGCTCCTCCCCGCTTGTGTGCTTCACTCTGACTCTGCAGCAGACAGATTTCCTCTGCTATCTGACTCATGTGGTGAGAAGATATGGCTGCCCTATGTGCCTGACTTCACTGGGTTCCCTGTCTGCTCTCTGGATTCAACCTGATCTCTTGCACATCCCAGCAAGGTCCCAGAAATGGATGCTGCATAGTCCCGTTCACATTATGTGTCCACTCCCTAGACAGATCCATTCAGTTGTAGCCAGGGGAAAGAACAATATTCATTTAAGTTGACCAGAATTCACATCTAAATAGTTAGAGTTTTATAAAGGGTTCTAAAAAGAATCTACTATGCAATAATTACCTGGTATGTTGTTATATGTAACAAACTCATTAGAATATTGAAATAAAACATCATTTCCCTTATCAATAGTATTCAGAGAAATATGTGTGAGTTTTTTTGAGTATAACTAACTAATCTTAATGGCAGCTAAAATGTCTATCCTGAAGCTAGGCCATCATCTTACAGGGAGTACGTGTCTGAAACTCTTTGGAGTAACCTGACACAAATTCTCCATGTACAGAACTAATTTTCTCTTACCCCAGTGAATTATACATAAGTGTCAATACACAAACAAAGAGACTGAGAGTATCTTGATGGTTACATCTCTTTCTTCTGTTAATCCCAGTGTCTGGCACAAGAGCTATTTACTGTGTGTTCAATGAATGATGGCTGAATTTTTCTAATAAAGTGGCGAGCATACACTCAATGAACATCAGAAGTTTTGCTGGTGATTTGTGAAATATCACCTTTTGTTATCCACTGTTTCAAATTTGCTTTTCTTCATTTTAGTATAAAAACATCAAGAAAAGGTGATAATAGGCTAGACAAAAAGATAAGCATTTACTCATTGCTTTTCTTTAGTAAAAGTAGAGCTCTGTAGATCACAAATTAGTACTAAGGAAATAAAAAATTATAAAGAATTTTTAAAAAGTATTGATTAGGATTGGTCAAAGATTTTTAGATGCATGGAGATGCTGGTAGATATCTATTGCTGGTGAATTGGATTATAAAGTAATACTCAAAAGAGGATGCCTATTTTATTTTATAAATATCTCCAAAAATTTTAATTCACTTACCTACTAAGTATATGACACCAGATCAATTTTTGTTAAAGCATTCAAGTTTTGTGAGATATTTTAAAATGAAGAAATTGTTTTCCTTGGTCACTTATGTTGCCATATTACTTTGTATTTTCAAGATTTTTCTCCCAAAAATAGAAACGGTCTTTTTAGAAGTCAAAATTTTCCAGGCAATAAGCAGAACTCATAAACTATCTGCAGTTGGCTAACACTGAATTGTTCATTTTCAGTTGGATTTACTTTCAGTTTAGATCAGCTTTTTATCCCCCTAATCAGTGGGTTAGTATTAGCACAACTGATAGATTACTTGTGACAATTAAGTGTATTAGTTTTGCTATAACCATAATTGCTGTAAGCCAATGTTTTGTGAGCCATAATAGAGTTCATAATCTAATCCATGGAAAGGACACTATATTGTCAAGAAATCAACTGTTAGGTAGGAAGTTAGAAACTAGCCTATGTGTGTGTGAGAGGGGCCTGAGGAAACCGGACTCTACGGAAGCCCACTTTGGAAGTAGCCCAGTATCTACAATTCAAAGTCCTGCCCAGACCCTGATGAACTTCCCAGTAGTCCCAGCCCTTCCCCCTGGGAAAGCTTAGCGCCAGGCCTCCCCAAGCTGGTGAAGGAGTTTCCTAATTAACACTCAGCAAATCCTTTGTCCCAGAGGAGAAGGGGCAGGGGGTAAAGAGAAACTCCCTTAAAAAGCAGGAGCCTAAAAAAAAGACTGTACACTCTGCGCTCTGCTCTCTGTTGAGCCGTCCGCCTGCCCTGCCAGGTGTATTCTCTGCATTTAACCATGTAACCTGACTTTCCCCCAGTCTGAGTGACTGGGAACTCTCTCTCTCTATCCCTTCTGTTCTGATGGATGCCCTGTCCCCAGTGAAACCTTGCTACTTTGCTCTCTGTTTCAAGCCTGAATTATTCCTTGTGCAAAGACAAGAACCCCAAGACTTCTCTCCGGTGATATTAACCACTTTATTGAATCACACAAACCTTTCTGTTTTCCAGGGAGGTAGCAGTAATTTAACATGAGTAGAGTTTAGATAGGAGCCAGAATCATTTCTAAGGACTGAGATTCTAGCAATGACTCTAATTAGATTCCAGTGGTGGAAGGTGTTGATAACATAATCTTTTGTTCATATTCTAATCCAGGCCATGATCATCTTTTTTAGTTTAAATATTTAAGTAGGTTACCAGCAAAGTGAACCTATGCTGTCAACCTATCAAAGCAATTTTCAATGTCATTGTAGAGAACCTCAAACAATATGTCAGAGTGCATGTCACATCGGGTACTTTCCTTTCTGAGTTCAGAATCACAATAACTTAGGAGAGGGGTGATGCCAACTGACCTCATTTTTGCCCTGAGCATTTACTGCCCCTGGTAATACTAATGATAAAATCCAAGGCCATTAGCAGAGCCAGGAATTAGGCTTCCTGTGTTCCAAGCACAGCTCCTTCACTTAATAGTTGGAAAATGTAGGCACATCAGACAGCCTCTTACCTACTCAATTTCTTTCCAGGGATTATATTACACACTTGATAGTGTTTTATTAGACTTAATAAATTAACCCACGGGGAGCACCTCTAGGTGCCAGTCATATATCAGATGCATCACAAATAAAGGCTTAATAAAATAACTAATGCTGGGTTTACTTTAAATTGTTACTATTTTTTCTTTCTTTGATTCTATAAAATAGTGGTGGAATTTATTCATTCTATCTTCCTTTCTCCCTCTCTCTTTCTCTCTCTCTCTCTAAAATTCCAACTTTCAAACAAATATTTTAAGAAATATTTTCTTTGTGGGAAAAAAAGGGATGAAATAAAAGGCTCATAGTAACTACAGAAATAGCAATTTAAAAAATACATGTATTTGAAATGAGAAAGAGAGAGAGAGAGAGAGAGAGAGAGATCTCCCAGTGATCAGAACTGGGTGTGCCTGAGGCCAGGAGCCAGGAACACAATCGAAGCCTCCCACAATGGATAACAGGGGCCCATTCAGGCCACCTTCCTCTTCTTTTCCAGGCACCTTAGCAGGGAGCTGGATCCAAAGCAGGGCAGTAGAGTTTCAAACAAGAGCTCCAATACGGAGTGGGCGTGTCCAAAGCAGCAGCCGAACCCACTGCAACATAACACCCTCCTTGTCACAGCAATTCTAACAGGCAGATAAGTCTGATTCTCTACTCCAGAGGCTACATTTCCTTCCCTCCAAACCAGGAAGCCTGTTCTTACCCCCGTGCCCTCCCTTGCAGCTCCCTGTGCCTGAAGGACTCCTTCCCATAATCTTCCTATGATCTTCCTATCTGTTGTACTAGTATTAAGTCAGGCATTACCCTTCCCAGAAGGTGGACAGGGACAACACTTCCTAGAGTTGATCTCTTCTCATCTTTTCTTGATGGGATGTATTACATTCCAGGATCATCTTCTAAGCTGATGTAATTACTCAAGTGCTGTTTGTTTCTAACCACTATCAGAAAACCTCAAGTGCACAGCTTTTGGTTCTTTGTTTTATTCTCTGAATTATACCCCAAGCTTTAACACAGAGCCTGATACTTGATAGGTTACCGCAACAGTTCCATTGGATGCATTGGTGAATGAGTTCTTACAACTATCTTATGAGGTAGTTGCTTCCCTGTTTTAAGTGTAAAGAAACTGACTGATGCCTAAATAGGTAAGTATTTGCCAAAGGTCACAGATATTGAGTCAACAGCAGGACGCAGTTTCGTCCCGGCAAGCACGCTGTCCCCACCATTTCCGTGAACAAGCCCGTGTCCTTCAGAGGTCGACATTGTTTTAGAATCTTGCACTCTTGCATCACTTCACCATTTCACGTCACTTCAGGTCCTATTATATCAGACAATCCAAGAGCAACGCCCGTGACTTTCACCTTGAGTTCTTTCTGTTTATAACTTTTGCCGACTCTGTGTTATTTAATAAGTGAGCAAATGGGATCTGGCAGATGAGGAGAGAGCACGTGTCCTCGGCCTTGCTTCCCGTGGGCCGCAGTCAGTCCATGCTCCCCTCTGGAAAGAGCATCTTTCCTTGTTTTTTTTTCTGATTGCATTCAAAGGTACTGTCACCGATGCCATTGGTGAGTCTGTTTAGACTGTCAAGCACATGCTACAACCGGATGGAAAGAAGGGCAAACACAATTTCAAATATGGAAATAGAGCTTTACATTAGGATTTCCTCAGAGGTACATGACTGTTTAAAAAAAATACTGAAACACAATTAATTAACACAATTCCCAAAAGATTTTAAAATCCAATTTTACCAGGATTATCTGAAGTTCAAAGGAAAATAACTTCACATATGCACACACACAGAATTTTGTGGATGCAAAACCTGCAGTGCATATCTGTTCAGTAGGGCCAGAATTTGGCATAGGGGGTTAAGCTGCCACCTGCAATGCCAATATCTTGTACAGGCTCTGGTTCAAGCCCCAGCTGCTCCACTTCCAATCCACCTCCCTGTAAATGCACTTGGAATGCAGCCCAAGTGCCTGGGCCCCTGCACCCATGTAAGAGACTTGGAAGAAGTTCCTAACCCCTGGCTTCAGTCTGGCCAACCCTGGCAGTTGAAGGAATTTGGGGAGTGAACCAGCAGATGGGAGATTCTCTCTCTCTCTCTCTCTCCCTCTCCCCCCTCTTCCTCCTCCTCCTCTTCTGCCTCATCTGTCTCTCTGTAACTCTGCTTTTCAAATAAAGGTTTTTTATTTTATTTTATTTTTTTGACAGGCAGAGTGGACAGTGAGAGAGAGAGACAGAGAGAAAGGTCTTCCTTTGCCGTTGGTTCACCCTCCAATGGCCGCCATGGCTGGCACGCTGTGGCCAGCGCACCGCGCTGATCCGATGGCAGGAGCCAGGTACTTATTCTGGTCTCCCATGGGGTGCAGGGCCCAAGGACTTGGGCCATCCTCCACTGCACTCCCTGGCCACAGCAGAGAGCTGGCCTGGAAGAGGGGCAACCGGGACAGAATCCGGCACCCCGACCGGGACTAGAACCTGGTGTGCCGGCGCCGCAAGGCAGAGGAGTAGCCTAGTGAGCCGCGGCGCCAGCCAAATAAAGTTTTTTTTTTTTTTTTTAAATCTATTCAGTCTATCTTCAGCATGAGTAAGTAGCCTGCTAGGGTGCTAGAACCATTCTGGAGGACTGTTATTTTTGCTCAACCTTGTAAGGAATCTTCCAGAGAGACTTTTTTTTTTTTTTTTCAGAGACACATTTGCAGTTCTGTTTTACAGAACAGGACCCGAGTCTCAAGGGCTAATGATTGTTACCAATTCCAACCCGATTCTATCTTTTTCTAACACAACATGTACCAGCTCTATTAGAGGAGACCCAACCCTTGCTCCTGCAGTGTGTTTAGATTTTCCTCACATCCCTCCCCATCTTCTCTTTCTTTTTCCCCTTTGGTGCTTTTCTTTCTGAAGAAGATAATGATAAAGCGCACTCTCCATAAAGCATCTTTAGGGCGATTACCCACTAGATAATGAAATCATTTCATTAGAGCGTGCTACAGAAGTCAATGGTGAATTTTATTTTAAGCTCATTTAAAAACTAAACCTATAGGTTAACAGAAGCAACAGAAACTTTTCTTTTTGACAATCCAAACACTGGGAGCACTCCCACCACTAATAAACCTGTGCAATAACAAGTAGGATGTTTTTAGCCAGAATTCAAAGAGCCATCATCTCAAGTCGTATTTTTGTTTTGTTTGTTTTCACTTCAAATGTCATTGATACATATTTGCACAGATTTACGGTGTACAGTATGGAAATTCTATATAGGCATATAATATGTAATGATAAAATCAGGATAATGTATATCTTCATCTATTCAACATTTAAGATGTCTATGGGTTGGGGACCCTTGGGCTCTTCTAGTTATTTTGAAACATATTTAAATCATTGCAGACTGTCCTACTATGCTCCCGACCACTAGACCTGAACTAAATCCTCCCATCTAACTGTATTGAGCGTTCATTATCTAATCTCTCTCTATCCTCCCTCCCCTCCACCCTTTCTGGCCTCGAGTGATCACCTTTCTGCACTCCACTTCTGTGAGATCAGCTTTCATGGTAGAAAGGGAACACTGCATCCCACACCAGCATATCCAGGTGGCTGGTGACAAAGCTACAGGCGTTGTACAATCAGCTGCTCCAAAGTGTTCCCCAGAACAACTGGTAGATTATTTTACCCTGATCTGACTTGAAATATTGTAATGTAGCTTGAATAATTTCCGTGCACTCTAAGTGATCATACACTTAGGAAGGATGTCTTTGAGCCATATCACTGAATATTTTGTGAGATGAAGCAATTTGCATAAGCTTTCTGCCTGTTACTTTTCTTATCTGTAATACTAATAGTACTCATCTTATGGATTATTGCGAGTACTTAAGAAGGTAATCTGTGGACAATTTTTATCACTATCAAATGGTGAACAGGACAGAAATGTGAACTATTACTATAATTGTCAACCATTTAGGTTTTTAAAAACCATTTCAGTTATTAAGAACTTTATTGAGAGTAATTTATACACATAAAATTCACTCATTTCAATTGATTCAATACTTTTAACAACTAATAAGTAGGTGCAACAATCACACATTTATCTGAAAGTTTTCAATTCCCATTACAAATCTGTAAAATGTCATGTGAGTGTTGGGGCGCAGTAGGTTAAGCTGTCACTTGCCTATATTGGAACATAAGTTTGAGCTCTGGCTACTCAGCTTCCAATCCATCTCCCTGCTAATGTACCTGGGAAAGCAGTAGAAAATGACCCACATATTTCAGCCACTGCCATCCATATGGGAGCCCTGAATGGAGTTCCAGGTTCCTGGCTTTGGTCTGTACCTATCCCAGGCATTGAAGCCATTTGCAGAGTGAACCAGCTGATGAAAGAACTCTGTCTCTCTTCCCTGTACAAATACTTTTCAAATAAAAAAAGAAATATTTTTTAAAAAATCAATAAAATGGAAAAATAGGATTTTCATCAATATTGAATGAATTTACTGTATACACATATGTGTACATATAGTTAAAGCAATAGATAGGCAATATATACATGTGTGAATAATACCTAGGACACAGAGAGAATTAATTAAAATGAAGTCTTCCTCTGCCATATCTGAATTGAATTTATGAAACAATTACTGAGTTTCTTAATAATGTAGGAATAAATCTTCCTATATTCTACAAAATTATAAATACAGTTTTCACTATGTTATATTCAACATCGTGTGTTTGTCACAACAGCAACCAAAGTGGACAGGTAAATTTTACACAGGAGGTGCTGAGCTTTGCACTGCTTTCATTGCAAAAGAGACTCAAAGAGTCCATTGCTTCCCCTCTCCCTTCGGTGCATTCATCAATGATACTCGAAAACAAATAGTTCTGAGAGGTGCCCACAGAAACAATGGGGGGAATTTACAGGTTAATGCTGGTGTGCATATAGTAATGATTTATTACAATGTGCATAGTAATGTACTTTTTATTATGCTAGCGTATACACTTTAGGATCAATATTTGAAAATTAAGCAAGCTAAATATACAAAAATCGCTTTAAAGTATACTTGCTTACTGCAAGGTTCATAATTCTTCCTATTTTACAAGACATAATTGATCTTTTATATTATTTTTCTGTTTTATTGGTAAAAGAACAAAGAAGGGGACAGGAATTGTGACACAGTGGGTTAAGCCTCCACCTGCTATGCTGATGACCCATATAAGCACCAGTTCAAGTCCTGAATGATTCAATTTCTATCCAGTTCCCTGCTAATGCACCTGGGAAAACAGCAGAAGATGGCCCAAATGCTTGGGCCATTAACCCCCTACATGGGCAACCCAGGTGGAGTTCCTGGCTCCTGGCTTTGGCCTGGCCCAATCCTAGCTGATGTGGCCATTTGAGGAGTGAACCAGCAGATGAAGGATTTCTCTCTCTTTCTCCCTCCCTCTCTCTCTCCTTCTCTTTGTAACTCTGCCTTTTTTCAAACAAAATAAAATCTCTAAAAATGGACGTTGAAAAAAAGAATAAATTCCATAAGGAAAAAATGCACAATACAAGATAGAAACCCTGAAAAAATACAAAGTATAACAGTTAAACAAGTGGAATTTCGACATATACCACCCATCATCAGACCTCATTACACTATAATTTTACCATCTGTCTGAAGTTTTCTTTAAGTTTTTTTTTTTGTTATAGATTTCTTTGCTGCTATGGTCAGACTCACTAGTCAGATTTCGGGTTATTTTACTCCAGCAATGATTCTAATTATAACTTCTAATATGTTAAGTAAATACTAATTACACAATGAGAGCTAAATTCTGTCCTTGAATTTAAACAAAGAATTTACAATGACTTCAATTAAACCTGAACATGTATCAGATTTATTACCCCCAAAAACTTAAAGTTGAGAATCACACTCATGTAAAAAATGATCTAACTCTACATGGAAAGAAACCATTTAGATAAATATGATTAGACTTGGGCATTAGGAGTCACACACACACACACACACAAAATTCCAAGGGTGCCTTTATATTTTACATAGAGCCCCTGAAGACAATTCAAGGGCAAATAGGATTTACTGATAGAAACTAAAATACCTAACTGTCAGGATTGTTGTATTTGTTGTCTTTATCTTTATGCCTTGAGATTTCTTTATCTTCTTACAGGGTAGGAGATGAGTCCAGTGGACAGGAAGATTAGCAAGACCACGCTCAGTAAAGCTGGCTCTTTGTAAGGAATCATGGTAAAGCCAACTCATGTTTGAGATCAAGGGTAGCTGCAAATGTCTGGCAACCCCTAGCAAACTTGTTGATTTTCCTAAAAGGAAATTGATATCAAAAAGCACTTGATTTTGGTTTTCATACAAAAACGTTTCACATACAATGAGATATTGTCTTATTTTTACTCTTTTTTACATTTATGTCAGAATGGTTTTAAATTTGCAAAACAAAGAATTGTGAGGCAATAATAGGAAGCTTTCCTATATACCCTCCATATAGCCCATAAAATATGAATTTAAAGGAAGAACGAGATCCAAGAGAAATGAAAACACATATTCAGCCAAAACTCGTAGACTGGAGCTTCTAGCAGCATTGTTTATAATAGACAAAGGTGGAAACAAGCCAAATATCCATCATCTGTTGGACAGGGAAGCAAAGGATGGTGTATCTATACAATTGAATATGGCTCAACCACAAAGATGAATGAAGTACCACTATGTGTCACCTTGAAAACCTTATGTGACGAAAGCCAATCACAAAAGGTTACAGTATCATTCCATTAATATGAAAATTCAGAACAGGCAAACATATGGAAACAGAAAGTGAATTAGTGGTTGCTAAGGTCTCATAAGTGGGGATGCACAACAGAGAATGAAAAATAAAGAAGCCTTAGTCCCTTTCTCAGGAAATGAAAATAAAATAGTGGTGCTGATTGCACATATATGTGGAAATATTAAAACCATGAAATTATATACTTTCAATAGATTAAGTCCATGTTAAATGAATTGTTTCTCAATAAACCGTTACAAAATAAAGAATAAGAGAAAGCCACATAGCACTCTAATCCAAAGCTAGTTTATAGAAATGTCCCAGGAGAATGAATACAGTACAAGAGATTATGTATGTATTTGGTGTATGAGTAGGCATGTGTTTAATTTAGTAGTTGTTGCTGCTGCTATTGCTCAAAAACCTTATACTTTGAATTATTATTTTAAATACACAATTTTCACTTTATAGTCCTCTAGTTTTAAACTAGAATACATTGAAAAATTACTTTAGATGTTGAAGTACATAAAAATGGTCCAAAATGCTTTGCATACATAAATATTATTTGTCACCATGTTCTCTATCCCATATAATAAAATATCAGAACCTGATGCTCTGATCAGTTACGCCACACCATGCTATTTAAAGCTTGAAGCCTGGCAGGAATTTTTTTTAATTTAGTATAATTTTAAACATTACAAAAATAGCTCTCCTGCAGATCCCCTGCTGTGTCTTAGATTGTCGCCAAGGCTTTTTGTAATATGCTATCACTAGAGTAACATCCTTCTATAAATATTGCATCCTTGATTCTAATGTCACCCAAAATAGCAATGTGGTATAAAGGATACAGAGAGAAGAAAGGTACTATGATTTAATTTTATTTTTCTTTATTTTACACTCATCACTACTTCATATCATCAAGCCTTCTCTCTCACCTGCATCCATGGCAAACAAAGATGTCTCTGTGGGGCCTTGGGATATTTTTTTTGCAAGGCCAGAAATCTCCCCCCCCCTTATAATAGTTAACTGAGTTAAATAATTGATGTGTCATTTAGGGGAAAAATTTGCTGAGTACTTTGTCAAACCCTACTTACCAAGTATCAACTGATCTTGATACAAATTCTAAAGAAAATGTAGTTGACATAGTTTACTTAGAATTTTCTTTACTCTAAAATGCTAATTTTGTATGTATTATGAGGAAAATTTAGTCCATATGTGACTAATTGTCAATTGTATTTTATTCATCAAACTGTATTTTGAAAGAGCTACTTGAGGTTCTAACTCAAATAACTTTTGAAATAGTCTTTGGAATTTTTTTAATAAGCTATTAAAATATTATTGCTGAAAGAGAGGAATTCATTATTTTGAGCCCAAAATAACAAAAGACCGGAAAGGGTGAACTTCAACTGGAAATAATAAACTACAAATGCTCAATAATTGCTACACCTAGTAGAAGCAAGTTGAGTATTCCATTATGATGGTCCAACTCTTTTAAATAGCCCCATATGCATGTGGCTATGCTAACTGCTAAGTTTCACATGATAAGAAAGAATGTGTGTTATGGTGACTTCAAACTGATTTTTAATCCCTGGATAATAACTTACCATGTGTTTCAGCTTGATTGTGGCAGATGCATGTGCCAAAACGATTTTGTTCAATATCCCATGGAGCCTTTCTGTAGCCTCCAACAACTCTTCATCAAAGTTAGTCCAAAAATTGTAGCCAGAAAATTAATTCTTAGATGCCATCACCATTCATTCATAACATTAGACTGAACCCCAAGAGCAGCCATATACTTGTTTGAAATCCAATCACCATCATTCTTCTACAACTTATAAGGTATAACTACATAAAAATGGCAATAATTAAGGGGAAATGATGGTGGGGGCATGGGGATGTTGGGGCCCAGTGGGTTAAACTGATGTATTCCCATATCTGAGTGCCTGGTTCAAGTCTCAGCTGCCTGGCACTTCTGATTCCTGCTGATGCACCTAAGGGCAGTGGATGATGGCCCAAGTGCTTAGGATCCTGCCATTCACATGGGAGACCAGTGGAGCACCTGGCTCCTGCCATCGGCATTTGGGGTGAGGGCCAGCAGATGGAAGATAAGATTGAGGCTCAGGACAAGGTACTATGTGACTTGAGAGATCTGAAGCTGCAGACAGAGATGTCAAGACATGGTCTCCTTGCAAAGACAGGGGTGCTCCTCAGTGAGCTTCCCTAGCAGTAATTGGCAAATACTAGTACTGTTTCTCTATGGACTACAAAAGGTAGCTTACCCCAAGTGACTTTGTAGGTGACTACAAGTTGGATCAAGCAGAAAAACATGCTCATTTCCCCCTTCTCCCACCAAACCTGATGAGATTTACAGAGGATGTTTGGGAAAGACTCTAGGAGCAAACTACAAGAAACAAAAATACTCCTAGAAATTATTTTTAAAAACAAAGATCTCAAATCAATATCTTAATGGCAACTCCTTAAAAAAACAGAAAAAGAAGAAACTAAATACAAAAGCTAGATGAAGGAAAGAAATAACCAAAAGCAGAGCATAGATAAGCAAAGTAGAGAGTAGAAAAACAATAGAGAAAATTAATGAAACCAAATTTGGTTCTTTAAAAACATCAAGAAAACTGACAAACCTTTGGCTAGATTGATAAGACAGAGATAGAGAGACCAAGATATCAAGTCCTAAAAGAAGAAATGAAATCAATGGTATTATTCTACATTTCTGTATTTCTACATTCTATATGTCTACAGAAATAGTGTTATAATGAATGAGGCACAGCGGTTTCATGCCCTGGCCTGAAGCGCCAGCACCCCATGTGGGTGCCATTTCTAGTCCAGGATGCTCCTCTTCCGGGTCGGCTCTCTGCTGTGGCCTGCGATAGCAGTGGAGAATGGCCCAAGTCCTTGGGCCCCTACACCCATGTTGGGGACCTGGAGAAAGCTCCTGGCTCCTGGCTTTGGATCGGCATAGCTCCGGCCTTTGCGGCCATCTGGTGAGTGAACCAGCGGATGGAAGCCCTCTCTCTGTCTTTACCTCTCTCTGTGACTCTTTGAAATAAATTTTAAAAAAAAAAGCATTAAGAAAAATACTATGTGACAACAAATAGATGAAATGGACAAATTCATAAAATTTGAATAATGAATAAACTAATTAATATGGACAAGAAAAAACACTTTGTTAAATTAGACTTAGGTACAACTAAAAGTATAAGAATGTCCTACCCAGAATGATTGACATAAGTGAAGATTTATTTGTTACTGCAGCTGAATATTCATACAGAGTTTAAGGAATATTTTAAGAGTTGTTATAAGACTCTGTTTCCATCAGGTTCTTGGTCCCCCTTACCTCCAGTTTGCCTTCCATTGGCTTTAGTAGCACCTTGCTAGTTCCCAGATACAATTCTGTTGCAAAAGAGAAACTGCTCCTTCCTAGGTGATGAAAAGCCCCAGGATGAGCTGTTGCCTGGCCTTAACCCAGTCCTTTGGGGCCTGGAGAGTGGAATGCATTAAAGAGCACAGGCTGGGCCACATGTCCTATGTGCAAACAAGAAGGCAGCATCACACAAAATGCATGGCTTATCTCAAATGCTTTAAATAAGGTCTTGATGGAGAACATAGCAGTTGAGGAATGGTTTCCCAAATTAAAACAGCACACAAATTATGTCAGACCCTGGGCAGAAGAAACCCTGAGGAAGGGTGTGCCTCTACTAACCCCAACCCACCCAACTTGAGGTCTCACATGAGATCCATATCACCCTCCCCTAGACATGGCTGTGAAACCAGCATACAGGTCTTTTAAAATGCAAAGGAAGTTGTTGAATAAAATAAGATTCACAATGATGAAGCAAAAACAATAAAATTCTATCCAGCCCAGGATCCTGCCTTGGTATAAAAATCAGAATAATTATAATAGAATATGGATTGCCTTCCAAAGTAAATATAAAATAGGATATGGCTTGCCTTCCAAACTCCCAAACATGCTGGTTAATGTGTATGTCATCAGGCTATAAGACCTTCTGATAATTTGTCAGGAAAAAGGAACTCCTAATTTGACTTTTTTCATGTACGTAAAATGCTTAGTAAAAAGAAAGAGAAAAATTAAACATGAGTTAAAATCTTCAGAATTCACATTTAGTCTAAAATATTCATCTTTCCTAATAAAGAACATAAACCATTCTAGGAACAAAGTAAGATTAAACAAACAAATGGCAAGGACAATACTTCCCTTATATCATTCCCACTTCTTTCTAAGGTTTTGCTCCTTCTGAGTGCTTATAAATAGATGTGCATGGCACAGTTAGAAACTTACTTTATGGTACTCTGTTTAAGAGTATAGCACCAGAAACAGATTGAGTCTAAAATTAGAGAATAGTTTTATTATATTATCTTTAACTTTAAATCTATCAATCAAATTTGTCTTATAAAATGATTTATTTCTCTTAAAATAATATCAAGTGTCAGGTAGAAGAGTTTTCTACATAATTATCACATTACAATCAGCTAAATGAGTAATAATTATTTTGGCATTATGTCCTGGAGAGTGAACATTTACATAAAGGACTGATGCACCGCCTCACCCTGTTAAAGAGTGGCCTTTGAAAGGGATCCACAGATCATCAAATCAGAAGTTCTGCATTTGACAGATTGGTAAGTTGAACTAACCTCTAACAGAGCTGACACCAGAAGCCGATTCTCCAAATCCAATGCCATACTCCAGTTAACCACACTTCCTTCTGCTCTTACACTGCAGCATCTTTTAAATAATTATAAAATTTTTAGAGTATCCTCAAGTCTCTTTAGTCCCTTCAAATTTGGTTAGTAATTTAAAAATATATCTGAGGCGATGAAATGCTAATTACCCCAGTTTGATCATTACATATTTTATACATGTATTAAATTATAATACTTTGCTCCAAATGTAAGTTCTAATACTATATATGCCAATTAAAAATAAAAACATAAAAAAAGATTTTGCTTGATTGGTATATCATATCACATAACTCAAGATTTTCCTAGGCCTTTCTTTTTAGTCATGTATTTTAGTGAGTCATGCTTCCAAGTGCGTAACACTAGACTTGCGCCTACCCTAAAATCTCACCCAATATGTCACATACAGGTTGTGGGACATTCGTACCTTCACAGTGTGTGAACATTCCAGGGTGAAAACTACTGTGCTACATCACCCTCCCCCCAACACAAACACATAAACATGCACTGCATGCTTCCATACCCTGTCATACTCTCAGTGGATCTCAAGGCTTTGACTGAGTACACGTTCAAGGTTCCTTACATTATGCCTGGGTAAACACTGCACACCTTAGGCATGTAGAGATTGGAGACAAATCATATCAAGTCTTCTTTGTGTGAATTTCCAACTCTACTTTTTTTGAATAAAATTAGCATTTTTTGTTTCAGCAGATTTTTGCCTTTTTACTTAGGAGTTGCTTTAGTTATTTAAGCCTAATTCCTCACTTTGAGAGAAAAATTAACTATTAGGAGAAAAACAATGAAATATACTTCTCACATGCTTTCAAACACCTTATTTCTCCCAGAAAGTGTGTGTATGGAGGCTGGTGTTGTGGTGCAGCAAGGTAAGCTGCTGCTTGCGATGCCAGCATCCCACATGAACACTGGTTCGAGTCCTGGCTGCTCAACTCCCAATGCAACTGCTTGCAAATGCAACTGGGAAAGCAGCAGAAGATGGCCCCCAGGGCTTGGGTCCCTGTAACACATGTGGGAGACCTGGGTAGAGTTCCAGGCTTCTGGCTTCAGCCGGACCAGCCCTGGTCATTGCAGCCATTTGTGGGAATGTGGATGGAAGATTCTCTTTCTCCCTTCCCTTTACCCACTACACCACAGCACCAGCCCTATAACTTTAAGCTTTATTTTATTTTATTTTATTTTAAACTTTTATTTAATAAATATAAATTTCCAAAGTACAACTTTTGGATTATAGCGGCTCTTCCCCCCATAACCTCCCTCCCGCCCGCAACCATTCCATCTCCCACTCTCTCTTCCATCCCATTCTTCATCAAGATTCATTTTCAATTATCTTTATATACAGAAGATCAACTTAGTATATACTAACTAAAGATTCCAACAGACTGCACCCACACAGACACACAAAGTATAAAGGAATAAAATAGTAAGTTGTTCCTCAACAGTCAGGACAAGGGCTGATCAAGTCATTGTGAGATCAGATTTCTTATACTTCATAGATACAACTCTATGAAGACAATGATACTTCTCTGCCTCCCTCCTTCAATCCTGCTCCTTTCTTCCTCTTTCTTCCTTTAACTTTGGCAATAATATAATTTAGATTTCCTTCATAATCATAGGCTTAATGCTTCACTAACCATAAGTTCAACAAGTAAAACGTAGAAAAATCACTGTTCCATAGGAGTATAGATAAGAGCTAAAAACCACAATCGAATCATAAGATGTCAGCTTCATTCTTATACTTTTTTGTATTGTACATTAATTACCATATATCAGAGAAAATATATTTGTCTATTTGGGTCTGGTTTATTTCACTAAACATAATGATCTACAGCTGTATTCATGTTGTGGAAAAATTCTTTTCTATGACTGAGTAGTATTCCATTGTGTCTATATGCCACATTTTCTTTATCTAATTATCAGTGATGGACATTTGGGTTGATTCCATATCTTAGCTATTGTGAATTATGATGCAATAAATATGGGGGTACAAACAACTTATATGCTGACTTCATTTCATTTGGGTAAGTTCTCAAGAGTGGGTTTGCAGGGTCATATGGTAGGTCTATTTTCAGATTTCTGAGGAATCTCCATATTGTCTTATACAATGATTACACTAGTTTACATTCTCACCAATGTATATTAATGTGCCTTTTTCTCCATACCAGAATCTTTTTAAAAAAATTTTTGAATGATAGCCATTCTAACTGGGGTGAGGTGAAACTTCATTCTGTTTTTCATTTGTGTTTCCCTGATGGCTAGTTATCCTGAGCAGTTTTCCATGTGTCCTTTGACCATTTGTATTTAATTTTTGAAAAAAAATGTCTATTTGCCCATTTCTTAACTGGATTGTTTGCTTTGTTGTTGTTGATTTTCTTGAATTCTTTATATATATCCTAGATATTAATCCTTTATCAGATCCATAGTTCTCAAAAGTTTTCTCCCATTCTGTTGGTATCCTCTTTACATTGCTGGGTCTTTCCTTTGCCATGCAGAAACTTCTTAGCTTAATGTAATTCCATTTGTCTATTTTTGCTTTGATTGCTTGTGCTCTGGATCTTATCCAAGAAGTCTTTGCCTATGCCAATATCTTGCAGAGTTTCTCCAATGTTTTCCTCTAGTAATTAGATGATTTTGGTGTTTGGTTTAGATACTTGATCCATTATGATTTGATGTTCCTATAGGGTAGGGATTTTGTTTCATACTTCTGCATGTGAAATCAATCCAATTTTCTCAACACCATTTGTTGAAGAGACTGTCGTGGGAGTGATTTTAGCTCATTTGTCAAAAATTAATTTGTTGTGGATGCATAGATTAATTTCTGAGTCTCTTATCTGTTCCATTTGTCCACATGTCTATTTTTGTGCCAATATGTTTGTTTTGATTATAACAGCCCTGGAGGAGTAGGTCTCAAAATCTGGTATTGTGATACCTCCATCTTTGTTTTTATTGTTTAAGATTGCTTTAGTTATTCAGGGTCTCTCATGTTTTCATATGAATTTTAGGGTCTTTTTTTCTAGATATTAAAAGAATGTTCTGGGTACGTTGATTGGGATCACACTGAAGCAATAAATCACTTTGGGAAGTATCAACATTTTGATATTAATTCTTCCAATCCATGAACATGGAACAGTTTTACATTTTTGGTGTCTTCTTCTATTTCTTTCCCAATGTTTTGTAATTTTCATTGTAGAGATTTTTCACACCCCTTTGTTAAGTTTATTCTGGAATATTTAAGGTTTTTTATAGTTATTTTGAATGGGACTGATCCCGCAAGTTCTTTCTCAGCCACGGCATTGATATTTGTGTGTTGATTTTAATGCTATTGATATTTGTGTGTTGATTTTATAAACTGCAATGCTATCAAACTCTTATATAAAGTTCCAATAGTCTCTTAGTGGTGTCTTTTTGTTTCCCTATATATAGGATCATGTCATCTGCAAGCAGGGATAATTTGAATTCCTCCTTTATAAGTTGCATCCCTTTAATATCTTTTTGTTGCCTAATGGCTCTGGCTAAAACTCCCAGAACTATATTGAATAGAAATGGTGAAAATGGGCATCCTTGTCTGGTTATGGATATTAGTTGAAATTCTTCCACCTTTTCCCCATTTAATACGATGTTGACTGTGAGTTTGCCTACTATATTTCTTGCAAATACTTTTCCCTAATACTGTGGCATGTTATCTCACTAGTGAATAGTTTCTTGATAAACCAAAGGTCATATTTTAATATAGTTCAATTTTTCAATTTTTATAATCAATGTTTTGTTTCTAATTTCAAAGTTCAGATGCATCTTATTTGTTTTTCTAAAATCTTTATTGTCTGATTTCTCAAATTTAGATTTAAATTTGATCTATGAAAAATTGATTTTTGTCTATGATTTGGGGTAGAAATTGGAATTCTGTTTTGTTATATGTCTATCCAATTGATAGAGTATTATTTATTAAACAGATCCCTTTGTGCCAGCATTATGGTGTAGCTGGTAAAGCCACTGCTTGTGATGCCAGCATCCCATATGGACCCCAGTTTGAATCCCAGCTGCTCCACTTCCAATCCAGCTTCCTGCTAGTGCACCTGGGAAAGCAACAGAAGATGGCCCAAGTGCTTGGGTCCTTGCACCCACATGAGAGACCCAGAGGATGTCCCTGGCTCCTGGCTTCTGCCTGGCCATTGCAGTCATTTCGGGAATGAACCAATGGATGAAAAATCTCTCTTCTCTCTCTTTCTCTGTGTGTGTGTGTGTGTGTGTGTGTGTGTCCCTCTCTCTGTAACTGTGCTTTTCAAATAAATAAAATAAATCTTTTAAAAAATGAATAAACAGACCATATTTTCAGCTTTATTTTAAATCAAGAGATGATACAAGTTTTCCTTGTTTTATTACCTAATCTACACTGTGCCACATGTTGCTCATCATTGTAGATTATAAATTTGATATTATCTCCACCTTTCTCCTCTCTTTTGATTTTATCATGCTTTTTATTTCTACATAAATTTTAGAATTACTTAACACATTTCAGAAACAAGAGTTCTAGATATTTTTTAATTAGGATTGTATTGAACCTAAAGATCAGTTTAAAAAGTGTTGATACGCTCTCCATTCTGAGATCCAAGCCATTAAAGTTATATTTTTTCCACTTATTTGTGTGGCCTTAACATTCTCTCAACACGTTTGAAAGAATTCTTATAGATTTTGTACTAAATTTTAATGGGAGTAGTTAATATTTTATGCTGTTGCAAATGTTATCCTTTAATGTTATTTTAAACATGCTTGTAGCTAGACTGTAAGGGTAAAACTGATTTCCTAATGAAAGCCTAGTAAATTAGCTTTTCATTTTACAAGTTTGCAAATTCCTTCTACTCATATACAAATTAAATTTTACTTCTACAATTATATCAACCTGAGTAATTCTGGCTGGTTTTAGGTCTCCCAGTTCTTTACACTTCTTAATGATTTTCTTGACTATTGCTATGTATAACAGCTTGTTTCTACCTGCAAGTGGCAAAAGGGCATGCCCTTGCATTGTTTCCAGCTTAGGCAATATTTTTTTCAGGATTGAACTACCAAGTCTGGTGTTTTCTGCAGGATTTTTGTAGAAATGCTTTTCCTTTTCCAGTCTACGAAAAATGTTTAGCATAAATGGAAATTTAATTTAAAAGAATCTTTCTTTTCTGTATTCATCATATGAGTTTACTCCTTTGTTCTGAAAATATTGTAAACCACACTGATTTTTTTCCCATCTGTTAAAAAAATCTTACATTCCTGGAATAGACTTAACTTATTGTGGTGTATTAATGTTTTATGTATTATTGTATTTAAATATTTGTATGGAAAGAGATGACAGACTTTTGCAAAGACTGCATTTTTATACCAAAACAAATTTTACAATGAATGTATTAAAGAGAGAGAGAGAGAGAGACTTTCTTGATTCTGTAACAATTCCTGAGTATAAATCACTTGAATTCTTTTTTTCTCTTTCATTTTTAAAGATTTATTATACTTATTTGAGTATCAGAGTTAGAGAGAAAAAGAGAGAGAGGTCTTCCATCCGCTGATTCACTCCCCAGTTGGCCTCAATGACTGGAGCTGCACAGATGTGAAGCCAGGAGACAGAAGCATCCTCTGGGTCTTCCCAAGTGGGTGCAGGGGCCCAGGGACTTGGACCTCTTCTATTGCTTTCCCAGGCCATAGCAGAGAACTGGATGGGAAGTGGAGCAGCCAGGACTCGAGCCACTGCCCATATGGGATACCGGCACTGCAGGTGGTGGCTTTACCTGCTACACCACAGCACCAGCCCAGATTCTTTTTCTCATAAAAATGTTATCAGGAGGGCCAGGGTTGCAAGCCAGCATCCCATATGGGCACTGATTCAACTCGGCTACTCCACTTCCAGCTCCCTACTAATGCACCTGGGAAAGCAGCAGAAGATGGCCCAAGTCCTTGTTCCTCCGCTCCCACATGGGAGACCAAAAAGAAGCTCCTGGCTCCTGACTTGGGTCCGGCCCAGCCCTGGCCTTTGTAGCCATTTGGGGGAATGAGCCCGCAGATTAAAGATTCTCTCTCTCTCTCTCTTTCTCTCTTTCTCTCTCTCTGTCTTTCTTCTTCCCTCTCTCTCTATAACTCTTTCAAATAAAAAAAATATTTTAAAAAAATCTCATCAGAAAAGTATAAAAAAGATGTTCAGCAATATCAAACTTACTCTGTTAGCATAATAAGATTATGAAAATGAAATTTGTGGCCGGCACCACGGCTCAATAGGCTAATCCTCTGCCTTGTAGCGCCAGTACACCGGGTTCTAGTCCCATTTGGGACACCGGATTCTGTCCCAGTTGCCCCTCTTCCAGGCCAGCTCTCTGCTATGGCCAGGGAGTGCAGTGGAGGATGGCCCAAGTGCTTGGGCCCTGCACCCCATGGGAGACCAGGAGAAGTACCTGGCTCCTGCCTTCAGATCAGCACGGTGTGCCGGCCGCGGCCATTGGAGGGTGAAACAATGGCAAAAGGAAAACCTTTCTCTCTGTCTCTCTCACTGTCCACTCTGCCTGTAAAAAAAAAAAAAAATGAAATTTGTTATCAGTATTTTTATATATAATCTTCTTACTAAACCCATAATAATTACTTTAACTCTTGGACATACATCTGACATTGCCTATAGTTGATAATATTGAGAAATTTATGGCTTGTGGTGTGGTATAGCCAGTGAAGCCACCACCTGCAATGCCAGTATCCCATATGGGTGCCAGTTTGAGATCTGGCTGTTCCACCTCCAATTCAGCTCCCTGCTAACACACCTGGGAGAGGAGTGGAGGATGGCTCAAGTACTGCCACATGAGAGACCTGGAAGAAGCTCCTGGCTCCTAGCTTTTGACTGGCCCAGTTCTAGCCATTGAACCATTTGGAGTGAACCCGTGGATGGGAGATATCTCTCTCTTTCTCTCTAATTTTGACTTTTAAATAAATAGATTTTAAAAAAAAAATGAGTAGGTATGTCCTCAGAAGAAACTATTTTACCAGAGCCAAATCTACTGGGTTTTTTCAGAGTCTAAGGATCCTGAGGGAAGGAAATTCCCGAACCCCAGGCCACTTCAGCCATCCTATCCAAACTTTAGTAGAGGTGGGGAAGGGGAAGTTATTGAGAATAACTTATAAAGTTCAGTCTAGAGACACAGGCTCACTAAGACAAAAATCAGACCATAGGAGTACAGAATGCTGCCTCTCTCTCTACAATTTAATTGATTAATAAAGGTCATTTACATTGTCTGACTATCAAGAAAAAATAACAGGTATTCTAAAAGTAAAAAAAAAAAATTGAAAAATAAATCATTTTAAAAGGCAGTGCAGGAACTGGTGCTGTGGTGCAATAGGTTAATCCTCCACCTGCAGCACTGGCATCCCATATAGGTGCCAGTTCTAGTCCTGCCTGCTCCTCTTCCAATCCAGCTCTCTGCTATGGCCTGGGAAAGCAGTGGGAGATGGTCCAAATGCTTGGGCCCTTGCAACCACGTGGCAGACCTGTAAGAAACTCCTGGCTCCTGGCTTTGGAGAGGCTCAGCCCCAGCCATTGTGGCCATTTGAGTAGTGAACCAGCGGGTGGAAGACTTCTCTCTCTGTCTCTTCCTCTCACTGTCTGTAACTCTACCTTTCAAATAAATAAATAAAATCTTTAAAAAAGGGTAGTGCAATCTTCAGAACCAGACACAGCAGTGATGTTGGAAGTATCAGGCTAGGAATTTGAAAGAACTATGATTAATATATCATGTGCTATGGGACTTAAATGCTAACGCAGACAGCAAACAAAAACAGATGTGCAATGCAAGCAGAAAGACATAACTCTTAATCATAAAAAATAATCAAGAAGAAATGTTAGAGATGAAAAACACAATAACAAAAATGAAGAATGCCATTGATGGGCTAGTAGTAGATTTCACATGGAGGATCTCTGAACTTGAGGACACATCAATAGAAATGTCCAAAACTCCAAAGTAAAGAGAATAGACCACCCACACACAAAACTAAGGACACCATATCAAATGACTATGGGATAACTAAAAAAGGTACAACTCATGCATAATGTGAATACTAGAAAAAGACATTTAGAAGGAGAAGAAAAAAGTGTTTGAAGCAATAATAACTAGGAATTCCCCCAAACTAAAGTCAGATACCATATCAGAAGTCTAAAAACCTCAGAGAAAACCAAGCTGTATAAATGCAAAAACAAGGCAAGCAAGCAAAGACAACAGAGACACAGCAAGGCATATCATATTCCACAAACAGAAAATGAAATACAAAGGAGTAATCCTGAAAAATGCCAAAGGACAAAATGCCTTACTTACAGAGGCCCAGGAGCTTGGAGCTGCTTCTGTGTCTCCCACATGGGTGCAGGGGTCCAAGGACTCCTTAGAAAATATTTGAAGATTATTCATCTAAGTTGAAGGAGCTGCATAGACTTTATCACACAAACAGAAGTTGAAGAAATCTATTACCAGTAGACTTACCATCAAGAAAGGAAGATCACCCAAGGAATAACATGTGAAGGTAACACTCTTATTAACTAATCTAACAGATAAGCTTGCTCAAAATAGTAATAGGAAAAATGTATTTGATTATTTTTGTGTGTATATTTTATGTATATATAACATTCATCACTTTTTTAAAATAGTTACTTAATTTCTTTTTGTTTGAAAGACAGAATGGCAGTGAGAAAGAGGGAGAAGGAGAGAGAGAGATGGCAATGAGAAAGAGGGAAAAGTAGAGAAAGAGAGAGAGAGATAGGAAGAGAGAGACAGAGAGAGAGATTCCATCTGCTGTTTCCCAAATACCCAGAACATCTGGGGCTGGGCCAGTCCAAAGCCAGGAGCCAGGAACTCCATCGAGGTGTCCCACATGGACAACAGGTATTCAAGTACTTGAGCTATCATCTGCTGTTTCAGGAGCATTAGCAGGGGCTGTATCAGAGTACCCGGAACTCAAGCCAGGTACTCCGGTGTCAGATGCAGGTGTCCCACATGGCAGTTTAAACCACTGAGCCACAACACTCACACATATCCATTATTTCTTACTGAACATTTTATGTATCCTTATATATTAAAGTTAAGTAAATGATACTAATGAAGTGAGGCACAAGAGTGAGAGATTCCCACTTTCTGTTATTATAAGGCACTCACACTATCTGAAGTGCAATAGAGTACAATTTTAAGTGTGCTTGGATTAGTTGCTAATGTGGTTTTGCAAACTGCAAGGGAACTCTCTAAAAGAAATTTTTAAAAGTATAACTGGTATGCTAAGAAAAGAGAGAAAGTGAAATCATATAAAATGCTCAATTAAAATCACAAAAGGCAGAAAAAGCATAGAAAAGAAAGAGCAACAAATGTGCTAAATCCACCCAACCACATCAATCATGATATTGAAAGTCAAGTATCTGATACAGCCATTGAAAGACATAGATTTTAAGAGTCTTGGTTTTTACCAAGACTCTATAGACTACATGTTGTCGATGAGAAGCTCACTTTACATATAAAGCTCATGGTAATGCCAAATGGTAGAGCCAATTTGTTAAAGTGTTTGCATTTTATAACAAAATGAACACACTCTTATGATACAATCTGCAATCATGCTCCTTGGTATTTACCCAACCTACAGAATATTTACATTTACACAAAAGTCTATGCATAAAAGTTAATATAAGATTTATTTAGGATTTCCTAAATGAGATGCCACCCAGATGTCTTCAGCAGGTGATTGGACAAACTATAGTCCATTCAGACATTAGAATCATTCATAATCAACACTAAAAAGAAAGTATTCAAGCTATGGAAACTCTTAAGGAAATTAAATGCACATCACAGATAGAAATAAGCCTATCTGAAAAAGGTTACATAGTGTCTCAGTCCAAGTACACCATGTGCTGGGAAAGGCAAAACTATGGACACAGTGTAAAGACTGATAATTGTCATGGGTTAAGGGGGAAATACAAAAGAATAAATAGAGCATGGGGTTTTATGGACAGTGAAACCCTCTGTCATCCTCTGATGAAATAACTGCTCCTCTCTGGTTCACACGTTGACAAACGTGGAGGCTACGCGTACACGGGATCAGGACTTCTGGTGGACATCGCCGTGCCTTCCCCTTCACGTCTGTCAGTTAAAAACAAAAACTGTTCTTAATAGAGTTCTCTAAATTTTATTTTTACAATGTATGTAAGCATGATTAGTTCAAGAAACTCTCAACACAAAAAAATGAGGCATAATGTTAAATATAATATGAGAAATGAGGCATAATATGAGAAATAATGTAATATTTTTGTAAAATATTTGCTCTGAAAAATAATTTAGGGGCTGGCATTGTGGTGCAGTGAACTGAGCTGCCTGCATGCTGGCATCTCAATTCAGATTTCAAGTCTGAGTCCCGGCTGCTCCATTTCTGATCCTGCTCCCTGCTAATGCACGTGGGAAAACCGCAGAAGACGGCCCAAATATTTAGATCGCTGTCACCCAGATGTGAGACCTGGATGGAGTTCCTCACTCCTGGCTTCAGCCTAGACACCTCAGGCTTCGTGCTTACTTCACTGGGGAATGAATAAGCAGATGGAAGATTTCTTCCTTGCTCACTCCCCCTTTTAGCTCTCCTATTGCTTTGCCTTTCAAATAAATAAATAATCTTTAAAACATAATGTAACTAAATTATGAATAGGAAGGACTCCAAGAGCAAAACCATGTAGGAAAGATTAATTTACAGTTTTTCACTACAAATTACCTAAACTGCTCTTATGGTAAATAGAAATATCAGAAATGATACACTGGCAGAAACTATTTCCAACTTACATTAAGAAGAAAAGGAAATATTTTACTTAAGGGATAATCAGCTTTACAGATAAATTATAGAAAATAACAGCTGAAATGAACTAATAAGACAGAAAATAAATGCCACAGATAGTTAATAAATGTGTGAATTGTGATTTTTAGCAATAAAAATATAAACTAAACAACTGAAATAACATTTCTATTATCACACTGAAAAAATTATAACTCATCCTGTTGACATGGAAAACAGACATCTAAATTATCTTGATATAAATATAAACTGTAAGACATTATTGTGAGAAATTTAAATAAAAACTTTGGAGTGTTTTTGACTGTACCTCTACTCAGAAACTTCCCTTGCAGAAACTGATCCTAAGAAAAACTGACCTGACCAGCGCTTGGGAAGGATGAAGCTACTAACTTATAACAGACAGTGGGGAAATAGAAATGCTCTAACACTGCATTCAAAAGCAAGACACTCTCTTGGCTTTCCATTTTGGGGTTAAACACCACAAATTTAGCAGCTTAAAGTTAGATCCATTTATTAGCTCAGGGTTCTGCTGATCAGAAGTCTGGCAAAGTGTGACTGGACCACTTGCTCAGGCCACCGCAAGCCAATGTCAAGGTGTTGGCTGAGGTTATGGGGTGGTCGCCTCCCCACTCATTCTTCCTGAGAGTAGAGCCCCCTTTCTGTGGCTGTATTACAGGGTGCCCTGTCTCTCTGCTGGCTGTCAGTTGTGAGTCAAATCCCTGTCACACTTGGAATTTCAGAAACTCAACTCTCCCCAGCTCTGACTTTCTCTCTCTCTCTCCCCACCCACACACACTTCTTCATCTCAATTAAAATAAGTAAATAATTTTTAAAATCTCATTACTTACAAGCTAAAACAAAATAACACAGTAGATAGTTTTATATTACCTAGAATTGAAATTTTCCAAATATACACTCATACAAATAGCAAATAAACCTATCAGTTATCTTAAACCTTGGTAAACTTTGTAAACTTTATGAACATGATGAATGAAAAATATACTTATAAAATTTTACTTCAACTTAGATTTCCTTGATTTCCATTAAGTTTGAACTACTGTTTTTCTTAGAAATGTCTATTATTGGGTCTATTTCACAAATTTTGGTTATGTTTTTCTTAATGATTTGTAAGTGTTATTTATATATTATGAATACTAACTGCAGCCTGCTATCTATGTTGAGAAAATACTTTCTGCTGATCCATTACTCACCTTTTATAAGAGATGTTGAATTGTGTTTATTTACATTTATGAAATTTTTGTTATTTTTGTTTAAAAATAATACTATTAGAGGGTTTTATTGTTTGTATGCTTTTCATTTAGCTCTTGTTCTATCTCAAATTTATTTTTGTGTGTGTTATAACTAAAAGATTATTTTTTCCTAAACAATAAAAAAGGAGTACTTAGAATAAACTCTCTACATTTAGTATGCAAAATCTCTTCAGTAGCTAACTTAGTATTTGATTGAATAACTGAAAGTGTGTGTACCAATAGCAGACGAACACACAGATGGCCCTATTTATTTAGAGGTATAAAAACATATACAGGCTGGCGCCGCGGCTCAATAGGCTAATCCTCCGCCTGCGGTGCCAGCACACCAGGTTCTAGTCCCAGTCAGGGCACCAGATTGTGTCCCGGTTGCCCCTCTTCCAGGCCAGCTCTCTGCTGTGGCCCGGAAGTGCAGTGGAGGATGGCCCAAGTCCTTGGGCCCTGCACCTGCATGGGAGACCAGGAGGAAGTATCTGGCTCCTGGCTTCGGATCATCACAGTGCGCTGGCCACAGCGCGCTGGCTGCAGCGGCCATTGGAGGGTGAACCAACGGCAAAGGAAGACCTTTCTCTCTGTCTCTCTCTCTCACTGTCCACTCTGCCTGTCAAAAAAAAAAAAAAAAAAGAATGAAAGAAAGAAAGAAACACATACAAACCTAACTTAAATGCATGCTTTTTGTAAACATAGATACAGGACTGGTAACAGTGGATGGTGTAGATATTGTTTCATATCTATACATATATGATATATATATATATATGTATTTACTTGTTGAGACTACCTCTCCAAAAATTTGAAATTCAAAATGCTTCAGAATCCAAAACTTTTCAGGCACCAATATGATAAGCAGAAAATTCCATAGCAGCCTTCATGTGACAGATAAGCCAAAATGCAGGCACACTAAAACTATTGCAAAAATCAGCTTTAGGCCATGTGTATAAAGTGTGTATGAAACATAAATGAACTCTGTGCTTAGATTTTGGTCTCATTTTGAAAACACTTCATTATTTATAAACAAATATTCCAAAGTTTGAAAAACCTAAAGTGTTAAATGTTTCTGGCCTCAAGCACTCAACCTGTGTGTGTATGTGAGAGAGAGAGAGAGAGAGAGAGAAAGAGAGAGAGAGAAAAAAAAATTTTAGATAAGATTTTAATGTTCACTTTCTGAAATCAGGTTGAAATTTTTTATCCAAAGTAGGTACTATAAACTTTTAAGAAATAAATATAGTTTCAGCACCTGACAAGAAATTTGTATTTCCAGACATAAAAGAATTTATAAAAAGACATTTACCTATTGAATAGTGTTTACTAGTGTTATGCTTCCGAATAAGAGACTGTATTGACAGCATCAGAGTGAGATTATATTGAGAAAAAAAAAACACTTATAAATTTTAGTTACTTTAAGCAGTTAAAATCCTATTTCAATGAATGCTCAACTGAGAATTAAAAGTTCAAATATTGATTTGCATAGGAAATTAGCAATTAAGTATCCATAAAATTAACTTGCACCTGCCAATTGATATGCCAATTAAGTTTGCAGACACCTTAAAAGAAACTTGTTGAAAATAAAGTTTTTGACATTATTTGACAATAATCTAGGGTAGATGCTTGAAAGTTGACATTTCTGAAGAACTGTATGTGGAGTCATCATGTGAATTTACCCAATAAGCATCCAACCCCAGGGGACATGATGAACCAAGGGCCCAGTGGTTGTCACCAAGTGGACGCAGAGGCCAGTTTTCTCACGAGGAGCTCACTGCCCATGACGGGATGCTCACACAGTGCTTAGGAGACCTAGGCCTCCACCTGCGGGCTTTGGCCATGAGGCTTTGCCTCTTCTAAGTGAACTGTGTCACCCACAGGTATGCAGTGCCTGAGAACATGATGTCTTCACTGATGTAAACAAGAGGACTGACCCTCCTTCAGGTGAGCCCCAAATCCAATGAATGATGCCCTCGTAAGGGGAGAGTTTTCACACACCAACCGAGAGTATGCGCATGTGGAGACGGAGACGGGCATCAAAACAGTGCACCTGGAAGCCAAGGGAAGCCAAAGATGGCCACCGTCACAGGAAGACACTTTCAAAGAAGGCAGGCCCTGCGGAAGGCTTGTTTCAACCTTTACACCCTCAGACCTGTGAGAGAATGAATTGTGTTGCAGTTTTAGAATTTGACAAACAGTTCTAAGAAACAAGTGCATCACCTAGCCCTCCTTCCTTTTCTACAAGACGGTGTGAGATCAGATGGGCAGGCAGCTAGTTTGGTCTGTGGATCTGAACAGGTTAGGGGCTAGTTACATCTGTGGATCCAGGTAGGCAGCTACTTAGATCTGCAGAAGACAGAAGCCGCAGTCAGGAGCCACCACTGCCCTCTCCACCGTGTGTCTGTCAATCAAAAGGTCCGCCTTCCCATGATGCACCGAAACATCCGGGACCTGTGCACAAGGAGGCTATAAAAGGAGCGGAAGGCGGGGGTGGCAAGGGCTGTTTCTGACTTGGAGCTAGTGCCGAGTGGGTGGCTCTGGACTTTGGCACGCGAACTTTGGCTGTGAACAGACTGTCCTCACTCTGCCGCCCTTCTGTTCTTGGACAGACCTTGTATCTGCAGGTCGTGGTTTCCCTTTCTTCCCTAGTTTACGGGCAACCCTTTGGCCCATTCGTGTTGTGTGTTTCTCCATGTATGTTTGTCCCCTCGCTGTTCTTATCTTCGTGTTTCTGGCTCCGCGGGCAACAGCGGCCTGCACGGAAAGTTAATCCGTCCACTGCCAGATCAGTCAGAATCCATCGTGGTTAACACCGCCGACCTTACGGAGCAACGCCGCCATTCTGTCCCGAGAAGGCATTCCCCTGACACAGCCCGAGCAGGTGTAAGTCCACTACTAATGTTCTCCTCAGGGGCCCCAGGCCGTAGAAGACGCAGCACGTGACGTGTAAGCGTGTAACCAAATTGTTCAGTAGCAACACAGGTGTGCCTGATTGGGAAGCTTGGATTTGCGTTTTCCTGCTTGCTACTGAGATGGCGGAGACCCCCTTGCGTGGATGGGCCAGCAGCATGGGCAGCGGCAGCGGACGGAAGCCAGGAACCACGGAGCGAGACTTCCTGGTGGGAGATGTAGGGGTAGCCCACAAGCGGGAGACTGCCGGACACAGCTGGAGGAGGAGAAATGACCCCAACTGAAAGCCTGGGGACGGGGACCTGTCGGCGCGCACAGGACACGTTTCCATCGGCTGTAGCAAAATGGGTGACATTACTGATGACGCACACTCCGGGGTGCACAGGGAAGCATGACTCGGGTTCTCATTCCGTGTGAAGACCTCAGAGAGAGACGGACACAGTACCTGAGTGTGTGCCCGGTCTCTGCTCAGGCGGATATTTATGTAGTGTGAACAGCAGGCGTTTTCCTGGCTTGGAAAGTTCAAGGCGAGAGTGTTAGATATTGGCTTTAGACCATGGCTCCTTAAGCGTTCAGACATGCTTCAGTCCGAAGGGAAGCGGATGTTACATGGCCACTCAACCCCCTAGTGAATTATTGGAGATAGTCATGGTGACCAAGAGGTTACTTAAGAAATGTCAGTGCTCAAGAACTCTCATAATCGCCTGATTCTTGGGACAGGAGAGACAGGCCACACATGTCCTCATTTGCCTTCCACAATTTGCGGCCCACCCTATGCTGTGCTAATCCCTCTTTGTATGCTATTGTATGGTCTCGTGAATCTATTAGTTCTGCTATTGCTGTGGACAGCACTTCGTTATAACGATTATTTATAGGTTGCAGAGTTCTCAAAAAAGGCGTGGTCTTGTTCTTTGTTTATTCCTGCTGTCCAACAGCTCCAGAAACTTGTCAGTATTCATAATTGTGTGGAACGAAAGCATCAGTCTGTATAAACACAAAAGTTAAGCTTGCAGGCCAAGGATTATGCAATCCACCTGGCTGCTAAATCTCCACCAAAAGTTTTGCGTCCATTCTTAGAGTAAAACAACAACAAAAAATGAACATAGCCAATCTAATTGCACCAGCAAATAGAATTCCCACGTCTGGAGTTAGAACTTGCTCCTTTGGCCCTGCACAAGCATAGCATTTTCCACTCTCCTATGTTGGCCACCGTTCTTAAACAAGATTAGGAGAGCCTGTTGTTGAGAAAGAAAGCATTGAAATTGATAATACATGGAGGAAATGCAAAAAGAAACAAAAATATATTGTGTGAGTCTCTTGGCTTCAGCCTGGCCCAGACCATTGAGCCACTTCGGGTGTGAACCAGTGGATGGGAAATCTCTCTCTCTCCCCCTCTCTCTCTCTCTTCCCTTTCTGCCTCTTCCTTCAAAACTCTGATTTTCAAATAAATAAATAAATATTTAATTGGTAGTAAGAAAGTAAATATCTAGAATCCAAAGAGCCTACAGGAGGCACCATAGAAATATTGAGGCGTACAGAAACAAGACTCCATCGCTGTGAAGCTGTTGGTAACTTGTGGGTGTGTTCACTAGAACAAAGAACTGCCTTCTTTCAAACCTGACTACCTAGAAGGGACAAGACCTTCCAGGACACTTCGTAGCTGGCTGGCGCTTCTGGAGGTGAATTCGTATCTACCAAGCAGACGTAGCCACCTTCTCTAGCCTTTTCCTACAGGGCTCTTCCATAGCAAAGAAAAATCGTCTGGGTTCTCTTTGAGAGCTCGTACTGTGAAACATCTTTCCTATTCTCTTCCAAGTGTAATAACTGTCATGTTTGCACAGGGTTAATACTCAGCTTTGCTACCTTTATTGCAAGTAGAGCAGAGATGGAGGCTTAAAAGGACCTGAATTTGAGCACTATCTTCATCATTAATGAGCAATTCCTTTTGGGTGATTGGAATAAAGGTAAAAATTACCATGCTAGCAAGTTCAAATAAAACTATGCAAACATCTATTTTGTGTAAGTGTCGAATACAGGTGAAGAGATTTGCACCCCCTGAACTGTACATTCTTGTTATCATCAATATCTAAAGTCGGCTTCTGTTAACCACTGAGATTTGAGGTCAGAAGCACAGTTCTGTCAGAGAATTCTGTTGAAATGGCATTGAGAAAGACAAGGTCAAGTACTCTGAAATGCTTGAGAGGTTCTTGGGTAGCATTTCTGTAGGGGCCAGGGGCCAGCAATCGCTTGGACTCCTGGTTTACTCTGAAAGAAATTTGGGAACTTCCGCTCTCAGGTTTAAAGTGGATGTGCAGTACAGGGATAAACAGTTCTTCTCACACGGAATGGGGAGTGGCAAGTGATCCATGAGGGTTATAAACATTTAGAAATCTTTCACTTTGCCTAATTGATGGCTCTCACAAGACGATTCACAACTGTTTTGTTAGTTACGCTTTACTTTCTCCCATGTCTGAAGTCTTGAAACAGCAGAATTGGAGAGATTTTGTAAAGTTAATTAATGTTAATTGTGTCGTGAATTACTTTCAGGAGTTTGATGAGTGATGAACCCAGAGAAGCAGATCGATACCATTTACTGTTCAATAGTGGATAATGCGGGTCTCAGGCGCCGTTTTACGATGATCATCGGGGCACAGCTGTAAAGATCAGTTGCTCGGAGCAATTACAACCGTGGAAAATGACCTGGCATCACATCCTCCAAGAGCAGCACAGCTCTGCAAATGCACGGATTTTCATTCCATTAGTGATTTTCAATTTCATACCAAGCAGTGCGATTTGTTTTTCTTAGCTACTTTTCTGTGGCTCCTCTAGCAGGATATTATCAGTATTTATCCTGTTATCTCATGCAACCTTTCATGCTTTAAGGACTTTGCAGCCTTCACGAATTAATCTTGATGTCCTGCCTGAAAGTATCATAAACACTCTTGTAGAATTAGGGAAACTGAGCTGGGGGTGATAAGGAAGTGTAGAATAAGAAAACGGTCTGATTGGTCCAAGGTCTGTCTGTAAGCTTTTTGCCCAACCTTGGAATAAAATTTGTGAATCTGTGATTTTGAACATCAAATCTTTAAGAAAAAAAAGGGAGGGGAGGATAATTTTTAACGCATTTTACCATTTGGATTAGACAAAAATAAAAGCCTTTAAAAAGTGGCATGAGTAAGGAGAGTAGAAAGAAATTTAATGATTTGTCGTCATGCTTAAACTGTCATTTTTTAGAGGAACCAGTTGAACTACATTTTATTCAAGTCATATAAAAATATTTACGAAGTTTTTAAAAATTGTTTTAGAGCATGTAATAATGTACAATGTACCTAATAGGTCTCAAGAAATGACAGGTACTTTACAAGCATGTTCAATCAAACCAATAGTCTAGCAAATTTGATAGTTATTCCAAATGACTGATAAGGTAACTGAAGCTTAAAGTGACTTGCTAATGACCTCATGGATAATAAAAGACAATGCTAGAATTAAGATTCAAGCCTAAGACAGCCTTCATTTTGCTACAAAAATATTAGTTCCAAAGCAAGGAGAAACTCAATGATTTCCAGTTCACAGATCTGTACTTGACCCAACAATGATTGATCTCTCTCTCTCTCTTTCTCTCTCTCTCTCTCTCTTTCTCACACAATTCATGGCCCACTAGACTCATTGAAAACCACTCTGCGTGCCTTACATGTGTCATCATTATATTCTCACTCCCATTTCATGGCCATGGCCCCAAACCCAGCAAGACCTCCCACTTCCCACCACTCCCTTGCTTTGCCCACAGGTCCTGAAAGAGCAGCAGACAGCCTCTGGGGAGGCCCCAGTCAACTTTTATTCTTACCTCCATGAATATAGGTCTCTAAATTTTAGTAAATGGGTATTGTTGTTGTTAAATTTTTATCTGTTTATTTTCATTGCATTTGAAAAGCAGAGAGACAGGAGACAGATGGAGTGAGATCTTCTATCCATGGGTTCACTCCCCAACAGCTGGGTAGGAGCTAGGCAGAAACCAGGAGTCTGGGGTGAGAACCCATTCATTTCCCATGTGAGTGACAGGATCAAGAGTACCTGAGCCATCACCTGCTGCCTCCCAGGGTGTACAGTCATAGGAAGCTAGATTGGAAGCGGAGAAGCCAGGACTCAAACCAGTCACTCTGATAAGAGATACAGATGCCACATTCAGTTTAACCACCACACTAAATGCCTGCCTCTGACAATTTTAAAGAAGGAAACAAGATATGAAATTTTGAAACAGATCTTGTTTTGAGCGGAAGACATACACATGATTGGGATGTTGTCATCATCTTCTTCCTTCCCCCCTCCTCCTCTTCCTCCTATCCCTGCCCTTGTCTCCTCCTTCTCACCTCCTTCTCCTCATTTCTCCCCTTTACATCATTCTTTTCTCATAATTCCAAGCTTTTGGCATGTGATAGAATCATTGTAAATGCCATTTTGTGTATTCAGAGTTATCAGCTTGAATTAATTTTGTCTGGGTGATTGAAATTTCTTCTAAACTGACTCCATTGTTTGTGCCCTTTGGAAAGGCTAAATAACATGCAGTGTACATGGGAGAGGACTAGTTGCTCAGGGGAGGATTTCAATGACTGTGCTATCAGTGCTGGTGAGTTCATAAGACAGGCAGTCGCCCCAGGCCATGGGAGATGACAAAGAAAAACTGATAAGCCAAAAGCAACTGCTTCTACAGGGAGTGGTCCCTTTTACCTTGAGAGTCAATTATTTAAGAGCTATGTTTTTAGTTAATTAAAAATATATATTTTTGAAAGACAGAGAGACAGACGTCATCCATGCATTGATTCGCTCCCCGAATGCCCACAACAGCTGGGGCTGACCAGGCCAAAGCCGGAATCTAAGACCCCAATCTAGGTCTTCCAGAGGGACAAAGGTACTTGAGCCTTTACCTGCTGCCTCTCAGGGCGCATATTAAGAGGAAGCTGGAGTCAGAACAGGAGGTGGGACTCCAACCAGACACTTCAATATGGGACTATGGCAGAATCACATGTTTCTGCAAGATAAATCACAAACAAGTAATGAGGAAAATCCAGAAAGTTATGGGGAAACAGTGAAGGTAGAGTTACCTGGACATCATGAAAATGACAGGTAAGTAAGGAGATAATTGTATGGCTATTTGGCCAAGGAGGAATTCAGAAGAACAGAACTTAGGGAGCAGTTTTCTTCATAGAATCCTGTGTGTTACAAGATGTGGCTAAAATCTCCCAAAAAGTCCACAAAAATACCAAAACCCTCCTGTGACTGCATGTATTTTTTTATTTTAATTCATGAAAGTTTGTTTCGGTTATGTCCATCCAAGGTCAAAAATATAAAAGGTAAAAAATCCAGCCAAGAATACAAAGTGTTTTAAGCATATATTCTCTTTATACACACTGCATTATACATAATTTAATCAGTCTTCTCTGTTGTTTTCTTGTAACCCAATTTTGTTTGTCTTATTCCTGTTTTGCTCATGTATGCTTTTTTCACCTGTGGGATTTTTTTTTACTCTTACTTTTGTGTCTTTTTTGGCAAAATATAGGGAAAATCTGGGGAATCATTTTCAACTGTTTGATTAAAATGTTTGAAGAATTTAAGCATTTATTGAGACCCATGAGATGTATGACATTATAAGATGACAGCAAGCATCATGCTTAATATCTAAAGGAGACCATGATGCAGAAAACCATGGAAACTTGGAGTAATTCTGGTAATCTGTGGTCCAAATAACTGATTATTACAGTCAAGAACTTGTCCCAAAGAGGCAACCTGAATTTCAACATATATGGCATTCCTGTATTTCCATTGTTAAGGTGAATTCAAGAAAAATCACAAGATTTAAGTGTGTTTTTAGTCTTGGGCCATTGAGATAGTAAGTGATCTGTACTGTAGAATCAGAGTTCATACACTTTCTGCACAGTATCATATCCATATGCATTTAAATGTTAAGGAGAGTAGTGAGTCTGATGAGAATGGAGGGTATGCAGGAGTGTTTGGGGTTTCCGTTGACCCTCCGCAGCCTCCTGGCCCATGCAGCAGTGACCTCACAGCATTCTGAGACCTGGGATAGACCCATGAGGGTACATGATGGGTGAGTCTCCTGTGAAAACAACCATTTCTGCTGACAAAGGGATTTCCCCTACTTTGAAAATATCTAATGGTAGTGATAGGAAGGGATGATGAAGACAGCATTCACACGACTCCGGGTTTCCTGTTTCAATAGTAGTAGACAATATTTTTAAATGGCATGGCATGAAATATCTCATTATTAAGCCTAAAGCATTGAATCTGATAGGTCGTGTGATTCCTGTTACTAGTGAAAGTTGGACATGACCTTCCTAGAGACAGTGCTGATTTATATCAAAAGGAAATACATGTGTTGTGCATAATGCTCTTCCAACACATCCTACGAAACAATGCTGTTTTAACCTTCTGATACCATCAAAACTCAGGAAGAAAGAGGAGAGAAATCCCCAAATAATTCACTTACATTTTCCAAAATCTTCCAGTTTACATGTCATATCAAATTGTCCTCATGTTCTTTCTATCATTCAAATTTCTTTTCCGTTAAAATGCTCAGCTAATGTGGATTTCTACTTGACATTCTACAATGTACTACCATTAAATGTGTTGCTTCTTTTAAAGCCATACTTCCTTCTGGAGAGAACTAAATAATTTTTAAATCATATCACAGAATAACACGTAAATGACTGAGAACAAACCAGTAGAACTCATTTTCTGAGTGAGTTTGAAGCTTCCTATTTGTTCCTTCAGCAATACCTAGTAATGCACAAACAGTTCTGTATTAGATTATTTGTCAATGTTATTTTATGAAGAAATTTAATAAAATTTACTACTCTGCAATCCATTGAGCACTTCCTAACTTAATTGTCATATTCTGCATTTCCTGAGATTTACAATTAAAATTGTGATGAGCCAGACATACAAACTATTCCTTTTGTGACAAGGCAGGTTATTAGCATTTTACCAAAATTACCTGATATTTTCATTTATAAATTAAAAATTCTTTTAAAAATTAACTTCACTCATCTCTAAGATCTATATTGATGTATGTTAAGTCTGAGTATTTTTCAACTCTATTTCTCTTAATGCTCACCACAAAAAAGATAGTTCAATTTACTATTTATGCCCATGCCAGATCCAGTTAATAAAAAATAATGGCTCTGACATTTTATATTTTCCAAGCATGATCAAATAAGAAATGGTCTCCAGACCAGAGTAAACATTCATTGTGATTATGACATGCTCAGTCTTCCTTATATTATTGTCACTAGTTACCAATATTACTTCCTAAATCTTTAAAACTACATGATTATACCCACTAATGATATCTTGTGCCACTGTTTTTTAAACATAAGTTTAATTGGTAAAAAAGACCAATACAAATATGAGAGACTACATGACAATATTAGGTTATTTTGTGTAATAATTGTTTTCAATATTGAATACAATTGTTTTCAATTTCCAGAAAACAATACAGAATCCAAAATCAAAGATTTGTTCTTATTGTACTTGTTTAAAGATAAATTTTTTTAACTTTTATTTAATGAATATAAATTTCCAAAGTACAACTTATGGATTACAATGGCTCCCCCCCCCATACCGTCCCTCCCACCCACAACCCTCCCCTTTCCCACTCCCTCTCCCCTTCCATTCACATCAAGATTCATTTTTGATTATCTTAATACACAGAAGATCAGCTTAGTATACATTAAGTAAGGATTTCAACAGTTTGCTGCCACACAGAAACATAAAGTGAAAAATAATAGATGATTTTTTTTAATGATGATGAAATCAGATCAAACCTATTGTCATGTTTAATCCCAGTGAGAGTCAAGTTGGGAATTGATAATTTCTTTTTTTTTTTTTTTTTTTACAGAGGATCAGTTTAGTATACATTAAGTAAAGATTTCAACAGTTTGCACCCCCATAGAAACACAAAGTGAAATATACTGTTTGAGTACTCGTTATAGCATTAAATCTCAATGCACAGCACATTAAGGACAGAGATCCTACATGAGGAGTAAGTGCACAGTGACTCCTCTTGTTGACTTTACCAATTGACACTCCTGTCTATGGCATCAGTAATCTCCCTATGCTCCAGTCATGAGTTTCCAAGGCTATGGAAGGCCTCTGAGTTCTCCGACTCTTATCTTGTTTAGACAAGGTCATAGTCAAAGTGGAGGTTCTCTCCTCCCTTCAGAGAAAGGTACCTCCTTCTTTGAAGACCTGTTTAAAGATAAATTTATCTTTAAATATCTTTTACATTGCCCCACTGGATTGTAAAAGATAAGCTATTCCTGACTAAATCCATCTTTCTTCATGTTCTTTCTCCTGTTTTCTCCTAATTCGTTTGGTGAATGCAGTAGGAACCAATGATATGGAGGCATTAATGACTCTGCAGGAGGTTTTGCAAAGACAATGCATAGTCAATTTTTAAAACCATTCTTTTTATTCTTTTTTATCACATTTTCAACACTTTCTCATTAGGTTTCAAATGCCAGCCTTGATCACAGGCCGATTAAACAATAATAGTGCTGGAGTGGATGTTGTGGTGCAACAGGCCGATGACTGGGGTGCGTGCATCTCAGTTTGGAATGCCCATTTGTGTTCCAAATGTTATGGCTCTGGCCCAGGTCCCTGCACATACACCTGGGAAGGCCGCAGAAGACAGCCCAAGTACTTGGGTTCCTGCCGTGTGTGCATGAAACCCAGAGGGAGTTCCTGCCTCCTGGCTTTGGCCTGGCCCAGCCCCAGCTGTTTTAGCCACTTGGAGAGTGAACCAGTAAATGGAAGATATCTATCTGTCTCTTCTTTTTTCTCTCTGTCACTCTCTGCCTTTGAAATAATATATAAGTAAATAAATAAATTATTCTTTAATAAAAAAGAATAGGGAATTATAGTACTGTTAATGGAAACATTTGAAGAAGGAAGAACATTTGTGGTAACACGGATAGCATTTCAAAGTTCCTTCTTCGATGTGTCTTGACCAGTTCAGAGTTGCCTAGATCATCTTTTGACATTTAAATAGCTCTGGGCTTCTTTGTTTGACATCTAAACCTTCCTTGCTTGTATAATTGACCTAATGGCATGGAAAACTAATATTTAAGAGTCAGTGTCCTATACATAAAATGGAACTAAGACCCCCTACTTTAAAACCATGAAGTGAGGGGTATATATTGGGCCTAGCTGCTAAGATGTTTGTTGGGATGTGAGCATCCCATGTTGGAGAATCGGGATTCAAGTCCTGGTTCTGCTCCCAATCACAGCTTACTGCTCATGCCCACCTTAGTGATGGCTCAATGAAGTGGATCCCTGCCACCCATGTAGAAGAAACAGACTGAGTTCCTCACTCCCAGTGTCAGCTAGGCCCATATAGCTGTAGCATTTGGGAGAGTGAATCAGATGAGAGCTCTCTTCATACATCTGTGTGTGTGTCCCTCTAGCCCCAAAATGAATAAAATAAATATATAAATAAATGTATTTATATAATGAGAGAAAAATGGCATTATGTATATGAAAGTGCTTTGTCAACTACAGAAAGTTACAAAAATAACTGATATTGCTAGGAGGACATTCAGCTGGAACTATCCAGAGGCATTTGTATAAATGGAACTTGAAGGCATAGGACTGTAGATTTTTTTTAAAGATATATTTTTTTAAATTTATTTGACAGATAGAGTTAGACAGGGAGAGAGAGAGAGGCAGAGAGAAAAGTCTTCCTTTTTCTGTTGGTTCATCCCCCAAATGGCCACTATGGCTGGAGCTATGCCAATCCGAAGCCAGGAGCTAGGTGCTTCCTCCTGGTCTCCCACGCGGGTGCAGGCGCCCAAGCACGTGGGCCATCCTCCACAGCACTCCTGGGCCACAACAGAGAGCTGGACTGGAAGAGGAGCAACTGGGACAGAATCTGGTGCCCATATGTGATGCTGGCGCTGCAGGCGGAGGATTAGCCAAGTGAGCCACGGTGCTGGCCCCTTTATTTATTTATTTGAAAGTCAGAGTTAAACAGAGAGAGGAGAGGCAGAGAGTGAAAGAGAGAGGTCGTCCATCCACTGGTTCACTCCCCAATTGGCCACAACGGCCGGAGCTGCACTGATCTGAAGCCAGGAGCCAGGAGTTTCTTCCAGGTCTCCCATGCGGGTGCAGGGGCCCAAGGACTTGAGTCATCTTCTGCTTTCCCAGGCCATAGCAGAGAGCTGGATTGGAAGTGGAGCAGCCTGGTCTCAAATAGGCGCCCATATAGGATGCCGGCACTTCAGGCCAGGGCGTTAACCCACTGTACCACAGCGCCTGCCCCAACACTGTAGATTTCAAAATGTTAGGTGTTTTGGGCCGGCGCTGTGGTACAGTGGGTTAACACCATGGCCTGAAGTGCCGGCATCCCATATGGGCACTGGTTCGAGACCTGGCTACTCCACTTCCAGTCCAGCTCTCTGCTATGGCCTGGAGAAGCAGTGGAAGATGGACCAAGTCCTTGGGCCCCTGCACCCACGTGGGAGACCCAGAGAAGGCTCCTGGCTCCTGCCTTTGGATCAGCGCAGCTCCGGCCGTTGCGGCCAGTTGGGGAGTGAACCATTGGATGGAAGACCTCTTTCTCTCTCTCTGCCTCTCCTTTCTTTGTGTAACTCTGACTTTCAAATGGATAAATAAATCTTAAAAAAAAAGACTTGTAATGAAAAAAAGTTAAGTGTTTTTCATTAATTTGTTTTAATTATTTATTTATTTGTTTTATCTGAGAGACAGAAAGACACACAGACAGCAGATCTGTTGTGGGTCACTCCCGTAAGGTCCACAACAGCCGTGGCTCAAGCAAGGAGCCCAGAACTCTATCTAGGTCTCCCTTGTAGACAGCAGATGCCCAAGCACTTGACCCATCACCTGCTGCTTCACAGGGTGGGCACTAGCAGGAAGCAGGAATCCAAAGTGGAGCTGGGACTCAAACCCAGACACTGACACATGACGCAGATGTCTCAAGCAGTGTCTTAAGCAATGTGCCAAATGCCTGCTCCCCTTCCCCTTATGTTCTTTTGTTTAACACAGTTTTACTAGAAATCTTAGGAGCAATTCACTTCCTCTAGCTAAAAACAGAAGTGAGAGACAAGGAACAGTAGCTAAAGACTGAATCTGAGACACATGAACAATTATGACACCATGGAATGGAAAAGAGGCAGATTAAAAAAAAGAAAAAAAAAAAAAAAAACAGTGAGACAGCATCCACAATGTGAAAGGAAAACAGTGCATGGGCACCAGTGACACCAGACCTAACTGAAATCAGGTCCATCATGGAAAACTACACAAGCGGTGACAGGTACCCAGGTGCTTCTTTGTAGTCAAGAGGCCCTATGCAACAAATTACCATAAAGACAGAGTAAGTCCTACAGATCCAATTACAAATCCGTGAAGATACAGTACTACAGATGCAATTATAAATCTGAAACACACACTTGCCAAATCCAATTGTCTCTCTCTGCACTGCCATGTTATGGATGCACTCTAGGTTCTCAGCCCTAGACCTGGAGAAGCAGATCCCCACAGAGAGGCAGCATGGATGATCAGAACTTGGAGACAAGGAGGCTTTGCTCCTGGTCTGTCGGTCACATCCAGCTACCATAACTAAGCACTTTCAGATGGGCAGTTTGAACAGCAGGATCCAGTTTCTGTGGCTCTGGAGGCCACAGGTGCCTTCAGGGCTGGCTTCCCCAGGGCTGCCATCTTGCTGGATGCTCACGTGGTCTTCCCTGTGCCCAACCACAGAGAGTCACCTCTTCTTCTTGAAAGGACACTGTCCTGGGCCGGCGCCGCGGCTCACTAGGCTAATCCTCCGCCTAGCGGCGCCGGCACACCAGGTTCTAGTCCCGGTCGGGGCACCGGATTCTGTCCCGGTTGCCCCTCTTCCAGGCCAGCTCTCTGCTGTGGAGGATGGCCCAGGTGCTTGGGCCCTGCACCCCATGGGAGACCAGGAAAAGCACCTGGCGCCTGGCTCCTGCCATTGGATCAGCGCGGTGCACTGGCCGCAGCGCGCTGGCCGCGGCGGCCATTGGAGGGTGAACCAACGGCAAAGGAAGACCTTTCTCTCTGTCTCTCTCTCTCACTGTCCACTCTGCCTGTCAAAAAAAAAAAAAAGAAAAAAAAAAAAGAAAGGACACTGTCCTGTCAAGTTAGGGCCTGACCCTTAAGAAGATCTGCATCCCAAGTTATCCCACTGAGGGTTAGGACTTCAAAACACAAACTTTGGCAAGGGCACAATACAGTCCCTCTGAAGAGGGCATGGGAGGACTCATGATGGAAGGAAGCTGCTCCCATCTGACTTTGAGGACACTAGCTAGATACTGCCATTGAAAAACTCCCAATACTTCTCTGTGAAGAAAGCAGTAAAAAATGACTCTTTTTTCCTATTGCTGGGTCTAATTAAGATTTCTCTTGTGTTTTCTATCTTTGGCTTTCCCACTTGTTGTCTAACAAAGCTACTGAATTACTTTCCTAAAGGAAGTCAGAGCATTTTACCCTGTTCTTTGGAAACCTCCAATGACTCCCCACTGCTCCAGGGATAAAAGTTAACATTTTAATTATTCATTCAGCAGCCTGGCTGAAGCAACCCTCAATAGCCTGGCTTCCACATGCACTGTCAGTCTCTTTAGCGGCTCATCACGGAACAACAAGACTCCTCACTTCTTCTGCAACTCTCCATGCTTTCTTTCTAGGACACTCCTGCTAGTGCTGTCTCTTGGGCCTGACAAGTCCCATCCCCAAGGCTCACCTGCAGAGTCCAGGCTCTCAGCCTTCCTCCTTGAAAAGACATCACTGCCAAAACTCTTCCAGCACTAAACTCTCTGCCTTTCCCTAAATACGCTGAATGCTTAGGGAAGAGAATGCTTTGTGTATATTTCAACCAGCATAGCAAAGTGAAATAAACAACAAAAACCTTTCACATGGAACACGTGTTAAATTGAATGCTTAATTAATGATTCCAGGTGGGGAACTGAAAGAGGCCACATAGAACAGTTGGAGATAGTTTGTATGTAAAACCAGACAAAAAAATAAAATAAAATACCATGGAAAAGTGTACGGGATGTTATTTTTCTCAAGCGGAAGAGCTAGCTTCATTGTATTAAAAGAGAAGAACATGCTTCCTGTGACCACCTATGAAACAGCCTCATAAATGCAATCCAACCAGACTCTTAGTTGCTGGGCACTACAGCATACAGCTCAACCACAAAGAGCACAGATATCAATTTCCTTTTATGGAAAGAAGAAGTAGATGTAAGGGAGAAGCAATGAACCTATGCCCTACCTTCCTTTAACACCCCCTTTTGCAACGCGGCAGAGTAGGAAAGTGTTCTATGAAAAAAATAGTTTATTGTAGTAAAAAAAAAAACTGTTCAGAGTTCACACCGAGTATCTTTTCTCAAGAAATTATATAGCAGCACAATTAAAATGAAATACTAATTGCACCAAGAAAAGATGCTAGCTGCAGAAGATAACTCAGGCTTAATAGATTTTCGACTGCCTTTCTTTATTCCAAAGGGGAGAAGTCTTGTAGCCAATAAAGTAAATTTTCTGATCTCCAAATGGATACTTTATCCTCATTCAAGCTGATATTGCAGCGACATCATGAATTTCTCAGACAGCTTTGTGAATCAGCAGAGTATTTCAGAGGACGACACTGCTAAAAGCAAAATCGTTATTTTTTAAGCAGCTTTTAAATGAGTGGAAGAAACATTTCATTCTGGGTCAAGGATGCATTCACTCCAGCAACCTGCAGGAGCAGAGAGGGCTAGATTAGTGGAGAAGGATCAGAACAGTGTTATTCTACCAGCCAATCTCAGATTATAGAGTTTTGCAGGTCAAGTATGTTTGGCTTTTTCTTTTTTAGGATCTATGCCTGTACTTCTTAAACCAAGAGCTAAAACATTAATATTCTAAGAAATGTCACCCTGAATTTCTAAATTACTTTTGAAAAATCATTAACTAACTTGTTCATAGTAAACTTTCAGATCTAGAAGACATTGATTTTCCTTCTGTTTAAGTAAACTAAAAAAAAAAAAAAATAGAAAATCAAGGCAAAATAATGCACACTTCCTAAGGCAACCATTCAGCTCATGCCTTGCTCAGTGCCAAGGGCCAGCAGGCTGCTAAGTGCAGGGAGTGCTGGGCCATCCAGACCCTGTCCTTCCCTGTGTTCTTTGTTCCTCCAAAGAACAGTGATTCACAGGCAGTGCACAGTGGTCACAGGCAAAGTTGATTGGACCCAAAACGGGAATTTTTCTCGCTTTATTGTCCCCTTGCATTCAGGACTCTGAGTGGCTGCACAAGGTAAAACTGAGATTAAAGTCTGGTGCACAGTCTTAAACAATATATATTTACATTTTAATCAATATTCACATACTGTTTATTAATGTAGATAAGTCTTACATTGGGAACCCTGACTTAAACAATACTGTTTTGTTTGCTAGTTTTTTTCCCCCAGAAACCTTTTATTTAAGGAATAAAATATCAGGGCTGGTGCTGTGGAGCAGGGGGTTAAAGCCCTGGCCTGAAGCACTAGCATCTCATATGGACACCGGTTCAAGTCCCGGCTGCTCCACTTCTGATCCAGCTCTCTGCTATGGCCTGGGAAAGCAGTGGAGGATGGCTCAAGTCCTTGGGCCCCTGCACCCATGTGCGAGACCAGGAAGAAGCTCCTGGCTTCTGGCTTCAGATCAGTGTAGCTCTGGTCATTGCAGCCATCTGGGGAGTGAACCAGTGGATGGAAGACCTCTCTCTGTCTCTACCTCTCTCTGCCTCTCTCTGTAACTCTATCTTTCAAATAAATAAAATAAATCTTTAAAAAAAGGAATAAAACATGCATTTCATAAATACAACTTTAGGAATACAGTGATTCTGCCCACTGTAGCTACCCTCCCACCCTCCTTCCCCCTCCCTCTCATATTTCCATTCTTATTTTTTACTAAAATATATTTTCAATTACCTTTATATGCATATGATTAACTTTATACTAAGTAAAGAGTTTAACAAATTGTATTTTTAAAAAAAACTGTTCCTCAACAGCTGAGAAAAGGGCTTTTCAAAGTCATTGCATCTCAAAGTGTTAATTTCACTTCTATAGGTTACATTTTAGGTGTTTTGTTAGTTATCACAGATCAGGGAGAACATATTGTATTTATTTGTCCCTTTGGGAGTGGCTTATTTCACTAAATATGATGTTTTCCAGTTTCATCCATTTTGTTGCAAATGACAGGATTTAACTTTTTTTTTTTTATTGCTGTGTGGTATTCTATGGTGTACACATCCCATCATTTCTTTATCCAGTTCAGTTGACAGACATTTGGGTTGATTCTGTACCTTAACTACTGTGAATTGAGCTGCAATAACTATGGGAGTACAGATAACTCTTTGATATGCTGATTTAATTTCCCTTGGGTAAATTCCCAAGAATGGCTGGGTCATATTGTAGATCTATATTCAGATTTTTCAGGTATCTCCATACTGTCTTCCACAGTGACTGTACCATTTTATATTCTGATCAACAGTGGATTATGGTACCTTTTCCCCCACATCCTAGCCAGCATTTGTTGTTGATTTCTGTGTGAAAGCCATTCTAATGGGGGCAAGGTGAAACCTCATTGTGGTTTTGATTTGCAATACCCTGACAGCAAATGATCCTGAGCACTTTTTCATGTGTCTGTTGGCCATTTCAATTTCCTCTTTTGAAAAATGCCTGTTTAACACCTTTGCCAGTTTCTTAAATGGGTTTTTTTGTTTTGTTGTTGAATTTCTTGAGCTCTTTATAAATTCTGATTATTAATCTTTTATCAGTTGCATAGTCTGCAAATAATTTCTCTCATTCTGTCTGCTGCCTCTTGACTTTGCTGTTTCTTCTGCACTGCAGAAGCTTCTCAATTTGATGTAATCCCATTTGTCAATTTTGGTTTTGATTGCCTGTGCCTATGGGGCCTTTTCTAAGAACTATTTGCCTATGCCAATGTCTTGCAGGATTTCCCCAATGTTCTCTAATAATTTGATGATATTGGGTCATAGATTTAGGTCTTTAACACATTTTGAGTGGATTTGTGTGTAAGGTGTAAGGTGCAGGTCTCGCTTCCTACTTCTGCATGTGGAGATCCACTTTCCTCAAGACCATTTGTTGAAGATATTGTCCTTGCTCCAGGCATTGATGGTAGCTCCTTTGTCAAAGATAAGTTGATTGTAGATGCATAGATTGATTTCTGGCATTTCTACTCTGTTCCATTGTTCTATCCATCTATTTTTGTACCAGTACAAGGCTGTTTTGATTATAACTGCCCTATAGCATGTTTTGAAAACTGGTATTATGATGCTTCTGGCTTTGTTTTTGTTGTATATGATTGCTTTAGCTATTCGGGATCTCCTGTGTTTCCATATGAATTTTAGCATTTTTTTTCTAGATCTGAGAAGAATGTCTTTGGTATTTTGATTTGGATTGTATTGAATCTATAAATTGCTTTCAGTAGTATGGACATTTTGATGATATTGATTCTTCCAATCCATGAAAATGGGAGATTTTTCTATTTGTTTGTGTCTTCCTCTATTTCTTTTTGTAATGTTTTGTAATTCTCATCGTAGAGATCTTTGAAATCCTTGATTAAATTTATTTCAAGGTATTTGATTTTTTTCATAGATATTGTGAATGAGATTCAACTTAGAAGTTCTTTCTCAGCCATGATATTGTCTGTGTATACAAAGGCTGATGATTTTTGTGTGTTGATATTATATCCTGCCATGTTACCAAACTCTTCTATGAATTACAATAGACTCTTAATGGAGTTTTTGGATTCCCAATATATGGAAGCATGTCATCTGCAAATAGGAATAGTTTGACTTCCTCCTTCCCAATTGTATCCCTTTGATTTCTTGTTCTTGTTTGATGGCTCTGGCTAAAACTTTCAGAACTATACTGAATAGCAATGGTAAGAGTGGGCACCCTGTCTGGTTCCAGAGCTCACTGGGAATGCTTCCAACTTTTCTCCATTCAATAGGTTGCTGGCCATGGGTTTGTCATAAATTGCCTTAATTGTGTTGAGGAATGTTCCTTATATACTCAATTTGCTTAAAGTTTCATCATGAAAGGGTTGTATTTTATCAAATACTTTCACTGCATCTATTGAGACAACCATATGGCTTTATTTTTCAATTTGTTAATGTGATGTATCACATTGATTGATTTGTGATTGTTGAGCTATTCCTGCATACCTGAGATGAATCTCATTTGGTCTGGGTGAATGATCTTTTGATGTGTTGTTGAATTTGACTGGCTAGTACTTTGTTGAGGATTTTCACATCTGTGCTCATCAGGGAAATTGGTCTGTAGTTCTCTTTATCTATTGTATCTTTTTCATGTTTAGGAATTAAGATGACGCTGGCTTCAAAGAAGGAGTTTGGGAGGATTCCCTCTCTTTAAATTGTTTTGAATAGCTTAAGAAGAATTGGAGTTAGTTCTTCTTTAAATATCTGGTAGAATTCAGCAGTCAAACAATCTGGTCCTCATTTCCAGCTTCATTGCATTGTGATAAGAGAAGATGCATGGTATGATGTCAATGTTTTTAATTTGCTGAACTTGCTTTATGGCCTACCATTTGGTCTATCCTAGAGAAAGTTCTATGTACTGGTAAGAAGAATGTGTATTCTGCAACTGTCAGGTCCCTTTGGTCTATAGTGTCAATTATCTGTGTTGCTTCCTTGCTGATTTTCTGTCTGATTGATCTGTCCATTGCTGAACACGGAATATTGTAGTCCTCCATTACTGTTATATGGGAGCCTATATCTCCCTTTATATTCATTAACATTTATTTTAAGTAGCCAGGTGCCCTATAATTAGGTGTATACAAATTTAATATTGTCACATTTTACTATTTAATTAATCCCTTAACCACTGCACAGTGGATGAAAGGATTGTTGGTGTCTCTTGGACAGACTTTTGAAGAAAAGCCCAAGTGTATGATTTCTGTAGGTAATACCTGACATTGAAATAGATGGAATCATGTTTGCATGCAGTGCATGTTTAAAGATTCAAAAACAGAAAAGCACTGTTCTCTATAGCAGCATTGAGATATAGTTCATTAGAGCTTAAATAAAATCAAGAGAGGTGTAGGTGTCTGGGGATGTCAAGACCCCACTTGGGATGCACACATGCCATACCTGAGTGGCTAGGTCCCAGTTCTGGCACTACTTTCGATTCCCCATTCCTACTCACACACACTCTGAGAGTCAGCAGGTGAACACCCAAGTTCTTGGGTCCTGACACCCAACATGAGAGACCCAGATGCAGTTCCAATATTCACGCTTGGTGACCTCAGCCTGCTGGCTTCTCAGAGAGGAAAGAGCACATGCATTGGCCCAGAGGTGGCCCAGGATCTGTGCCAAACAAGGCCGTCCAATGTGTGCAGAGGGAAGGTGGGCAGGGGGGCAGGTGAGTATAGGTCAGTGTCAGAGGAGGAGCTCTATCTTACCCTGAAAAGGACACAGCCTGGCATGGGTTTGAAGGACAGCAATGCTGGGAGTCCACACTTTGGGCTGCTGGGCATAAAGAAAATCCACACCAGGGAACAGACAAAGGTAACAAGCCTGCCACCCCACCCCTGCCTGCTTCTTGTCCCCCAGCCCTGCCCTCAGGGTGAAGGACAATCTCACGTGGATGGGGGGACCCAGGTCTATACCTGGCCATGACCACTGTAGGGCACTGCAAAGGAAAGACTTCCCCAGAGAAAGCCCCTGAGGCACTTCCCAAAACTCACATTCACTGCCTCTCATGGAAATGCAGGTGACTGGGGCATTGGAACCTGCCTGCCAGCCACCAGCCCATCTGGCTGCTGTGTTTCACCATCAATCTCCCTTCTGGTGCCCAGGGTTGAGGGAACCTGAAGGTGGGACATGGTGAAGCCTCCCAGGACTGTTCCAAGCCACAGCTCCCAGGAAGGGAACACATCGGGAGGAAAGGCCCAGCAGCAGCAAGGTTAAGAGAACCAAGCCTCCTGGGGGCACTCCCAGGCCACCTTTGTGACTCCCAACAGGGCCTGTTTCTTGGGACCTTGTCACTGTGTTGTAGACTTGGGGCAGGTGCACACATGCCAGCAGGACCTGTGTTCCCATTGCACCTCTGACAACAGTAGCCAGGTCACGTATGTGCAGGGAGCTCACACAGAGTGTCTGCGTGTCTGCCCTGGACATGGCTCACAGCCTTAGCCAGTGAGGATCACCATGAACCATTTGTCACTCTTGGGGGTGCCCTTGAGATTTCTCTGAAGTCACTTCTCCCTGTAACTTCCCAGAGGCCCTCCAAGAATGGCCTGACCACCTGCTGAAGCTGGAGCACCCACAGCCCTGATCCTGTGCCAGGAGGAGGCAGAACAGCAAAAGGGCTGTGATCCATCTTGGCGGAGCATCCATGTTACATTCAGATTTGAAAGACAGGGTTTTTAACTAAGAACTCTCTCCCGTCCCCAGAAACATGGAGGAAAAGACAAACCGGCATTGGGGTGTGGTGTGCTCTGTGTCCACAGCTTCATCAGGTGGAGCCCTAGGGGCCCTCTCCTTGGAAGGCAGCCCCTAACCCTCCTTTAAGTTCACTTCCTTTTGCACAGGTACCTTTGGAAGGCCACGATGAGCCAGGTGACCCAGTGTCCTGAACACTTGCAGAGAAACCCCTGGTACACAGCCCCCTCTGTCCTCAGCTGAACCCAGGCCACAGTTGGAATTCCTGCCCAGCTCCCACCTGTTGCTGTCTGAGTCCACACCTGGCCAATCTCACACACTGTGATGTCAGAGTGCTTGGCCTTCGGGTGGGGTCTTGTTCTCCATTGCCAATTCAGGTGCACATTGGTATGGACACTCTCAGCTCTGCCTCCATGCACATCACTAATGACTAGGACCTCCCTGCTTTGTCACAGATCCATGGACCCTCCTTCCTGTGCAGGAGCAACCAAGCAGGTTTGAGCCTGTCCTTCCCCTCCCTATACTCCCTTCCCCTCCACAGCCTCTCCCCACCCACTCATCACAAACACCCTACCACCCCTCACCACCCCCCACACTCCACCATCTACCCCCTCCACCGCCCTTCCCTACCCCACCCACCCCCAGTCAGCTTCTGGGAGCCATCGCTCTCTTCGCAGGTCCAGGAGGTCAGCCTGTGTGTCAGCCCCACAGCAACGAGAGGGGGCTGTCCTTGTCCAGGGGAGATCCATCTGGTAGTCAACTCCATCCAACCATGACAAGGTGCACACCAGGACCCAACACCACACACAACAGTTCCATGGATAAAGCTTAGATTTTTATTGACGAGAAGCACAGAAAAGTCTCAATCAAATGAGAGCCCTCAGGCAGCTCAGCTTGCACACTGAGGCAGGCTACCTGGGGGCCACCTTTCGGCTGCGAGGGCCAGGGCCTCTGGCTGGGGCCGGCAGGCAGCAGGCACGCAGGAGGAATCTGAGGATGCTCCTGCCAATCCTCCTGCCCAGCCCCTGCCGGCCCTTGCTCGGGACAGAGGCCGATGCTGAGGGCCCAGCCTCCTCAGGCTCAGCTGCTGGGACCTCTGGCACCACCAGGTGCTGACTGCTCCCGAGGCTGGGGGTGGAGGGGACAGGCACAGGGACGGGCTCGGGGGCTGGGCTGGCACCAGGGCTCCTCTCCTGTAGCTGTCCAGGGAGGGGAGAGGCAAGCACAGGGGCGGACACTGCAGGATCCACCTCCGGCCTGGGCTTCGGCTCTGACCCCGCCTCCAACTCCAGCTCCGGCTCCAGCTGCAACTTGGACTCCTGCTCCGGCTTCGGCTCCCTGAGGCCCTGAGGCACCAGGGGCTCACAGCTGAGAAGGGCAGGTGCACTGTGGATCTCCCTTGCGGCAGCCTGTGCAAGTGAGCCCCGCAAGACGGCAAGGCTGGGCAGCGAGGCCGCTGCCAGACGATTGCTCTGCCAACGGGGCTGCACCTGCTCCAGGCTCCGGGAGTCCAACTGCAGGGACATCCGCCTGAATCTCCCAGGGCCAGATGGCACTGCTGCTCCAGCGCCCGGCAGCAGACCCAGGCCCGCCAGGTACTCCTGGGCCTCTGGGTCCTCCGGAACCCCCAGGGGCTGCACCAGGGTCACCTCCTCGCCCTCGTTTCCCTCAAACCACCATTGCTGGCGGGCGATTTCCGCTGTAGGCCTGTCGCATGGGTCCATGCTGAGCAGCCAACTCAGGAGCTCTTCCAGGGCCGGGCTGGCCGCACACGGGAGCTCGTAGCTCCCCCTCTGGATGCAGTCCCGCAGCTCCGCCCAGTCTTCCCCATTGAAAGGCATGGCCCCCGCCAGCATGGTGAAGAGGATGACCCCCAGACTCCAAATGTCTGATGCGAATGGATCATATGGCTCCCGCTGGAACTCCTCCGGGGCGCTGTACTCCAGGGTCCCGCGGAAGCCCTGCACCAGCTCACCCTCGGGCAGATGGCAGCTGAGCCCAAAGTCCGCCAGCTTCACGTTGAGCTGAGAGTCCAGCAACAGGTTCTCCAGCTTGAGGTCCCTGTGCGCCACCCGCTGTGCATGGCAGTGGCCCACGGCTGCCAGGATTTGGTCAAACATGACCATGACCTCAGGCTCTGGCAGGCCGCCCCGGCTCATCACGTGCTGGAAGAGGTCGCCCCCGTCCATCAGCTCCATCACCAGGCAGTGGTAATGGCCGACGCGACCCACCTCCAGCAGCTCCACGATATTCGGGTGCCTCAGGAGCTGCATGATGCTGGCCTCTCGCTGTACCCACCTGTTGCTGAAGGGGTCCCTCGCATCTTCCCTGAACAGCTTCACGGCCACCAGCCGCTGGCTGGATGGCTGGCGGGCCAGCAGCACCCTGCTGTAGTTGCCCCTGCCCAGGACTGACAGCAACTGGAGACCAAGCTGATGGCCGGTGACGGCATCCAGGTCCTCACGGCCTTCCAGGCTGGTGTCCCTAACTACACTCTCTGATCTGCTCTGGCTAATATTCCTGTCCATAGACGCTAACTAAGGAGCTACCCTAACTACAATAACTAAGAAAATAAAGGGACAACAAGGGGACTACCTGCTGATCTGACTATAGTGGCACACTAGCTATACTAACTACACTAATCACACACAGTGGCAAGACTAAGTCCTATCTAACCAAAACAGAAAACAAAAACCAGAAAAACTCCAAAAAAACAAACACTAAATAGCTACACTAACACTCAGAGATCTAGCAGCACTTTCTAGCTAAAGATGGGGGAAGCCAAAAATGAAAAAAACTGCGAAAAAAAAGACAAAGTGGGCCAAAAAAATAAATAGGTGGAAAAAAACAAACTAAATCCAAATGGGGGAAAGAAAAAACCAAATAGAACAAGAAAGAAACAAACAAACAAAACAGCACACCAACACCAACCAACACAAGCGCAAGCAAAGATGGGTCCAAGCACACAGGTCACCGAAATAGCTCCCTGGTAAAGCGGACAAAAACCTGGGCCGTGCAGCCGCTTATATAGGCGTGTGGAATTCTGTCATCACAAGGCTCCTTATGAAGTCAGAGCGAGAAATGGACCAATGGCAGTGCAGCAGGGACTTGCACGAATTTCCATTTCATCACAGTTGGTCCTTATGAAGTCAGAGCCAGGCGGGGACCAATCACAGCAACAGCTAATCCTCGGGGGTTTCCTCAACAAGCTTCCACTTAAAAAAAAAAAAAAAAAAAAAAAAAAAAAGAACTCCAAGATCTTTTGGCTTAGGTTGGTGATACAGATTGATGTTTATTTTTTGAGACAATAAAACATGTAAGATTGGCCGGTGCTGCGGCTCACTAGGCTAATCCTCCACCTAGCAGCGCCGGCACACCGGGTTCTAGTCCCTGTCAGGGAGCCGGATTCTGTCCCGGGTGCCCCTCTTCCAGGCCAGCCCTCTGCTGTGGCCCAGGAGTGCAGTGGAAGATTCCCAAGTGCTTGGGCCCTGCACCCCATGGACCAGGAGAAGCACCTGGCTTCTGGCTTCGAATCAGCGCGGTGCGCCAGCCACGGCGGCCATTGGAGGGTGAACCAACGGTAAAGGAAGACCTTTCTCTCCGTCTCTCTCTCTCTCTCACTGTCCACTCTGCCTGTCAAAAAAAAAAAAAAAAAATGTAAGATGCCCCGATGGCCTTTTCACTTCTCCTTTAAAGTGTGATAAAAAACTGTTGGGTCTTTAAGACCTCCAATTGTCTACACTCAAGATACACGTCCCATTTCCTTGAACCTCTGAATGATAGGTCCCAGAATGATGTTACAACTTCTCTGGCATCCTCATAACCTTGACAAAGTGTTCTGTTGCCCATGACACCATCAGGCACATTATTCAAAACAACAAAGCTGAGATGAAGGGATCTTTCATCATCCTCTCCCCCTAAGATCCTCACCAGATTTCTCGTTAGAACCCCTGGAGGACCAGAAGGCAGCTCTGGGTGGGTATAGTCCAGGTACGGAAGGCCAACCAAGTGTCAGCTGAGAGAGCCGCCGGATTCTCCAAATTGTCCTTAGAAAAGCAGGGAGAAACTGACACGTGTTTGATGTCTCAGTGTTCATGGGCTACTCTCACAAAGTGTCTTGAACGGAGTCCTGGATAAAGAACAGAACTTCATTCCTCAGTGTTTGTTCTGCAGGCTGGAAGCTGAAGGTCAGGGCTCCAGCAGACTCGTTGTCTGGAAAGAGCTCCCTCTCTGCTGCTGCTGTGCCCTCTTCAGAGAGAGATGGGAAGATGGGAAGGCTGGTGGTTTGCTGTGGTTGGTTAAAGCTAAGTACATGTGTGAAAAGTGGTGTTGTCGTCCTTAAAAAAGTACCACACCTTAGTCCAAAACTCCCCAGTAAATTTTAAGGAAAGATCATGGCTTCCTGGGGTGTGCTCAGATGGTGAAAGCACAGACCTCACCCCGTCAAGCCCTTTAGACAGACAGGTAGCCTGCGGCTGACACTGCAGTCCAGCAGGTTAAACCCTGCTACACCAGCATCCCATGTGGGCGCTGATTGAGGTCTGGGTGTTCAACATCCAATCCAGCTCCCTAGTATCATGTCGGGTAAAGCAGCAGATGATGATCCAAGTATTTTGGGAGACCTGGATGGAGTTCAGGACTGTCCTGACCCAGCCATGGTAATTGTGGCTCTTTGGGGAATGAATCAGCTGTTGGTTGATATCTCTCTTTCCCCTTCCCCCACCCTCTGTAACTCTGACTTTCAAATAAATAAATAATTCTCTTGTTTTAGAAAAAAAAGAAACTCATCCTGTGAAAGAGAGTGGAGTCTTGGTCCTGGATTCCCCACCTCTTTATGCTGTAGCATTGACCTTGAAGTTTGAACATGAAGTTTGGAGGGACATGGACAGTTCTCACCACTAGGCCTGCTCTGCATGAAAGGAATCTTTGAGGCTGAACTACAGGACCCTGGACAGGACAGCAAAGCCCAAAAGAAATAAGATCTCTGGGAAGGCTAGTTGTCTGGTATGATCGATTTATGCTGAGTGTATGTGTTGAAACAGTGAACTGTAGCCATAAAACTCCAAGTAGTACATGCTAATCCCATATCTAAAATACTCTTTAATTTCTTTCATTGATGATTCATAGTTTTAATTGTAGAGAACTTTTACCTCTCTGGTCACATGTATTCCCACCTCTTTTCTTTTTCCTTAGTGTAGCTATTGAACATGGTATTGCTTTCTACTGATTATTGTATGTTGACGTTGCACTCTGACACTATATTTGTCCTCTCAGGTTTTTGGTGGAGTCATTGTGGGTTTTCTATATGTAAGGTCATATCCTTAGCCAAAAGTGGCAATTGGGCCTCCCGCTTTAATTTAGATATCCTTGATTTTTTCTCTTGCTTAATTTCTCTAGCTAGGATTTCCAGTAGAATGTGAAATTAAACTTGAATGATAATAAAAAAGAATCTGCCTTACTTTAGTATCTTTAAACATCAATTTTGATTTTACAATATCTAGAAATATGTTTTCATTTCAAGTTCATTTTTAACCTGAATTTTCCAAAATAGAAATCATTAAAGTTGACTTAAAGATTTTATATATACTAAACATCATAGGGTGACCATAATTTATAGGAGTATTATCTCTGAGATAAGCCAGTAATATGTTTCTTTAAGAAATGCAGAAAGCCACTGCCTGCAGTGCCAGCATCCCATATGGGCACCGGTTCTAGTCCCTGTTGCTCCACTTCCAATCCCGCTCTCTGCTATGGCTGGGAAAGCAGCGGAAGATGGCCCAAGCTCCTGCACACATTTGGGAAGACCCGGAGGAAGCTCCTGGCTCCTGGTTTTAGATTGGCACAGCTTCAGCTGTTGCGGCCAATTGGGGAGTGAAACAGTGGATGGAAGACCTCTCTGCCTCTCCTCTCTCTGTGTAACTCTTTCAGATAAATAAATAAATCTTGCAAAAAAAAAAAAAAAAAAGAAATACAGAAAGTGGGGCCAGTGTACTGGCATAGTATGTAAAGCCATTGTTTGCTGGCATCCCATATGGGTGCTGCATTGTGTCATAGCTGCTCCACTTCTGATCCACTTCTGTACCAGCTTTGCAGGTACAGTGTTCTGGGTTGACAGTTGTTTCTGTTTGATAGTATCCCATAAATCTCTAAATCTCTGACACTGTTTCTTAGTTTTCTAATTTCTTCTTAAAAAAAAAAAAAGATTTATTTGTTTCTTTGAAAGTCAGAGTTACACAGAGAGAGAAGGAAAGGCAGAAAAATAGGTCTTCCACCCGCTGATTCACTCCCCAGGTGGCCACAATGGCAAGAGCTGTGCTGATCCGAAGCCAAGAGCCAGGAGCTTCCTCCAGTTCTGCCACACGGGTGCAGGGCCCCAAGGACTTGGGCCATCTTCTACTGCTTTCCCAGGCCATAGCAGAGAGCTGGATTGGAAGTAGAGCAGCTGGGACTCAAACCAGCACCCATATGGGATGCTGGCACTGCAGGCGGCGGCTTTACCCGCTACACCACAGTGCCGGCCCCTCTAATTTCTTCTTTTTTTGGTCTGACTGTAAGTGTTCCAGAAATTTTTCTTCTAACTTGGATATTCTTTCTTCTGCCTCACCAAATCTGTTCTTAAGGTTTTCTACCATATTTTTTATTTGTTCTACTGATTTCTTCATTTCCAATATTTGGTTTTGATTTCTCTTTAAATCAAAATTTCTTTGGAAAAATTTTCATTCATGTCTTGTATGGATTTCTTTAGTTCATGAATTTGTTTCTGATTCCTTCTCAGTAATTCTAGGATCAATTTTTTGAATTCCTTTTCTGGCATTTTGTCAGTCTATTCATCTTCACATTCTAGCTTTGAAGTGGTTTATTCTTGTTTCTTGAATTGCTGCATTTATTATTAGGCATTTGTGGTGATTCTTTCTTTTTTTCCTTGTGATCATTTTTATCTTTGGACTATTCCTCTGTGGCTTAGTGGGGTGTCTGCTCTTTCAGTGAATACCCAGAGTCATATGCTGGGTGTGGTCAGGGAGCTCTGTTCAGTGCTCCAGTACAAGGGAGGTCCAAGGTGACTCCCAATTTGGGTATAGCAAATCTCCTTTTTTTTTTTTTTATCATAAGGGAGATTTGTTCTGCTCTGTTGGCATATTCTCGTGTTTATCTCCTCTCCTCATGGGAGAGCAATGCCTGTGTGGTGGCCCCAGGGGGTACAATTTTCATCCACACTGCCACAAGAACCACACAAATGATCCATACAGTCCTTGGTGTGAACATGAATCCTACAACAATGACCCTTACCAGGGAATGAGATGGAACACGTGGAGTCACCCACAGTAACTGCCCAAAGTCCCAACCATACCCTGTGACTTCCCACACAGCCATAGTGTTTTCACAGGCCCAGCACTCCAGGGCCCTCACAGTCATGAGCTCACAGTGCCTGTCAAGTCTCCAGCCAGACTCAGGTGTCTCCTTTCAACTGGTTGCTAGGCACACGAACACGAGCAGGCACAGCTATTATGTATTCCAAAATGGCACCTGACCATTCTCAACTTGTTATAGTATGCCAGTGCCGGGTGGTGAAGGAGAGAGAAATGTGCCCCCTTTTTTCCTCTCTAGGTTGGCAGGTACACTGTCCCCCACAGAGCTCTGAGCCAAACTCAAGCCAGGTTCTTCCGCAACTTTATCGCCAGTGGCTTTGGCTGCTGCAGTCTGGTCTCACCTCACTCCAAAGCTGGTGCTGAGGCTGTTGGTTCCTGGGGTCCCGAGCTGTGTACTTTTACTCCCTCCACCTAGATCCACGGTGTCCCCCTAGTTTATATGGCCTCTCCTCTGCCATTTTATTCCAAAGCCTTCCCTAAAATTGTGCTGTTTAAAGTATATGAACCACACGTATTTCATGTATACCAATTTAGAAACATAGTGATACTAACCACCCTACCCTCCCTCCTTTAATAAACATCTTTAAAATTTTCATTTACACAGAGGATGGGATTGGAAGTACAGCATAAAATATTTGTAAAACATCGAATGATGAAATTGTATGTGTTCAGGAAAGACATTTTTGTTTTACAGAATGATTTTTGTACATTAACAGCAAGCTAGTTTCTTTCCTTCTCTTCTTTCTTCCTTTTTTTTTCTGTATTGCTGTCTCTCCACTGCCATGAGTATCCTTCAGTATGTATATAGTTGTGTTTGTGTATCTATCCACTTGTTGGGCAGTTTAGTACCATTGAATTCCTGTGTCCACACTCAAACCTCCATCTTCTAATCATCATTCCAAGGTTTTCCTGTTTACTCCCAGTCTTTGAAACTTGTGTGAAGTAAAGAAAGTTTACAGAACAGAAAGTTTAGTTTATAAGACAAGTGTCTCAATCTGACTTCATAACTGTAATATCTTGTGTATCCCTTGTATCATTTTTAGGGTCATCCATTAATATTAAATTGATACTACTATGTAATATTATATATGCCTACATATGTCTCTCACAAACACTCACAGACTACTAAGCAATAAAATTAATTTATGGTCAGAAATCTGTTCCATCTAAGTCAAAGCCCACAGACATTTTCTGTAAACAACCAGGTTACAAGTATTTTAGGAGACAGTCTCTGTTACAGCATCCACATCTGCATCAACACCCACAGACAACACTGAAGGAATGGACATGGTGGTGCTGCAATAAAGCTTTATTTACACAAATCTCCAGCTGGGTAAGGCCCAGTAGACTGTAAGGTTTAGGTGCTGATCTACATACATCACACATCCCCATTGTTAGGCAACTACTCTTTGTGAAGCAATGCCTTGATACTAGATATGGTGGGTTTCTGTCAAGTTCTTCACAATGTTGAAAAGACTGAAAGAACCCATGCTGGTACTTTTGGTTGGGAAAGGATAAAGCACACTGTACTGACATTTTAAAATTCACCTAAGTTCCTTTGCTGGGAAAAAAAGTGAGTGAGCAGGAATATACATCTTAGAGTAAGAATTTTTAAATAATATTCACCATGTTTAACAATTACATTCATCAATAAAATAGATGCATTGGCTACATATTATATGTAAATTCATTGATGGAAAAAGCCCTTAGTAGTTATTTAATTTAGTAATTATTTCCCATTCTTTCCTGCTCACAGTAATTTCCTGACAATTCTTAAAGGAATGAAAGAGTGATAGATGAATAAGAAAAGACTAATAAAATAGAGAACATACAAAATCAGAATAAAGTAGTGTTGCAATGTATATGCACAAGTAGGACTTCTTATGCATATGTATATGTTAATATGCACTTCAGGCATAACAGTAGAAATGCACTATGGGTGCTTGAAAAGCAAGAGATTTTTTAGTTATGTGTATAAGAAAACAAACTGTAGATATCATATAATATGTTTCCAGAAGAATAATTAAATGACAACTAAATAAGACTCGTTCATTAATACTTTGATACAATTTGAACAATTTCAATTTTCCATACATTGCAAACAGTTAAAAAATAAAGTTTACTGTTGATTAATTCATTTTTTAACACGGAAGATAATTTTCAGATTGTATTAAATAACATTTTTCTTTTCCTTGTTTCAATAACCAAATGTTGGAACCATTTAAAGAAGCTGATTATTCATCAGACAAACATGAAATTATCACTCAGGGAGATTTAGTTTTTAATAATATTAAATAATAATCATTGATAAACCATCTAGTTTATAAGTAAATTTTCAAGTTTCATAAAACAAATGTATTTTGTTAAAATTGTATTGATTGTGATTCACTAAAATTACATGTCATTTCCACAATACATGCATACTTCTTACCTCTCTAACAGGGCTTTTGCAGGTCATTAGGCAACCAACAGACCATTTAGATTGAACTCTTTGTTTACTCCCTATAACATATCAGTTGCAAATGGTTTATGGGTAACGATTAATACAAGGAACATACTTTAAAAGTAGCTTTGGTAAATATTTACAAGGCCAGCTCTAATGGCTTTGACAGATACCTCCATGCAAGGATATATATTTTGAAGGGTGGAGGTTGACTTTTTCCCTGAGGAAAAGCAGCTTGCACTAAAAATAAGAGATAATACATTGGTAAACACATTAGGAAATCATTGCCCTCTACATTTTAAAATCATACTTCATGTTTAAAGTGTTGACCCTCATTTATCTCAGCTATAAAATACTACTTGGACAAGGGGACAAGAAAATAGAGCATGAGAGAGAGTAATTATCTTCATTACCTACACAGTACAGAGATGTCAAAACTTATAAAAATTAAATAGTCTGATGTTAATTTTGTCTAAAATCTAAAACATGAAAATGGATTGGATTCTTTAGGGGAAAAGTACAAAAATGTAAAAACAATAGCAATCATCTTAAAAGGCATTTTAAATGAGGATGAGAAAATTATGACATCATAATACATCATAATAAATAGTTCTTATAATTTCTCTGACATATATATATATATATACATACACATGCATAATTACTACAATTATTTCAGGACCACTAGACAGGAGAATCTTGTTTTAATAATTGTTTTGAAACAGAGAGAGACTGAGACAGATTAAACAGAGAGGTCTTTTTTCTGCTGGTTCACTCTACAGATATCCTTGATAGCCTGTATTGAAAACCTGGAGCCCAGAACTCAATCTGCATCTCCCACACGTGTGGCAGGAACCCAGCTACTTGATCCATCACCACGGCCTTCCGGGGTCTGCATCACCGGGAAGCTGGAATCAGGAGGCTGAGCTGGAACTCAACCCCAGCACTTCACTATGCGACATGGGCATCCTAACTGGTGTTATAACCACATAAAAAAATGCCTGTTTCCCAATATCATTTTCAAATGACATATATTCATATTTATTCACTGAGTAGCACAATTACAATGAGTTTTTCTTTTTCCTTTTCTGCTTATCTTTTCTAAATTTCCTACACAGAAAATACATTATAATAACAGAATACATTATAATATACATTGTAATAACAGAAACATGCTGAAGCACACAACACATTACGAACGCTCACTGACCACTCTTTTAAAGCGTTAGTTAATACATCAGAACCACAACTGGCAGGCACCTGACTCAAACGTTAATGAAGTGTCAGATTTACACATTCTTATTCTTTGACAATAATGCTCTGAAATTGCCCCAAATATATAAGACATGTTTGTTAGAATGAAGTACTTAAGAGTTATATAATTGTTCGTAGACATTTTTCCTTCTAAATCAATTCATCCGAGTTAGATTACAGGATATCTGGCAGCAATCAATATTTGAGAGTATTGCTAGGCAGCTGGTGAGTACTAATAGTTCTACAAAAGTTGTCTCTGAAGAGCTGAAAGAGGGAACGGTTGAAGGCTCAGGTGCTTGTCCCTAAACCCGGGCTCCACAGACCCAAACTCCGCTGCTAAGAGCCAGCTGTTGGGATGAATGTATGCAGTGAAAGCATAAACTCATCTCCAAGTGGTTGCACTGGTCTTTATTTTAATGTCTTCGACAGTCTTACCCTTTGTCAAAACTCAGAAGCTGAAATGTCTTTGATGGCCTCACAATTTATCAAAAGTAAACATTTTCAATGTCTTTGAAAATCTTACCGTTTGTTAGAACACACCTGGACTTTAAAGAGAGGAATGTGTGATACATGGACACGTATCAGTATGTATGGACACTTACCAGTGTCCTCGGGAAGTCCCTCCATCACCCCGGTCTCTATTTCTTCACTTGTAAAAGGGACACTGGACTTAATAAAATTGTCTCCAGTTATAACTGGAACTCATCACTAAAGGTAAAAAAAAAAAAAAAGTGTTCCTTTAGCATTAAAATAAAAACATGTTGCATCAGAAACCCCTTTCTAATGTTTGCAAAAACAAAATGTATAAACTACATGGTATTGCTCAGCTCTGTGTTCAATACTTAAATAAGAAAGAAATTATTGTCCTTGGCGATGGCTGAAATCATTTGATCTCGTGTTCAATCTTCATCCCTGAGGAAGGCGAATCCAGCTGCTACAAGCCGGCATCTCAGCCTTCCGAGCCATAGTGGACACACGATTGAATTTTCTCGCTCAGTTCATGGAATTCCTTTCCCCAACACTGGAGGCTGGATTGGGCTGAATTTAAAAAAACCCAGTGAAACAAAATGATAAAGCTTTTTAACAAGGAAAAGTCTGTGTTAAATACTTGCCAAGCAGTATTTATAACTTTAGCCTAGGCAAAACCTGTTCAAAGCATAAAATATCAGAGACTTTTTCATAAGTTTTGATGATTTCAAGGATCTTAAAATTCATATCTTAAGAATTTGACAAAAATGTTTTGTATATTTTCAAGTTATCATGAATCACTAGGATTTTCACTTACGTATCCAAAGCAAGCCCTCCACAAAAGGCCTCCTAAAGCCAAGTTAGAATACAGACACCACAAAATTATCTTTGTTTTGGAGCTGGCATTGTGGTGTAACAGGTTAAGCCTCTGCCTGTGACACTCATGTCCCGGCTGCTCCACTTCCGATCCAGCACCCTGCTGATGGCCTGGGAAAAGCAGCAGAAGGTGCTTGGGCCCCTACTACCCTTGTGATAGACGCAAAGGAAGCTCCTGACTTCTGTCTGACCTTACCCTGGCTGTTATGTATATCTGGAGAATGAACCAGTAGGTGGAAGATCTCTCTCTCACTCTCTGTAACTCTGATTTTAAAATAAATCAAAAAATGAATCTTGTACAAATTATCTTTTTCTTGAAGAATTCTATTTTCATTTATACATGTTCACTATCAAAAGACAAGTAAAGCACATAATGAAGAAAAAAGTAATTATATTATTACTATTTTTATCATCTTTTTTTTTTCATGTTTTCATCCTGTAGAAACATATATGGATGGTCCACATTGAGAAATAAAACACATGTATACTTATTCAATAAAAGTCTTTGGATCAGGGCTGGTGCTGTGGCACAGCGGGTTAAAGCCCTGGCCTGAAGCACCAGCATCCCATATGGGCAACCGGTTCCAGTCCCGGCTGCTCCACTTCTGATCCAGCTCTCTGCTGTTGCCTTGGAAAGCAGTAGAAGATGACCCAAGTCCTTGGGCCCCTGCACCCACATGGGAGACCTGGAGGAAGCTCCTGGCTCTTGGCTTCGGATCGGCGCAGCTCTGGCTGTTGCGGCCAACTGGGGAGTGAACCAATGGATGGAAGACCTCTCTGTCTCTACCTCTCTCTGTAATTCTGTCTTTGAAATAAATAAAATAAATCTTTTTAAAAAAATTTTCTTAAAAACCCTTTGGATTATAACGGCCTTAACATTATATACCCTATCTTTTTTTTTATATTTATACATATACACTTTTATTTCACATACAATGAAAGACATTCAATTGAAAAAAAGATGGCACCATAGGATCAGAAAGAAGAGAAATGCACATTATATAAACTGATTCAAACTTGAACCAAATTTTGTAAGTGATAGATAAAATGATAATAGCTTTTGAATATTTAAATATTCAAAATATTCAAAATATACATAAAATGTAGGAGAAGTTACATGAAAATACTAAGCAGAACACTGATATATTTATATTCACATCAAGTAAAATAGATTTTTAAGTCAAAGAGCCTTCTTAGAAATAAAGTAAATCTAATAGTGATAAACACCAACAATGTATACTAGCAATAAATCTGTATATCCCTATTAGTAGCTTCAGAATATATAAGGCAAAGACCATTGGAACTGAAGGTAAAAATAGACAAATTTATAAACATATGGTATATTTTTAACATATTTGTGTCAATAATTAATAGAATAAATCAATAAAAACTATGAAAGATGTGAAATATTTGAAAAATGCAGTTGACAAAATTAATCTAATTGTCATAAAAAGAAACATACACTCAGCATAATTACAAATGCTGTTTTAGTAACAGAAACCACGTGTCAGATCATAAAGCAAGTCTCATAATAAAAAGATATTTATTTTAAATAAAAAAATGATGTTTTTCTTGATTTCACTGTCCTTACGTATATATTTTAATATTGATAATAAGCATTCTAACACCCCTTGTTTATTGAATGTCTATTATGTAAGAAGCACCATAGTTAAGGCTTATGTGTATTTTTCCAGCATCTAACTTCAAGAGTTAAGATGATTTGCTGGAGTCACAGTCACCAGATATTGAAATTGGAATTCAAGTGTATGCCTATTTTCAAAGTTCACATTCTAAAGCAATCTCCATAATGTCTCCATTTTCTTAGTGACTCCATAATTTCCCACCATATAAGTCTAAGTATTTAAGTAATTTCCATTCTTGGAGATTTAGCTCATCTTCCTATTTTTTTATTTGCCTCATAATATTTTATAAACATTTTATGCATAAATTATTATATCCCTGACATTTCTCTAGAATGCATTTCTAAGCTAGGCATACATTTTGCAGTTCTTTATATAATTGCTAACCAATTTTCAATTGAAGCGATGGTTTTAGATTTCAGAATTCTGAATGATGCAACCCCTTTACCTGAAAACTCATGACTATTTATTAAGGTCAATAATTTTAAAAATTCACAGCTATTTTGATATTACACAAAACTACACAAGTAATTTTTAACTTTCACCGTTAAAGTCATGGATTTGTAGTCATAAATTAAAAGAAGAGATTTAACCAGCACACAAGAATTTGTCATTTTCCTTAGGAAATTTAGGTCTAGCCATTTATCATGGATGCATTAAGAGATTCTCTCACTAAGCATGAATGCAGAACATTTACCAGTAGCATTGATGTAATTCAGGAGGCTGTACTTAGAGGGAAAACTACTATCCAAACCAGACACAAACAACAATACAACATTCACAGATTGAAGGATCCACATGATGATACCACCAAGTAACTGGATATAACTGCTACTAACTTACAAAATGTACCTGATTCAACAAAACTTCAAGAGTGTTCCTTAGCACAGCATGTGGTTTAAGCACTGGATATTTTTATAGATCACCTGTGTTACACCTTATTTCTAGTTCATGGTCAAAGTTTCTACTGGAAATGACTTCCATCATAAGCTATCCAAAATTATAAGTCAACTTTGAATCTCAGTTCTTCAGTTAAAGAAAAAAAAAGAGCCTAGTTTACAAACTTAAAATACAGTATTCTATTCCTTTTATTTTCAAAGAAAGATTGTAGACCTGCCACAGAAAAAAAAGTTCAACAAAAATGATTGAAGAATGATTCTCTCCATTGTTGGGACAATGGCTTCGTTATGTTTTGGTTCCTGCTGGCATCAGAGAATGAGAAGGTTCTGAAAACTTCTTGCAATAACCGTGATTCAAATTGAATTGACTTTGACTGCAATCCACGAGAATAACAAAGGCATGTGAGGTGACTTCAGGATGGAGCCTGCCTGTTTCAGACCTGTCAGCTGGTTGTAATGATAGTGAGGCAGGAAACCCTTTCTCACAGCCTTGGCTGCAAGTATAAATCCTCCCATTGCTGCCTATGCACAGTATGAGGATTATTTCCAACAGTTCATGGGAAAATGCAATTAAAAGACAAGTTTATTTTGGCAGAAAAAATATTTATTTTCATCTACTTGAAAGGCAGAGGAAACAGAGAGAGACAGAGAGACATGAACACTCGCTCTCGCATCCACTGATTGACTCCCTAAATGCCCACAATAGCCAGATCTGGTCCAGGTTAAAGCCAGAAGCCAGGTCTCTCACATGGGTGGCAGGAGCCCAAATACTTGGGCCATCAACCACACCCTTCCCAGGTGCCTTAGCAGGAAGCTGGATTAAAAACAGAGTAGCCAAGACTTTGATACGGAGTTTTCAAGGAAGAAAAACCCAAATTGAACAGCTGCATGTAGAAGGAATGTGAGGGGTCAGATCAATCGCAGAGTCCTTTTCTTAGACGTCAAGCCTTAACAGACGTGAAAGCATTTGCGATTACTCCAGCAATAAATTTCACCATCTCCAAAGCAGCATTGATATTCCTTCTTACTTTGTCACAATTCCTTTTTCCTAGGCTCAACTCTTTTTTTTTTTAATATTTATTTATTTATTTGAAAGGCAGAGTTACAGAGAGGCAGAGGCAGAGAGAGAGAGAGAGAGAGGTCTTCCATCTGCTGGTTCACTCCCCAGATGGCCACAAGGGTCAGAGCTGCACCAATCCGAAGCCAGGAGCTAAGAGCTTCTTCCAGGTCTCCCACACAGGTGCAGGGGCCCAAGGCCTTGGGCCATCTTCTACTGTTTCCCAGGCCATAGCAGAGAGAGGGATAGGAAATGGAGCAACCTGGACTCGAACAAGCACCCACCGGGAAGCTGGCACTGCAGGTGGTGGCCTTACCCTCTATGCCACAGCACCAGCCCCAGGCCTAATTTATAACTTCAAAAGTTCTTTCCATTTAAAGAACAGGTCTTCAAAGAAGGAGGTACCTTTCTCTGAAGGGAGGAGAGAACCTCCACTTTGACTATGACCTTGTCTAAACAAGATAAGAGTCGGAGAACTCAAGGGGCTTCTATAGCCTTGGAAACTCATGACTGGTGCATAGGGAGATTACTGATGCCATAAACAGGAGTGTCAATTTGTAAAGTCAACAACAGGAGTCACTGTGCACTTACTCCTCATGTAGGATCTCTGTCCTTAATGTGCTGTACATTGAGGCTTAATGCTATAATGAGTACTCAAACAGTATATTTCACTTTGTGTTTCTATGGGGGTGCAAACTGTTGAAATCTTTACTTAATGTGTACTAAACTGATCTTCTGTTAAAAAAAAAAAAAAGAAGAAGAAATTAGCAATTCCCAACTTGACTCTCACTGGGATTAAACATGACAATTGGTCTGATCTGATTTCATCATCATTTAAAAAATCATCTATTATTTTTCATTTTATGTTTCTGTGTGGGAGCAAACTGTTGAAATCTTTACTTAATGTGTGCTAAACTGATCTTCTGTATATAAAGAGAATCGAAAATGAATCTTGATGTGAATGGAAGGGGAGAGGGAGTGGGAAAGTGGAGGGTTGCGGGTGGGAGGGACGTTATAGGGGGGAAGCCATTGTAATCCATAAGCCGTACTCTGGAAATTTATATTCATTAAATAAAAGTTAAAAAAAAAGTTTTTTCCATTTAAAAAAGGTCTAGTTCCATTTAATCTGTTGCTTTCTTATTGATGTTGCTTAGTTGACTAAAGGCATTTAGAATTTCCGTGTTATGAAATGAGAGTAGTAATGTCGTATTTCATAAGGTCATTTTCACACTTTGCACATTGAATTTTGCTCAAGCAATAGATAACTATCTTGTTTTCGCATCTGAGTCTCTGGTAATTATCATAAAAATGTAACTCTGTTTTAAATTAATAATTGATCCAACAATTGGAGAAATAGAAAATCATTTTATTTAATTATATCCTCTCAAGAAGACTGATGTGAGGAAATTGTAAAGTATGCTTCGTAGTTCAGGAAAGTCTAAGTTTCCTTAAACGTCATCCATTGGCTTGCTGCTGGGGTTGGTACATTGGATAAGGAATCTTTCATTTTCTTCGAATCAAGCACTCTGTTGTCAGCAAGTCACTGAGATTTGAGACTGAGTACCTGCATCTAATCTTTCCATGTCTGTCAAATAAAGCATAAATAATCAGAGTAGTTAAATCATAAATAACTAGTCATTATGGTTAAATTGAGTTTCTAAATGGCTTGCTCCACTGTATACCTCCAATGCTTCTGCATATTTAAGTAAGTTTGATTATGTCTTGGGACACTTCCACCTAATATACGCAAGTTTATTATTCCACATGAAACCCTTTTCTAGAAAATTCCAGGAGGGAAAGAACTGGATGTTTAGCTCCTTAAAATCTGATGCAAATTCACATTAACTGTAAAAAAAATAGCACTTTGCTTTTTTCCAAGGATTATACTGAAGTATTTTAGTAATGTCTTCATATTGTCACAAGGGACAGAGAAAGTGAAGCAGAAAGCTTTCGTTATTTATTTGAACAATATGGCCCATATTCACTGAATTCTCAAAAGCAGCACTGCCCTCTGGAACAACCTGTCCCAACACACACTGAATGCTCTCGTCTCACCAGCCAGAGCCTGAACACAGGTGATTTATTTCACTTAAGTAATCAACCAACTCACTGTTTCCATGTGGGCCTTACCAGAGCCCTGCTTCCCATCAGGAAATCTAGAGCAGAATGGAAGAGTAAAACCCGTGTTCCCTGCAGAACAAGGCAGCCTGCATCCAACAGAGGAAAGAAGGGAGGACAGAAAGCAAAGCAAAGAAAGGAAGGAAGAAAATGTGACCATGACTCAGTTTATCTAGCAACAGAAAGCAAGCAAAGCCCACAAGATCCATACCCAGGGTCAGGGAGCGTTTCAAGGACATGCTGTCTGAGGAGCTGAAGTAAAGAATGCGTGCTGAAGAATTAACAGCACTCGTACAGCTGTCTGTTTCTTTCTCTTTTTTAAAGATTTCTTTCAAAAGGCAGAGTTACTGTAGAAGGAGGAGAGAGAGAGAGAGAGAGAAGAGAGATCTTCTATCCACTGGTTCACTTCCCAGTGGCTACAACAGCCAGGGCTGTGCCAGGCTGGAACCAGGAGCCAGGAGCTTCATCCAGGTCTCCCAGATGAGTGGCCAGGGTCCAAATAGATGAGCCATCACCTGCAACTTTTCCCAGGCCATTAGCAGAATCAGAAGTGGAACAATCAGGACGTGAACCGGCACCCACATGGGACACCAGCATCCCAGGTGGCAGCTTTACCTGCTCTGCCACAATGCCTGCCAGCCCCAGCTTTCTGTGTCTTGTTCTGCCTCTGATGACAGAATTTCTGACGATAAACGCTGTCTTACAGAGAGTTGAACGTTGCATACCCAACTCCCATTTCAGACACATTGCAGAAAGGTGAGTCAGAAAGGCATCACCCGTTGTCTAATGCTGTGCTGCCTAAATCTCAAACACAGAGAAACCAGGCTGTGATGAAAACAGCACCATGTGCAGAGTGCGAGTGCTTACTCAGCCTCTCCAAGCTGGGAGTGCCCTGGTGGAAAACAAGGCTCTGTGGTCCTAGTGTACCGCCGCCCTATGTTAGTTTAAGCTCCCTTTGCCCCATTTCTAGGTTTTTCATACCCCCGTGACCTTTCCCATCACAAGGACCTATAAATAGCCCATATAATTATCACTATAGGAATCCCAATGAGTGTAGCAAATGTGTTTCCCAGCCCCCACTTCTCCCAGAGTTTGGTAGTTAACTTGCCACCATCACATCTTCCACAAGTGAATCTTCCATCTGTGAATCATTGAGTATCCTCCTATAATCAGGACACATATCTCAAACAGACGAGCTTGTTTCCTAACTTGCTATTTTTTTTTTTGGCACAGATACCTGGAAAAAATTACATAGTTATCATACAATATCCCATATTTTCATGAAGTAAAGGTGACGACCCTCAAAGCTACCAGTGATGCTGTATCATAAGCTCCATTAGTGCCTTTTTATGATTTCTGAAAACCACAGAATTGTTCCCCTCCAGACTAGGTGTATTTAGCTTTCATCCTAGAAGTAAACTCCTGTTTGTTCAAAATCTTGCATATGCTTTTATTCATCCATTTGTTTCCACATTCATTCAAAACACACACTGTTTTAGGATTACCAGGTACTTAATAAATGCTGGATAAATACATAAATAGGACAACAGGTCCTTTGCCTTGTTAGCTGCTAAATCTCCACCCTGGAAATGCAGACCTAATTTTGTATGAGCAAGTCTAGTTGTGGTAAATGCTATAAGGAAAATGTTCCGTGTGCTTTGAAAACAAACATTAAGGAGTTAGAGAGCCCTGAGGCTTACAGACTAAGGAGGGAATTTATCTCTCATTTATTTAGATAAGAAGTCAAAGAAGAAGTATAGCGGTTCTGTAGGCTAGTGCTCAGAATTAACTCCATGATTTATAGGGCAGAGTCGAAAATGAAGATCATGGAACTATAAGTTCCCCTAAACCAGAGACATGTGTGACTACCCATGTCTAGCCCTGGTGCCTGAGAAGCATTTGAGTGTCGACATTCAGTAAGCTAGTGATCATTCAAGCCTGGAGTGCAACAGATATGACTTGTTACATTGACAAATCAAAGATGGCTACACACTGTCAGTCTAACAGTCAATAAATAGTTCATCTCCTGCTGTAAATGTTTACAGGCCCTGTGCTAGCTTAACTGATAAAATGAAAGTGGCAACATGTAAGGTGTAGGTTGGCCATTAAGAGTATTGTTCCCTCTCTCTTGAGACGCTCATTCTGAGGACACTTCCCCCAGGAATCCAGAGACAAAGTGGATGTCAACTCCAGGTTGACAGTCATAGCTGTCCTAGGCAGCAGGCAACATCTAGTGCCAGCAGTAGGTGTGAACCATCTCAAATGTTCCCAGGCAGTTGGGCAGAAGAACCACCCTGCTGAACCTAATTGACCCACAGAATGAGGAGAAAAAAAATGATTGCTGGGTTAGGCAACAAATTATACCGTGATCACACAGCAAAAGATAACCAAAGTAGAAATGAGTAATTTTTAAAAAATATTTATTTATTCAAAAGGGAGAGTTGCAGAGAATGAAAGAGAGAGAGAGAGAGAGAGAGAGATCTTCCATCCACTGGTCCACTCACCAAATGACCTCAAGAGCTACAGCTGGTTGTGGTGCAATTGCTTAAGCTGCCACTTGCCACGCCAGTTCAAGTCACGCTGCTCCACTTTCTATCCAGATGCCTGCTATTGCACTTAGGAAAGCAGTTGAAGATGAAACTAGTACTGGACCCCTTAACACCCATGTGGGAGACCCTGATTGGGTTCTAGCCTCCTGGCTTTCTTGCCAAGCCCTGGCTATTTGCCATTTGCAAAGTGAACCAGTGAATGGAAGATCTCTTTCTCTCTGCCACTTTGTCTTTTAAATAAATGAAATCTCTTTTTTAAATATTTGTTTATTTACTTGAGAGGCAGCATTACAGACAGAGAGAGGGAGAGACAGAGAGAAAGGTCTTCCATCTCTTGGCTCACTCCCCAATTGGCCACAATGGCCAGAGCTGAGCCATTGAGTCTCAAGTTTCCCACATGGGTGTAGTGTCCCAAGGACTTGGGCCATATCAGCTGCTTTCCCAGATGCATTATTAGGGAAATGGATCAGAAGTGGATCAGCCAGGACTCAAACCAGCACCCCAGATGGTAGCTTTACCTGCTACACCACAGTATCACCCCCAAGTAAAGAAAAGCTTCAAATATTGATATTAGTGTTGAGCCCTGAAAGCTAGAGGAAGACAGAAGAGCCTGAAAGGGATGGCTTGTGAAAACTGGAAGTATAAGCAGAAAAAAAATATATTATTTGAAGCTAGGAAGAGAGATTGGGTTTCCAGTGGAGACATGGGAAATAGGAAATGGGCCAAATGAATCTGTGTATTTTACTGAGTAGCTTAGCAGTGCCAACTGGTTTATCTGGATAAAATGACATACATATAGAGAGAAGGATTAAAGTGAAAGAATTTTCACCCTTTAAAAATAATCTAGGGGAGGGCGTTGGGCACCATGGTTAAGTCACTATCTAGCACACCTTCATCCCACATTTGAGTGCTCCATTCAAGTTCTGGCTACCCCCAATCTGGTTTCCTGCTAGTTCAGGCCCTGGGAGGCAGCAGATGATGGCTCAAGTACTTAGGTCCCTGCCACCCAGGTGGGAGACCTGGATGAAGTTCCTGGCTCCTGGCTTCAGTCTGGCCCAACCCTATCTGGGGAGTGAATTATAGGATGGAAGAGGTGTGTGTGTGTGTGTGTGTGTGTGTGTGTGTGTCTTACCCTTTCTGTGTGTGTGTGTCTCTCTCTTACCCTTTCAAATAAAGTAAAAATAAATAAATAATTTTAACAGAAGACTCCCAAAAAGAAATTACTTTCTCATTCCTAATCTCACCCCCAGCAAAGACTCTCGAAATAAGAAATGACCTCAGGACAAAGATCAAATCCAAGACTAAGCATGCAGTATCACAGTCTATACCACAGAAACGTGTATGGGGTCACAAAAGCACTTGTTAAAAACGCAGACAGTCTTAGCGTTCAAGTGTCCTCTTTGGAACTTCCTCCTCACAAGGCTTCCAGCTCTCACTCTAAGGCGGGAGCGGATTAGTTTTGTCGTTGAGAATGCACTGCATTTTGACCCTCCAGAAGTCTGATTTCTGCAGGGATACACTACCAGCTTTGACTTGAAGGAACAGAACTGGTTTAGAAGAAAGAGGTTTTGAAATCCTCCATTTCCAAAAGGCTGCAATCTGAGAAAGTCATTCGGCTCCACATGGGGTATTTCCTAGGGAAAAGGGTGTTCCACAGGGGAGAGCCAGATGCGCAGATGAGAAAGCTGTGTGGCTCAGAGTCAATCCAAGAAGCCTAGAAGGACCTCCATTCAAGGTTGGCTTATGCTAACCTAAATTTCAGGATTTCTATGGACCAGGGCCTGCTTGTCTTCTAGTTCCCAAGTAGATGTGTCTGTCAAACTCCTCTGTCCCATCGTACTGTAGTAAATTTTGTGTGTGAGGTCAGATCACCTGTCCTCTAGTCTTAGATTCTCATAGCAAGGTGCCTCAGGATCACCTGTCCCTGATCTGGGGAATGAGATGCTGGACTTTGAGCCCGGTGTGCTGATGGGACGTAACATGGCGAGTCATTATGGGTGTAATGATATTCTACACATAGGACGGATTTAAATAATTTGTGGCTGAGGGATCGTGGAGGTTGTTTAAGACTAAGAAAAATTTTTAATTGTTCTAACCATCAGCCTGTGGAGTTTGTCTTCCCTCGCTCTGGAATCCAGATTGACCCTGAGACTGTTTAACAAACAGAATGCAGCAGAAGTGACAGCGTGGCAGCCACAGACATGCTCTGTAAGGGGACCCACAGCAGCTCTCTCCCTTCTATAAACTTCTATAAACTTCTCATTCTCAGAACACGTCTTCCTGGAACTCAGCCACCTATACCATGGGAGACCCAAGCCACATGTATGGGACACATGTTGAGGCTCTGGTCGACAATCTCAGCTGAACCCCTTGCCACTCAGCAGCATGGAATGCCAACATGTCAATGGTCCTCTCGGCTCCCCCAGGGCGAGTACTGAGCCAACACCAGTTTTATGTGAGGTAAGAAAGCAGCCAGCTCTGTTCAGCCAATGCACGACTAGTGAGAGACCATAAAATAATTGTTGTTTTAACTCAGTCGATTTTGAAGTGGTTTGTTATGCACTGACAGATAACTGAGTCGGAGCCTTCTGGGTAATGAGAATGAATGTTTGTGACATGAAAGATAAAAAGCTTAGAGTAAAATCCTGAGAATGCCAAAATGGCCAGTCAGAGGAACAGTCTTTCAAGTATGTTCATGAAGTTAGAGGGAAATCCCAGAGATTGTTCCTGACATGAGTGTTAATGAGAGATCAAATAAGATGATTGCTGATAATTGCTGGTTAGGAACACAGAAATTAAAGATGGCCTTATCAAAAACGGATTTCTGAATTAATAAGAAAGAAGCCAGATTAGAGTTAGAGGTAGTTGGAAGATGAAAGGAAATGAGACATTGATTCCCTTGAAAAGCCAGGAAAGTTGACATGCAATTCAATCTGTGTGTGTGTGTGTGTGAGAGAGAGAGAGAGAGAGAGAGAGAGAGAGAGAGAGAGAAACAGAGAGAGAGAGATTTTAAAAGATCGAAATTACTTTTAAATGATGGTGAGAAGAAAAGAGATATGAAAGTCAGGGTAGGAGAAAAATATGAGTAATATTTTACCCTTTCCAGAAAGATCCTCAAACCACAGGACATCCATTTAGGTGCTATCTATATCCATTGTCCAAACACACTGTAACCTCAAAAGAACATTTGCTATAAAGCAGACTTTGTAATAACTTGGCCGTATCACCGATCCAAAGGAAATTATTTACTGACCTATCAAAATGGCCTTGTTAAAATGCATGTAATGGAATCTATAGTAGAAATTTAACCTTGCAACTTTAATCCTAAACAAAAAAATCAATCTCATCTTTTATATTTTCAGTTGCTCCCTGCAAAATTAAACAGTGAAATTTACCTTTTGGGTAACCGTCCTGTATTTTGGAAACTATTATGTAATACACAGAAGTATGAAAATATCTACTTACTGATGCGAAGGTCAATGTACAGAGTTTTGTTGGCAAGCCTCTGAGCACTGCATTCGTTCTGAGGGAACTTAGACAAGGCCTGCTCATTGGTGATCGTCCAGACATGCGGGAGTGCCTTCTGGGAGCGAGTGGCTTGCAGCCCAGGTTCTCTTTGTGTGTCTCCAACAAGTGAAAACACGTGTGATAGAAGGTGTTGTTACGTTCACTGAAGATCAAGGGGTAGCAAAGAAACATGGCACCAAAACAGTAAGTAATGGGGAGAAGGCGTCTAGGCAAGTGACTGGGAATCGTGCCCTGGTGCTGGTTGGAGAGGAGAGCTCCCAAGAATGTGCACCTGACCTGTTTGACACAGATGGCCACAGGAGCCACGACACCACCAGGAAGACAATGTGCAGTGTACAGAAAACTTCACAGAAAAAAGATTCATTCTACCTTGTTCCATAAAATTCCCTTAGACCTAAGAAAATCATGTGCTTGGCCTTGGGTGCATCACGCCACCATCAACATGCCGGACCTTGGCCACTGGCCAGAACTTCTTTTCTCTATATATTCCCTCTCCTGGTCGGACTTCCTAATATCCACTTGCTTAGAATTTTCTTTACTGATCCATTATTTAACTTAATCTATTAGGGGAAAAAATGGTGAAATAGGGAATTTTCTTCCCATTTCCAGAATTAGGAACTTTCAATTTTCAGGAAACCATGAACAATAGTGTCAGTAAGATTCTAGGACCAGTCGCTAACAGTATCTAAAGCAATTTTTGCTCAGAGGCCAAGACTAAAGCCAGAGCAGACTTTTTTTAATGTATAAACAACACTTGCTCATTGCCACTGGCTGCCATTGAAGAAAAGTAAACAAAAGGAAACAGTGACAAAATATGCAGTTCTCTCAGGCAATGAAATATCCATTCATTGATTTCCAGCCCAAGCAGACCAAATCACCAAGTTCCCAAGAGCTCAGTAAGCTTCCAAGATGTCTCTGTGCTGGCTCAATGCCTACCAATGACCACACTCCTTAAGAACGCTCATGATTTCAGCAGTAAGTGAAAGTGAGCTCGAAGTCACAATGGGGACATAAAAAGTCAGGAGCCAGAGATAATACTTGAACACTTCCCACCAAGTGCTAAAAGATTTCAGTTTTGCACCCTAACTGTCAACACCAATCAAACACAACAGCAATACTAATTGGTGCTCTTGGGCTGACTTTCCACCAAATATTCAAATTTTCATGATGCCAATCGCAATCTCCCCAAATTTAAATGAAACTAATCCATTCTGAAATGAAGTGGCTGTATCCTGGGACAGCAGTGCTCCGCCAGGAAAAATTTTGCTCTGCGAGGGCCATTGGACAATATCTGAAGACATTTTTGTTTGTTGTAGTTGGAGGAGGGGTGCTGTTGCCTTGTGGGAGGAGACCAGGATGTACTCAACACAAGCACTCGAGAAATTCCCAAAGGCACCAGATTCGAGAAACTCTGATGGGAGTTAGCATCCAGCCCAGTTTCCCTGTATCTAGGAAGGTTTGTAATGGTGGCAATTCACAGGTCAGTGTGTAGGAAGAAGTGTGTCCTCTAATTCATCATGATTTTCAGGCAAGGAAGAGAACTTCCTCTGCCCTACACGAAGACAAGCGTCAGCCAGAGATACTTTAAGCAAAAAGGAAATGTCTAAGGCACCAGAATCTTTGCATTACTTGATCTTTTTTAATAAAGTTGGAATTTTGGAATGCTTTAAAATATCAGTAACCTTTCCAATATTCTGAGTTTAAAATAAATGTTCTGGCATGTATTGAGCATTTACTTTTATCATGCACAAACCAAATAAGATTCTGAAGTACTTCCAGCAAAGTGACTCCAGATCTCTATAAATGACCCCAACATTACAATGATAGTCTAAAGTGTCAGGCTAAAGGAAATCAGTAATGAAGATTAAAGTAAATGATGCCAATTGAAATTCAATCAGTTAAAGCTTGCTAATTGATACTTCCATTAATTCTGTTTTTACAACTACTCAGACTTTATTTTGAGACCAGAGGTCTCAAAAAAGGAGAAAAAGTTGCAGAAATTTTTCTTATTGGTTCTGGGTCAAAGATTTCAAATAACACAGTGAGAACCAGCAAACTTAGAGGCAGGGTGAAGCAAACTTGGTGCCAGGGAGCTTAGGTAAAAAGTGGCCAAAGTGAAGACTGGCCCCACTGCTGAAGAGGAGGAATGTCTTCCCTCACCACATCTCTCTCGTTTTCCGCCTTTTCATTGGAAGGGAGAGGCCATCCTGGCGTCGTGGGAGCAGCAGGTGTGACCTAAGTTGTTCTATCACATGTGGACATCACCCTGAGCAATCCACGTAGTTGGCTCAGGGTGAATCCATGGGGCTGGGGTAGCACAAAAATGATCAGAACACAAAATTTCATTTTACAATTCTTTAGTGCATAGAACAATTTGGGGGAATTTATCAGAAAACCATTATTAGCATTTAATTTCTTCTGGTTGAAGTCCTTTTCTGCAATTTTATATTAAAGCAAAAGCACTCCATAACATTTTACACATTGTTCTTTGAGCAGCGGTCAGAATCTCAAGTTGAATTAATTCAGTAGTACTTCTGGTAGCAAATTCTTATTTACACGGGCAGGGTAAGACTTAAAGCAGGAGAATGAGTGGGCACAGAAGTTCTTGCTAAAGTGGATTTCTTAGAACACTATCTTCTTAAGCTGTTCCACGGGAAGAAATAATGGGTTCGAGGTTTGAAGAAGTTGGGAACATCCTGCCTGCTGTGGCTCCAGGGTATTCCCTGCAGGGGCTCATGTCCAGGCCCAGCGAGATCTGCCACAGCAGTGAACACACCGCGGCACTGGTGTTCTGAGTAAAACTTGGGAAATGATGTCTAGAGCATGAAGAGTGTTGTTGGGTATATTGGGTTTTTGTTGTTGTTGTTGTTTGTGTGTGTGTTTCTGTGTAACAAACCATACAAGGAGCTTCAAGAAGCTCGTGGAAATTTAAGCTAAAAGAGAAGTTTATTTTAATGCTAAAACTTCTTGAAAGCTACACACAGTCTTTTCATAACCCATATTTTCCTTGAACTTTATGAAGCTCCCCCACATTATCCCACAGTGTGCCTGGGTCAGGAGTTCAGGGACGGCTTAGCTTAGCTGGGTTTGCTGCTCAGGATTTCTAAGCTGAAATCATGAATGAGCTCAGTGTGGACCGGGGCTCTGGTCCCATTAGAAGTTCAGGATGGAGCTCAACGGATGTTGGCTCGATTCGCGTCCTTGCAGCTGTAGCACACACAATGCTGTGCTTCCTCAGAGCCAGCAGAAGCGTCTCTGTAACTTCAGATCTCTTGCTAGTAGATCTCGCAAAAAGACTCACCTGATTAGATCCGGCCCACCCAAAATAGCCCTTCCTAATTAACTCCAATCAGCTGATTATTAACCTTAATGACATAGGCAAAACCCCTCTACCTTTGTTTCATAACACAATTAAACTCCTGGAATAATACCTGTGATAGTCACAAGTTCCACTTGTATTCAAGGTCAGGAGGTTACCAGGTGAAGTGAACCATGGGGCCATTGGGGCCATCAGTCACCATACTGGGGAATGTTTGGAGCAAGACTATAAACAGTAGAAAGTACAGAGGGAAGGACAGATTATAAAAGCACCTAGACCCACAGTCTATTTCCCGCAGGCCTACGCATGCCACAGGAGGAACAACCACCAAGTCACTGCCTTCTTCAGATGGTTTCACCTAAAAGTCTAGTTTTCCTAAGACCAGTGGTGAAATAGAGCACACATCTGCTCAGACATCTACGGCAGAAACTTCTCAGCCAGGCCTGAAGGGAACACACAAGAAAGCAGTCAGCATTTCTGGTACCTGTTCAGAATTCCTGGGATAATGTTATTCTGGTATTTCATTCTTACCAACATGTAAGTGCGTTAGTACAACACAAAGGAGTAAAGCTAATACCGTGTCCTACATTACAACTCTGCCCTATGATGGAAAAAGGCATGCTTTCATTAAGAGTTGGAAACAGATAAACAGGCCTCAACCACCCATAACATAAGTAAAAAGGCTTGGTAAAATTTATCAGAATTAATTCCTAGTGGCTAGTATCTAGATTGCCAAAGTTATACTGCACTAAAATTTATCTTCACTGAAAGTTTGCAAAATTTTTCTGATTTCCATTTAGAATGGTTTCTATCATCTTGGCATTTATTAAATAATTAAGTAATTTCTTTAACTTTGTATCTAAACTTAAGAAAATGAGAGAAGGCAATCAAAATAAAGGAGATGATAAAATAGCATTTTTATTAAAATTATCTTAAGTTAATTAATATTAAATTCAGGAAACATAGACTGAAGTCTGTAACTGCCTTTATTGTGGTATTAAATTGTACCTAATATACTTTTTAACCAAAAGGAGAGTCTCATTCCTGTATTTACAATGCTGGTTTTTAGCCTATTGATTTGAAAAAATATCTTTGCTTCTCTTTTCAACAGGAAGTATGAGATCACTGACAATGCTTTAGCGTGTAAGTCTTCGTAGAGCACTATTCTTTGTAGCAGTTATACACTGTACATATTGCATAGTGTAAATTATTTATATTTCAGAGGAAAGAGTTAGCTAGGTGATTTACGTACTAGTGGTAAAATCATTGCCCGCAGAACTAGCTCTGCACAGAAAAGAATTGAAGCTCACTTCTGAATATTTATAGATCATTGTAACATTAGGGTAAGAACCCTCATTTTGGAAAAGTAACAGTGAAATTAAAAAAAAATGTTACTTTTGGAGAATTGGCATAAGAAATCCAAGTTTCTAATTCCACCAGCTTGGGATACCATGAGGTCAAAAGCTCCAGTTTCCAGGGCTGGCACTGTGGCGTAGCGGGTAAAACTTCTGCCTACAATGCTGGCATCCCACATGGGTGACGGTTTGAGTCCTGGCTGCTCCATTTCCCATCCAGCTCCCTGCTACAGCCTGGAAAAGCAGTGGAAGATGGCCCAGGTCCTTGGGCCTCTGCTCCCATGTGGGATACCAGGAAGAGGCTCCTGGCTACTGGCTTTGGATCGGTGCAACTCCAGCCATTGCGGCCCATTGGGGAGTGAACCAGCAGATGGAAGACCTTTCTCTCTCTCTGCCTCTCCTTCTCTGTGTAACTTTGACTTTCAACTAAATAAATCTTTAAAAAAAATCTGCAGTTTCCCATGGAGCCAGAGCCAGTTCCTGGTGGTTGGAGGCAGGCAAGCACTGAGTCTGACTTAGGCACGCAACAGTGGTGCCCTTAGCACATACACATAACCCCGTGAAAAAGGTCAATCAGATGTGCATAGTGACTTAGCCTGCAACGCCTGGGATGGCTGACCAACTCAGTTCATCTCTCCTCGTGCAGATCCACAATGTCTCAATTCTTCATCATCCAGTCTTTCGTGCATTAAAAAAAAAAAAATGGCCAATAAAATGTCAGCCAAGAAACACACTGTTCATGCCTTTCAGGTTTCCTTTAAACCTACTGCACTTAGGCCAGAGCAAAATCAATTTTTCATGACTATCTACCCTGGTAGATTGCACCTCAAGCCAGTTCAGGTCCCCAGAGAATTTTTAAAAAGAGATTTATCAAGTAACAAGTAACACCTCAGGAAAAAGAAACAGGGTTTTTAATTGCCTTGTGTGCTCCATAATTGAAGGCAGGCACCTCCTTGAGGCACTGGCTGCCAGGAGGAGTGAGACTCCACTTGGCCCTGCCTAATTAATCCTGTGATACAAACCTTCTGGCTTCAATTTTCACATTTCTGTCTCTTTTTAGAGGTGATAATAAAACTAAAAATTTATGTTGGTTACTGTATGAGGATAACTGTGCCAGCGGAACACAAATAAAACCATATGGGCTAAAGAGACCTTGTCTCCACTTTCCTGGTTTCCCTGTGGGATGAGGCCCAGGGGCGAGCTTTGTGCTAACAAGAAAAGGTAGGGCCAACTCAGCGAGCCGGGTGGAAGTGCAGGTCAACCCCATCTCAGGCGTGTGCTCTGCGAAGATGACTCATTGAAACATATGCCTTTTTTATTGACAAAAAAAAAAAAAAAAAAAGCTCAAAATAGAATCATGCACTTTGGAAGCTCTGTGGCTCGGTGACTACATAGCACACAACTGCACTGGAGCTTTTAATGAGAGACAAATTGGGCAGGTTAGCTTTTAAAGAGGCCGTCGGAGTGACAAGGGCAGGGTCTGTTATCTTAATAGCTTGCAGATCGAGACGTGTGTAATATCTCCTTTGGAACATCATCTGAGACGCCAGCCATGTCCGCATCCTGGGTGGAGCTCTGATGTAGGCTGCATCCCACACGCTGAATTGGCTCCACGGTTGACCCAGGCCAAAATGGTTTTGTTTTAATGGAGAACCTTGATTCGTAGTCTGACAGTATTATTAAGCATCTTGTGGAATAATACTTGTACAAAGAGCAATGTTGGAGATATCCCATCAATTACACATGCTCAGTTCTACAGCAAAACCTCTGTCTACCAAAGCCTATGGATTTGCCCTGTTATAAATTAGGAGACATGGCATTTGTGTTAATTAAAACATATTCTGAGAATACTAAAAGCATGCCATCATAGATAACATTTTGAGCAGGTTTTTTTACATAGTATCTAATAATCTTCCAGCTTGAAATATCAATAGCATGGTATAATCAGAGATCTGAATAAAAAACCCGAAAGGTACATAGTACCACACTATTCATCTATAACGCATACATTTAGAGAAAACAGAAATGGCTAACGACAATTATTTTCTATGTGTTTGAGACTTTCACGAGTTGTACCCCTTTCTTAAACTTTATGCTTTTTAAATCTGTGCTGTTTATTTTGAGTAGCTTCCACTCTTGCTGCTGAATTTTTAAAAATATGGGAGCCATCTGCTGGTCAACAATTAAATTTTTTCTTACAAATAAAATGTTTTTGTGCCTATTACAAAATAAAGTGTGGTTTTATTTTAAAAGTGTAGAAATTTTTCTTCTCCAGAAAGTGTGTCTTTTTAACAATGAGGCGGTCTACTCCCAGAGGCTTGATAGACTCTAGGCTAGATAGACTCTCAACATGAAACTAAGTTACTGTGTTTTCACTGTACACTCCAATCACTCCCTACAAGTACCAACTGGATCTTTTTTCCACACATTCCATGTTTTTCATTCTTTAAATCACACAAGGAGGTGAGGAAAAACGCAAACACGTTCTTAAAAGCTTTATCATGTAGCACATGTGCTTTGATACTTTTGCAAATAAAGCAAGTGATTTTTTTCATAGAATATTCTTCATCAAGGGAAGGTTTTTGGAGCTAGGTTCGGGATTCTAAAAATATACACAGATACGATATAACATTGAAAAAGGAACGATCAAAATGCAAATAGTATAATGGTCCATGTTCTGGCCAGTGATGTGTGAATCATCAAACCCAAACTGACATTAATAGCAATTGTTGAAATTTTACATGCCTTGTCCGTGAAGTTTTAAAATAAACTGTTCGCGCAGCAAACGAGTATACTGGATATGTGTGTGTGCATATGCACACGTGTATATTAGTGTAGTCTGTTGTGAATGTGGCACTATATGGCAATGTCACTCTAATCTCAATCTTGTCATTTGAGTGTTGCTTGTAGTGCCAATGTTGTGAACATTTTGTTGTCATTAAACTCGGATATTTGCTTTTACTGTTGGCTAATATGCAGTGAGTATTTGCTCCATGTCAGGTGCTTGACTAAGAGCTTTTAGAAGTGATTCCATTGAGTCCATGCAAAACATTGCCACTCGGGTACTATTATTGGCCCACGCAACTCATGAGGCATAGGCGGCTCAGAGAACTTATGGAATGTCGATAACAGTGCGTGCCCTTAGCTTGACCTCAGTTCTGACTCCCCCTTCATGACTTTTATCCATCATCCAAATCCAAAATGACAACCAGACACTCTAATGACTTGTAGTCTTACTGCTTTTTCAACAATGTAGCCGTAAGCTCAAAAGTGGCAGGTAAGGCACCAACTTTATATGCCACATCTGTCACTTAGTTGTCAAGTGATGAGGGAAGCAAATGGATAGAAAGAAATCCAATGTCCGTGTGTGTGCTTGCCGCCTGTCTTTGCTCCATCAGACACCCCTTCTTCTTCCTCTTCTGGAACAAGTCCTTATCTTTCCACCCAGGTTCAGCTCTTGCCCTGCTCCAGCTCTGGAGTCCATGGGTGGGATTGCAACCGCAGCACCTGGAGATTAGGCAGGTAGCCCTGGACACAGGGACCTGTCAAGAAAGGAACAGGAGACCCAGGTCAGGGCAAGCAGAAGTATTCCCTGGGACTTTTCACTTTTCGTCTGGAGAGAGGGATGGTGCGAGCTCTTGGCTGCCAAATCTTCTGTGTCAGATCCTTAAGCTGAGATGATACAGGCACAAAGCTGTCCTCTTCCCCAGAGCCCTTTGCCAGAACTGTCCACACACTGCTCAGTGCTTGGGAGAACAGAAGACACTCATGGGAACTGGAGAGGAGCAGAAAGCCCGGAGACTTTGACTTGATCCTGTTGCCTGTTCCGTCCCTACAGCTCAGAGTAGGGCTGCTCCTCCAGAACTTTCTGCTGTGTCTGATCAACCCAAAAGTTCCTCCCAGTAAGTTCATTGCTTGTTCAGCTTGGGTTTTGCTGTTGTTTTGCCTTGAGCTAGTTTGAGTTGGGTTTCTGTCGTTTGCACACAAGAGGCCATTAGATCATACAATCACAAAATACTCGGTTCCTGTATGGCAGAGAACAGAGATAATCAGTGTTAGCCAATAGTGTCTTTCGGGTGTGTTTTAAAATAAACAGTTTCCCTAGGAAAAGAGCCAGTGTGACTGCATATGGCAGGGAAGTGTGACAAAGCACCAGACTGGGTTCAGCAAACACAGGGATAAGCCAGTTTCCAAAAGCTCCACAGTTGTAATCCCCACTGGCGTGCAACTTGTGTTTTTATCTCACCCTTCCATGTGTAAAACTGGACTCGAAATTTGCACACGTAGGAAACACACATGCACACACCCCTTCTTGCTTGTGATATGACTCCATTCAGGCCAGAACTAATTCCTTCTACTATTGTTAATGAAGGTACTAAGATAAAACATAAGGGAGGGCGTATGGTGCAGTGGCTAACTTGTCTGGTTCGAATCCCAGCTACTCTTCTTGTGATAATGCACCCCCTGGGAGGCAGCAGATGCTGGCTCATGTACTTGGATTCCTGCCACTCATAGAATTCGGCTCCTGCCCTACTATAGCTTTTGGGTGCGTTGGAAGGTGGAACCAACACAGGGGCGTGCTCTGTCAATCTCTCTCTCTCTCTCTCTCTCTCTCTCTTCTTCTCTCTTTCTCTCTGCCTCTCAAATTAATTAATTAATTAAACATATGGAAAAGAGGGGGGAAAATGTTTGAATTTTTAGTAGCCTTGTTTGCCTTTCTGGGTATACAGAATGAGCTTTTTGCAATGGCCCTCTCCATCAAAATGACCAGTTGGAAAATGCAAAACTGAAATCTAAGGGCAAGGTCATGGCTGGGGTGTATTAAGTACTCCACTGTGATTTTATTTCTTTCCCAGTGAAGAACCTGAGATACCTGTCTCCCAATACTCCATGGTTTCCTCTGTCTCAGAGTGCAGCCTCCTGACTCATTCAAAAGATGCATGCTGTATTACAAAGTCTCCACTCAGTTCTCTTTGTGTATGCATTCGGACAAAATTGTTACATAAAATATTTAATCTGAGGATTTACTTTAAACTGAGTGAAGCCAAGTTTGAAAGTGACATCCATTATATATGATAAAGAGCATCGCAGTTCCTTAACTTGTGATGTAACTTCCTTAACGTATTGCGACCAGCAGAAAGTCCAGATGCCTGTTTCTCTCTCTCTCTCTACCCACAGGCAGCAATTTAATGAAATGGCATGGAGAGTGGCCTTCACTTGGGGATTTTAGAAGACGTCCTGGTGATTTGAGAGGGCAGCAAGCGTGGGGAAGCATTGGATTAGCTTCTGCACCTTGGCTCCCCATTGTGTCATTTATTTTCTTGAATCATAGCCACATTCATTCGGAAACTTTTGACACAGAAAATAAATACAGGGGCTGGCATTGTGACACAGGTGTTGGAGCTGCCACTTGCAATCCAGGCTTCCCATATCAGGGGGTTGGTTTGAGTCTTGGCTGCTCTGCTTCCCATCCAGCTCCCTGCTAATGCACCTGGGAAGGCAGCAGATGGCTCACATGGATGACCCAGATGGAGTTCCTAACTCCTGACTTTGGGCTGGCCCAGACCTGGCTATTGTGGCCATCTGGGGATTCAACCAGTCAATAGAAGATCTCTTTCTCTGCTCCCCCCTACCGCCGCCATTGGTCTGTCTTTAAATAAATAAATAAATAAATCTGTAAAACAAAAGAAAAACATACAATTTTTTCAATTATTTCATCAAATTCATGTATTCTACTTCTCAAAGATTCAACACAGAACAGTAGTGACTAAAGAAGAGAAGACCAGATTCTGTCTTGATGTTTTTAAAATAGATGCATTAAGAAGAGTAAAATTCTAGGGGTCTCTCTCGCATTAATAATCATGAAAGTTCTTATTCACATAAAGACAGGGAGCAGAATTACATCCACTGGACAGGACTTCCCAGCTAATTTTCCTTGTACTCTCTAAGATTTTCCTTGGAAAACGTCATTGAAGTTTTGTTAAAAGTGAACCCATTTCTTCACCTGCTGTCTGGAAACTGCTTGACTGATTTTCAGCCACATGGGAGGTGGCCAAGTAGCTTCACAGGCTCCATGTTCTGATTTACATCAGAACCTGGTCCACAAATTTGGCTCCATCATTAACTCCACCTGTGCGAATGCCATTGAATAGTTCTGCTGATACTTCACAGATGGGGAACATTGACCTGTCCGTGGTGCCCAGCTTCTTCCCATCACACAAACAGTGGAGGAACAAATCCACATTTGCACCATTTCTTCATTGCTTCTGCACGTGTCAACTGGCATCACATCTTGGCATTCATTGGAGATTTCCAAGTTTTATGCCTCCCGAATGCACTTGCTATCTCTGGCTAATAGGGAAGATGAAAGGTGATAGTGGACGCAAAGCACTCGGCATTCTGTCTCAGGAAAATGCACAGGTCCACTGCACCAACGTGTATTCAATGTCCAATTTCACTCTCTTGAAACGATCATGTTCACTTTAAGGGTGCTCATAAAAAAAATTGCTTGAAGTCATTTAAAAGAGCAGCTCTATGGCTGGGGTTGTGGTACAATAGGTTAAGCTGCCACTTGCCATGCCAGTTCAAGTCACACACTGCTCTGCTTCCCATCCAACTGCTTGCTATTGTACCTGGGAAAGCAGCAGAAGATGACCCAAGTACTTGGCCCCTTAACACCCATGTGTGAGACCCTGATGGAGTTCCAGCCTCCAGGTTCCCATCTTGCCCGGTCTTGGCTGTTGTGGCCATTTGCTAAGTGAAACAGTGAATGGAAGATCTCTCTCTCTCTCTCTCTCTCTCTCTCTCTGCCACTCTGCCTTTTAACTAAATAAAATCTTTTTAAAAAATAAAATAAAATAATGTTTTCTCACATGTTTAAAACTAATGCCACCTACTCCCAAACCTAGTGATTTTTCTTTTAACTTGGAGTAGGTTTCCATTAATTGTGGTTCAGCCTTTCAAAAATGAGTATTCCTAGATTTCTAAGTGGTGGCCTGAAGCTCTCCAAATTTGTTCTTGCCAAAGCAGGTTGAAAAAGGATGCATGAATAATTAGAATAATAGTTTGCTGATCCTTTCATTAGGTCTTCACTCTTTTCCCAGCAAAGCTACAGGAAACCAAAGCCAGAGAACATCTGAACTCTGTCCAAGCTTCAGTTGTATTTTTACATTTTGGGTTAGAATGCATAATATATTAATGCTACACAACTTTTATTGCATTCACTTTAAAATTTATATAAAGTAGATTGCTACATTATGGTAATGTACTAAATTACCTAAAGCAAAGTAATACAATGATTAACTGACTATAAACATTGGTTTATGGTCAGTTTATAAAGTATCACAATGATTAACATTATGCATTTTCATAACAGTAGAAAATTGCAGGATGAAATATCTGTGGATTGACTCAGTGCCATTAGGAATAATAAAACAGTGGTATAACTCAGTCTCAAGTTACATCTTGAGAGTAAACTTTGTTTTAAATCTCCTTTCTAAGTGGTTGAGAAATTCATTAATTTAAAATGCCAAAGCCTTGCCAAACACAACCTAGAGAATGCAAGCATTTATACAAACATACTAAACAAAATCAAACTTGACTAATATGTTTAGAGTATTTTTATCAATATTTTCTTATAGGAGAGCAAGAAAACATCAATTTTATTTATTGTGTTTTCTCAATAAGAAAATAAATAGAAACGATACACTGGAGTTTCAAATCTCACCTCTCAAAAATAGATTTTTTTAAAGATTGATTTTATTTGAAAGGCAGACTTACAGAAAAAGAAAGGGAGAGACAGAGAGAAAGTAAAAGAGAGAGAGAATCTTCCATTCACTGGTTCACTCCCAAGATGACTGCAATGGGCTGGTCTGAGACAGGGTGAAGCCAGGAGCCAAGAACTTCTTCCAGGTCTCTCACATGGGTACAGTGGACCAAGCACTTGGGCCATCTTCTGCTGCTCTCCTAGGCACATCAATGAGCAGAGAGTTGGATGGGAAGTGTAACAGCCAGGACCGGAACTGGAACCCATACAGAATGCTGGTGCTACAGGCAGCAGCTCAACCTGCTACACCACAATGCCAGCCCCATCAAAAATAAATTTGAGGGGCCAACATTTAAGATGCCTTGTATTTAAGATATCCAAACTCCATGTAAGAGTGCCTAGATTCAATACCCAACTCTGCCTCCTGTGTCTAACTTCTTGCTACTGCAAACCCTGGGAAGCAGCCATGATGATTGAAATAGTCAAATTTCTGCCATCCTCATGGGAGACCCAGATTGAGTTTCCACATCTTGGCTTTGGTCCAGCCCAATACTGACCTTGCAGGTATTTGGAGAGTAAATCGACAAATGGGAGCCCTCCTCTACCTCCTTCTCTCTGCTTCTCAGCCTCTCAAATTAATTAATTAAAATATTGTGACATGGATTTCAACTTTAAAATATATGCTCTCAGAGGTAGAGAAGCCTTGTTCTGGTCTACAACACAAGGGAACAGATCGATCCTTTGTGGACAACTCAGAGAAGCAGGAACCTGCAGGAGGAGTCATAGACTCATTGTTTTTGCTGGCAAGGGATCAGAATGTAGGGGAGTCCCTGTGCAAAGGATCGGGACGTCAGTAAGGATGTCTACAGAGAAATCACAGAGCAGACTCGTGCTAGGCAGCACTGCAGTGGGATTGTCTGGACTTTTGAAGTCTTATCTTGCCACACAACTGCTGTCTAATCTCAGGAAATTATCTTCATTTCCTCATCTGTAAAATATCCCTCATTGAATGGATTAAATACAAACTGTACAGTGACTGTGATAATAATCAATAAAACACAAGTAGTCTTATTAACAATGTAATTATAATTGTAATTAGTTGGTTACAACCAGCTGGTTATCACTAAATTCTGATCAGAGGGAATAGTTCCAAAAGAAAAAGGACAATGCTAGGATTGGTAAGGTCAGTTTGGGAAGACTGACTGGTGAAAATCTTAGGATCTTGAGAAATTGTGTTTAAGCCCTGAAGTATACATGTTGATAATTTTGCATTGCATGATCTTAGTCATTCCCCATCAATATTTGCCTTGCTCAGGGACCTCTCTTGGTTGCAAGACACCAGGAATCTTTCCTGAGACTGAACTTTGACCCTAGTTGCTTCTTCTTCAGTGATTAATCCATCAAGTACATCTATCACATAGATGTTCAAGTCCACTTTCTTTCTTTTTTTTTGACAGAGTTAGAGAGTGAGAGAGAGAGACAGAGAGAAAGGTCTTCCTTTTCCATTGGTTCACCCCCCAAATGGCTGCTACGATCAGCACACTGCACAGATCTGAAGCCAGGAGCCAGGTGCCAGGTGCTTCCTCCTGGTCTCCCATGCGAGTGCAGGGCCCAAGCACTTGGGCATCCTCCACTGCCTTCCCAGGCCACAGCAGAGAGCTGGATCCATTTTCCCTAGATTACAGGCAACTTTCATATGGCATTCACATCTTCTGTAATTCTAGCTCCCAATGCACTTGTAGGCTGGCGTTAGAGACTCAACAAAGATGATTTAAATTAACAAATGATGACTGAGGAAAAAAATAAAAGGAGTCTTCAATAAGTTCATGGAAAATGTGTATTATGGAAAAATTATACCTGACTCTCAAAAATGTTTGCAACAAAAGAAAAGTATCAAACTGAATTTTTCTGTGAGCTTTTTGAAGTGCCCTTGTACTTCACATTTTCAAATTAATGCATTTTACTGCTGGTCAATGTGTAATGTTTTCACCACCATTGGTACTCATAAATCCATTAGCTTTCTAACAATCCATGTTAGCTTTCTAACTTTCATTGGCATCCACATATCCATTGACCTGCTCCTTTGAAAAACTTTCCAGCTTTCTGTTATTTAAACAGTTTCATCATGGCTTTTCCATGCTGTTTCTATTATGCAAAATGTAGCCATCAACTGAGCAATACTACACTGTTCAGCATGGATGCTAAAACATGTTCTAAAACATAACAGTCAAACTATTGGTTGTTACCAACAGCAAGAATGTGTCAATGGGCCTCAATGGGTGTGTTACTGACAAAATGTCATCAACTCATTTTGGATACAAAGGAAGAGGAATCTCAATATTCCTTCATAACGATGGGTCTACCGGGACTGGTGTTGCGCTGCCATGGGTTAGCGCTGCTGCTTTCAACACCAGCACCCCATATCAAAGCATCTGTTTCAATCCTGGCAGCTCCACTTCAAATCCAGCTCCCTGCTAATGTGCCTGGGAAGCAGCAGATGATGGCCCAAGGACTTGAGTCCCTGCTACCCATGTAGGAGGTCCAGATGGAATTCCATGCCCCTGGTTTTGGCCTGACCCAGCCATGGTCATTGTGGGTATTTGGAGAATAAACTAACAGATATGAGTCTGTCTGTCTCTCTCTCTCTCTCTCTCTCTCTCCCCCCTTGCCACTGTCTCTGCATTTCAAATAAATGAAAGAAATTTAAAACATTTTTTAAAAGACAGGTTTATTTGGGTCCAAGCAAATGTTGAGGAGTGGACGTTGCCACAGTGGTTAAGTTGCTGCCTGAGACACCTGCATCCCCTATCAGTGTGCCAGCTCCACTTCTGATTCCAACCTCCTGGCAATGCACAACCTAGTGGAACAGCAGGTGGTGGCTCAAGTACTTGAGTCCACCCTCCCCACCCCTTCAGGCTCTTAGCTTTGGCCTGGCCCAGCCGGAGGTCTTGTGAGTGTTTTAGGAGTGAACAAATGATGGGAAACCTCTCTGTGTCTGTCTTCCAAATAAAATGAAAATCTAAAAAAAAAAAAATTGAACTTGAGGATTTTTTTCCCAGAATACACATTTTCCATGCATGTTCTGAAGATCCACTCATGAATGTTCATACATACCCACATATACCATGACTCATACTTGCTAACTGTTATACTTTCTTGAGGTGTTAGGCTACCAGGAACTTTTTCTGAGTCCTTGGTCTCTTACTTGTTCTATTTTAGTACTTTCTATTTTCCTGTACAAAATGTACTACATTGGTAAAAATAAGTTAGTGTCTATTTTTCACTGGATCCAAGCTCTTTAAGAGCAAGGAAACTGTTTCTACTTGTGCTTTTATATCATTAGAATCTAGCACAGTGCCTGACACACACTGGATTCTCAACACTTATGATTCAAAATAACAATGCAGGAATCAGTGGTTTACAATTCCAAATTCTTATCAACTCCTCCTTAGTTTCATATTTTTGTGCAATACCACGTAACATTTAAGCCATTATAATTTTACTACCAAGGTACACAAAAAATACTAAAATCTTTAGGTCTTTTTATTATTATTACTATTACTTACAGTAATAGCAGTCTACAGTATTTGCTGTAGACAGGGCTCTGTCATCAAAGAGTCCTCTGCGGTAGCACATGGGAATGACTCTTGTCAACTGTGCTTTGTTAAGCACCCTCCCTGCATCCTCCCACTCACTGGTTCGTCCCAGCCACTACTCACTACTATCCTACTCTCCTCATGTATGGGATTAAGTTTGTTAGCTTCCACATATGAGAGTGAATAGCCAGTACTTGTCTTTCTGTACTTGATTTGTTTCACTTAACATCATGTCCTCTACTTTCATCCATTTCACCACAAATGACAGGATTTCATTCTTTCTTATGGCTGAATAATATTCTGTTGTGTTCTTACACACATGTCACATTTTCATTATCCATTCCTGTGCTCATGGGCACTTCAATTGATTCCAAATGTGAGCTATTGTGACCAGTACTACAGTAAACATGGAATGAAGGTATTTGTTTGATTAACTGAATTCTTTCTTTTGGATATGTTCTCAGAAGAAGGATAGATAGAACTTCTATTTCTAAGAATCTAAGGTCCAGAATGATTAAGTGATTTATAAAAAAAAAAAAAGTAGCTAAATTCTGGAAGAGCTACAAATCAAATACAAAATACATAACTCTACACCTAAGACAATTGCAACTGCTCTTATAACCACCGCCAATATTTTCTAAAAAATGTATTATTTCTCCAGTAGGCCTTTTAAGATCATACAAAATTTGGGGCCAGTGTTGGGGCGAAGCAGGTAAAGCCGCAGCATGCATCGTTGGCCCTGTATGGGCAACAGTTTGAGACCCAGTTGCTTTACTTCCATTCCAGCTCCCTGTTAGTGTACATGGGAAAGCAGTAGAAGATGTCCCAAGTGCTCTGGCCCCTGCCACACACATGGAAAACCCTGATGAAGTTCCTGGCCCAGCCCTGGTCATTGCAGTCATCTGGAGAGTGAACCAATAGTTAGAAAATCTCTCTCTCTTTAACTCTGAGTTTCAAGTAAATAAATGAATCTTTTTAAAAACAATCATAAAAGTTTCTCTCACAGATTGTATTCTAGAACACATTCTCTAAACCAACTGAAAGCCATTGAAAAGCAAATATAAATTAAAAAATAGTCAAAGGTCATTTAGGTAAAAAAAAAAAAAGAAACAATGAGCCCCTGTGCAATGGTTTTGTTTTGTTTTTGTATTTTTTTTTGTTTTTTTTGTTTTGTTTTGTTTTGTTTTGACAGGCAGAGTTAGAGAGAGACAGAAAGAAAAGTCTTCCTTGTCCATTGGTTCACCCCCTAAATGGCTGCTACAGCCGGCGCACTGAGGCCAGTGCGCTGTGCCCATCTGAAGCCAGGAGCCAGGTGCTTCCTCCTGGTCTCCCATGCGGGTGCAGGGCCGAAGCACTTGGGCCATCCTCCACTGCCTTCCCGGGCCACAGCAGAGAGCTGGACTGGAGGAGGAGCAACCGGGGCAGAATCTAGCGCCCCAACCAGACTAGAATCCGGGGTGCCAGCGCCGTAGGCGGAGGATTAGCCAAGTGAGCCACAGCGCTGGCCCCTGTGCAATGTTAACAGTTATCTTTGTGCCAATTTCGTTGGCTCTATTCACTTTTCTACCTGAGTTTAAAGGAAGAGAAAGACACCTACAGGAAACGTGCTTTCTTGCGACATAGAGGCCACTTAGCATGAAAGACTAGGTCTTGTCCACAGAGCAGCACGTAACCCAATCCCTGCAACTTAAGGATGTTGGTCAATTGGTTAGAATTCCCTGCAAATGTAACAACATTAATTTTCCAATCACTCAATCACACAGTTTCACCAGTGTGCCTTGTCTATCACAAGTAGGCTCAGATTGAGACTCTGGTGGGTGACAAATATTAGTTAAAATGTATGAATGCCCTCAGGGCCTGTGCTGTGGTGCAGCGGGTGAACGCCTTGGCCTGAAGCACCAGCATCCCATAAGGGCGCCAGTTCAAGACCCAGCTGCTCCACTTCCGATCCAGCTCTCTACTATGGCTGGGAAAGCAGTCAAAGATGGCCCAAGTCCTTTGGCCCCTGCACCCATGTGGGAGACCCAGAAGAAGCCCTGGCACTGGATTGGCGCAGCTCTGGCCTTTGTGGCCAATTGGGGAATGAACCATCAGATGGAAGATCTCTCTCTTTCTCTACCTCTCTCCTTTTTGTGTAACACTTTCAAATAAATAAATAAATCTTTTAAAAAATGCATGCCCTCAGCTGTCTTTATATGGGAAAGAAAATCCGATAACAAATCTACAGAACCCCTGATGATTTAAGCCAATGGGGCAATCTCTCAAACATATACCTGCTTGTCTCATTACATTTGTTCTTACAAATGAATCACCATTAACCTTCATATAAAACAAAAACAATGGTTTTAAAACCAACAAATCAAACACCCCTCAAAGTAGCAAGTAGATACTTAGCTTAGATTAGGAGTGTTTTCCGCTTATTACACAACTTCGCCTCCATAAGAATAAAGGATGCTGGCCGGCGCCGCGGCTCACTAGGCTAATCCTCCACCTAGCGGCGCCGGCACACCGGGTTCTAGACCCAGTCGGGGCGCCGGATTCTGTCCCGGTTGCCCCTCTTCCAGGCCAGCCCTCTGCTGTGGCCAGGGAGTGCAGTGGAGGATGGCCCAGGTGCTTGGGCCCTGCACCCCATGGGAGACCAGGAAAAGCACCTGGCTCCTGGCTCCTGCCATCGGATCAGCGCGGTGCGCCGGCCGCAGCGCGCTGGCCACGGCGGCCATTGGAGGGTGAACCAACGGCAAAGGAAGACCTTTCTCTCTGTCTCTCTCTCTCACTGTCCACTCTGCCTGTCAAAAAAAAAAAAAAAAAAAGAATAAAGGATGCTGGTATAAGAAGATTCCATGATACACAAACAGAAAACCCAACCCTTAAGCCACGTTATGATCTAATAGGCAGATTGGCTGTTAAGAAATGTGCAAATGTTCTTCAGAATACATCCATAAGCAGTGGGTTTGAATTGTTGCTTGATCACCAGGTCCGAAGTGATGAAGGGGAAATCTCATCCGCCATCCAGGCAGAGTGTGGAAATCTGTATTAAACAGTCTGATAAGCCCACATGCAGGACATTAAGTCTGTAGAAATACCTTGCACATACACCTGAGATAGCAGAAAACAGAAATCTTCGGCCTTGCATAAATATATTTCCATTTTCAATTTACAAAGAGCAATTACTACTGTAAGGAAGGACATTTCGTGGGGATTGATGGTCACCTGAAGGTAATGATTCCTGCCCACATGTTAGGCCATCAGCTCCCTTCAGAGATGAAACCTAATCAATCTGTCATTACTGAGCTGATTTTTATGGGGACTCAAAAGAAAAACTACCTCGTTTGATGCCAATAAACTCCTAAGGAAACAGGAACACAATCTTATATCATCAGGGCCACCCTGACTGACTTTGCCCAAAAAATTTGCAGAGAGAAATGGAACAGACTGACAATAAAACTAAAGAACATTTCTGTAGCCACATTCGCATTATGTCACTGATTGTATGAACTTTTAAGCAGCCACAAGTTCTCTAACTGCCTGTGATTGTTGTTTGTAACATATGGTAATAATTGCTCTCACCCATTCAATAAACATTATTTGAGAAGATAATTAAACAACAAGCATTGTCTTAGGTGCCAATTCTACTTTGACTAATGTGCAGACACTATCTTTAAGGGAATTTTAGTCTTGTGAGGAAGACAGCCCAGTGGGAAAGGGATTGCAAAGTAGTACAAAGAAATGCAGTGGGTCAGGCTGGTGAGGGACACTCAATCCTGTCCTTAGCATCAAAGAGCAAGGTGACAGAAAAGCTTTCCCAAAATAAATCAGCATATGAAAGAGTGACCTGTACCCCCATGTTCATTGCCGCTCAATGCACAGTAGCCAAGATATGAAATCAACCCAGATGTCCATCAACTGAAGACTGGATAAAGAAATTATGGCATAATATACTATATATAGTTATATATTATGTAAACATATATTTATATATATTACATTATATATGTTTTATATATATATATAAAACACAGAAGTTAAAAAAAAGAAAAAAGAAATCCTGTCATTTGCAACAAAATGGGTGCAACTGGAAGCTATTGCACTTAGTGAAATAAGCCAGTTCCCAAAATACAGATACCATACAGACTCTGATCTGTGGTAACTAATAGAGTACCTAAAGGGTATTCTATACGAGTGAAATTGATCCTCTGAGATCCAATGATTCTGGACAGCCCAGGTCTGGATTGTTGAGGAACAGTGTTTTTATTTTTCTTCATACTATTTTTTGAACTCTTTTCTTAGTGTAAGGTTAATATTATGAGTACAAAGCTAACTGAAAAATAGATCTTTGTAAAAAAAAAAAAAAGAAAAACAAGAATGGTAATAGAAGAGGGAGGAGGAAGAAGGGTGAGAATATGGGGGGGTAGGGGAGGATGGGAAGAATCACTATGTTCCTGAGTTTGTAAAAATGAAATACATGAAGTTTGCATTCCTTAAATACAATTTACAAAACAAGAAAAGCTTTCCCATAGGAAGTGGCCTCACAACAGAAAGTTATCAGGCTAAAATGTGTGTGTCCCAGCCAGTGGCGATGAAATGTGCAAATGCTTGAAGATGAGTAAAGAAAAAGTCACATGTTCCAGCCACTGCAAATTGTGCCATTTGAGCCCAAGAGAAGGCGAATGGGAAAACCACAGACTCATAAGTGTAGATACGATGCTCACTGTGGGATCTGAAGTTTTAGGATAAGACAGGAAGACAATAGATAGGAAGAGAGGAGATGAACTGAAAACATAGATAAGATGTAAAACCATGCAGGTAACTGGAATGGAGAGGGAGGATGTGAAGAACGGGACAGAGGTATCAAACACAGACGGAAAGGATCAGGAAGAGTGTGTTGTAAAATGTCTGGTGCAATTTGTTAGTTTAATCCAGAATTCAGCCTTCATACCATGATATTCTCTTGACTTTGATATGCGTAAACTCTTTATTCCATCCTTAGCCATGTTTTTTAGAATTCTCCCCCAGGGCCTAGGAGCTGAACTATGAAATAGGCAAAACCAGTCAGCCCTTTCCTTTCCTGTCTATAGGGCATGGTTCCAGAGAGACCCAAGAGTCAAATCAAGTCCATCAGAGTTGATACAGCTCATTGACAGGCTTCTGAGCCATTTGGGCAAGGGATGCTTGCGGTGGGTGTTGGGACTGGGAGCCTGAAGCCTGCAATTCTCTTCTAGGGCTTCTAAAAAGAGTCAGCCCAGAGGCATCGACCACAGACAGAGCCCCCACAGCAGCCATGAAGTAAACAGGCTAAGGTCATGCCCCTCCTTACCCACTGCCCACAGGGTACCTTTCTTTTCTACACTCAGATATACCTTGGAAACAGCTGCCATGTTGGCTTCCTTATTTTTTATTATTTTTAAGTACTTTCTTCTGACTATAAGAGAAATACAAAATCATGAGAAAATAGAATACTGGAGTAATTACAACATGAAAAGCATAAATATTAGTATGAATCCACTGCTTACAGACACTAAATGTTAACATTCTAATATAAAATAGTATTTTAAAGTGATATAAAATGTAGTATTTTGACTTCCTTATTTTCATCATTTTAAACAATTTGTTGTGAATTCAGATGAAACTTAAAATCATTAGGAAATTGAAAAGCAAAAAATACTGCAGTCTGAAAAGCGTAAAAACTAATCCTAATTCCACTACTCATACTAAATATTGGAATTCCATTATAAAATAATACTTTAAATTGATACAAGTAATCAAAGGAAAAGCTACTGCTAAGAACAAGAATCAACCACAAGGAAATGTGCTCCAATGTCAGTTTAGGCTGTCTTGAATGGCAAAACTGTCAATGAATTTTATTCTCCTTGGAAGAGTTAACAAGCCACCTCTGCAAGTTCCATAAATGTGAGCAAGTTTGAAGGACATTTTTGGGGTTGGCTCTGCCTGCATCCCACATGAGTGCCAGTTCGAGTCCTGGTTGCTCCACTTCCTATGTAGCTCTCTGCTATGGCCTGGGAAAGCAGTAGAAGATGACCCAAGTCCGTGGGCCCCTGAACCCAGGTGGGAGACCCAAAAGAAGCTCCTGGCTCCTGGATTCAGATCGGCGCAGCTCTGACCATTGCGGCCAACTGGGGAGTGAACCAGTGGATGGAAGACCTCTCTCTCTCTCTCTTCCTGCCTCTTTTCTCTCTGTGTAACTCTTTCAAATAAATAAATAAATCCTTTAAAAAAGAAAAAAGGACATTTTCCTGCTCTGTGGCTCAGCTCTGTTTCTCAGATATTGGGGAGAGCCATGAACAGTGAGTCAGCATCTGAAATTCTCCCTTTCTCTCTAAAGGGGCACGCATTTTATGGCTGAAGTCATAAGAACGTCAAAGAGAAGCTGACGTTGTCAAGATAAAATAAACACACAACATGAAGCCACAGAATATGACATGACAGTTTTTTATGCCATTATTGCATAGGAGGGTTGGATTTGAAAAATCTCTGATGAGTGATGTGCATGACACAGACTGTTTTAAAGTATTGTTTTAAACCAAGGGTGTGTAAACATTTGCTGAAGTTTGGATGGTGACATACAGGATTACACACATGATCTTCACAAAATAACACTGGATTACAAGACTTTAGCTCTGGGAGCCATGAATCTAACACCAACCAGCTGGGGCAAGTTATCTAACTTTGTAAAGTAAGGAATTTCTTTCTTGTACTCAAATTCAGAGGAAATAAAATACTATTTTTTGTGCATCTTAAGATAAACTCTTTTGTTTCAAGCAGTCAATATTTTCAATGACAACAATTCTTTTTTACAAATCACACTCTGTAAAAATAAAAATAAACTTCATAAATAAATACACTAAGCAAGGCCCCAGCTTGCCTTCTAAATAAGAAGTTGTACTGCTAAAGAAGTGACATCTATATTTACGTAGGTAGTTGTTTGGAACTTGATAATAAAATCGCATTTGAGCAATAAATATTCATCAAAATCTTTCTCTTATGGTAACCCACCTTAATATAGATTCAACATGTACCACCCCTAAAACTCCAAGTCAGATTTAAGGTGACTCCCAGGTATTTTAATTCCCTGATATAAATTAATGGCCTCAGCAAATATTCTAATACTATATTTCCCCACACCAGAGTTCTTTGAGGAGCTGATGACTTCTAAGCAGGACTGATATTAAAATCATATTCTGGAGAAACATAATTTTAACCTGCCAAGTGATTCAGATCCTTTCCAAGACGGAACAAGGATTAATTTTATTTAAGGCAATAAAATTTATGGCATAAGCCAAAACTTTGTAGGAGTTGAAATTGACTCTCTAAGTCTTGAATCAGAGATAGTCTAACCATGAAGGATGTGCATTGTCTTCTTTTTCAGGGGAGTCCTGTCCTTACCTACAACCCCAGCGACCAATTCAACCTTGTGCCCTGGTAGAATGGTTATCAAGATACAAAAGGATGCATTGACAGTTTTGTGTTAGTTTCTAATGAACAGGTGACTAACAACAGGAAATTATTATTTGGCATTTATGTTTTGAGGTCAAAACCCCCTAATAACGAATTCACAGTATCCCGTATACTACTGTGGTTTAGTTCATTTCCAAACAAATCAAATGCATGACTTTCAATAGCACAAGCTGAACACCAGACTTGTGAGGTCCGGGGGGATCCTTGGGAAGGCGGCTGGGATTTCTTATGCCGGTCATTTCCAGACCTCAGTCGGGTAGGATGCGGAGAGATGACAGGAGAGGACGTCTTCTCCCTTACTGTGTTATCCTAAGCCTCTCTCTGGAATCTGACTCCTGTTTGAACCTAGAGAGCAATTAAAACGCAGCCATTCCCAACTCCCAGCCCCAGCCAAACACTCTGCAAGTTTCTATTAAAGGAATGCTCATCCGAATCTTCAGCCAAGATTCCAGCCGCTACTTTTCCTTGGGCTGGATAGCCACTCTATTACATAGCTCTCTGAACGAAGCAGAGATGGCCGATGGAGTCCTGGCCTCTCCCTTTCTTCCATGGCAGCCCTTCACGATTATCCACACAGCATTGTGAAAACCAGTGGCTAGAAGGAGCGTCCAGAGTCCCAGTCTTTGGATTCTGGATAACCCAACACTGTCGGGTTCTTTGGGCGACACATGTCCTTCACGGGTTACTTCAGTTTCAAGGACATGAAGGGTGCATTCGGGACCAGAGGACCATGACGCTCACCAGAAGAACTGTCAGAATGTCAGAACAGAATGTCAGAACTGTGGAGAGAATTGTGGCAGTGAGTCTCTAACCCATCAAGAATTCCACAATTTGGGATATCTCCCATGACCTAGAAACACCACGATGACAGGGCCTTTGCTCATTGAGCATGTCAGCAAATTTCCACCTTCGTATAAATTCAGAGCAAGAAGGCCCCCACCAGCGCACCACAGTGCCCCTTGCCCTGTTCACAGCTGGAAGAGCACACAGCTCTGATCCTGTAACTGGACCCCTCCTCTCCCGCCCCAACATGTTTGTCTGGAGCCGCTACTGCCCTCTGGCTGCCAGTGTGAATTAAATCCTTACAGAGACAGACTAGCAGGAGCCACATTTCTGATACTTTCTCAGGCCCTCATTCTGGATCATGAAGTCAATACTCCCTTCCTGCTCTCCTAGCAGTGGAGCCCGCCTCAAGGGTTCACTCCCCTCAACTCGCTCTGTTTCAACCATTCAGGATTTCCAACAAGAGGCAATTATTTTTTTTAATCACATTCCGTAAGAATAAAAATAAACAACCTTCCTAGAAAAATCACAATGAGACAAACTCTCTTACGAGCGTCTCTGGCTTTCACATGTTTTTGCATAATGAAAGGGCTAATATAACATAACAAATCTTAAACTGTTTTCACAAGGAGTGGAAAAAAAGATGTGTAAAAGTATGCTCTGTCTTGCTTCCTTCTGTTCACAATGTATCTAAATAAAACAAATGGTGTTCTTGCTCTTTCTGTCTGTTTCCCAATCTGTTTGGATAGTAGCCACCACTCTGCAGCCAACGATAATATCTGACACTTCCTGCCATCACGCAAGCCACCATCTGTCTATCATTGAAACCTGTACTTTTAAAAGACTACTTGGCTTGATCCTTCATGGAGCCTCAAGTTGAATGCACAGACTGGTTTAGAAGGAATACCAGGAATAATTGACACAAGAAATCCGTATAAAATCACGTTTTCATTAGATCCCATCTGAAAACGTCGAATGAAATATTAAGGCCCCTTTGCAGGCAGAGAAGGCTCGGTTTAGTTTCAATTGTGTTTCATTTCCGAATTGCCTGTGAAAGTTTAGACAGTGTGGAACACCAGGAATAAACCTAAACTAAAACCTAAGCTTTAAATTCAATATTTTCAGTCTTGTAAAATTAAACAGTTAGACATGACTTTGCCGTGTGTATATTTGAGCTATGGAAAAAGAAGGAAAAAAAAATCCATCAATTATTTTCCCAAGGCTTGAGAAAATCATGCCATTTAAAATTGAATCAACTCCTTCTTTAACACCTGAGCGATTATCCAGGAAACAAAAGAAAGGTCTGTGTGTCTTCACTTATAAATGTCACAGGTGAACACAAACAAGGAGTGCTGGCAATGTCAAGTCGCTCTTTGTTTTATTAAACTGTTGGACCTCTGTGTGTGCAGCGGGGAATTAGTGAACAGGACAGACTAAGGAAGAACGTTTTCCTGGGAAATATGTGCTTCTTTGAGAAGAAAGCCAATGCTTTCTTGGGAGAAGACACAGTTACAAGTTTCACATGCAAATTTCATTACTGTACTCCACTGTTGTAATGATGTAGCTTGATTTTCCACTAATGTCTTTCTTTTCCCCACTTATTCCAATATTATCCAAAAGTGTCTTGTGGTTTCTTTAATAATCTCATGAATAGCAGTTTTGTGAATCCATGGAATTTCTTCTGCTGGTCAAAGTGTGTGTGTGTGTGTGTGTGTGTGTGCGCGCGCGCGTTAGAAAGAGAGGGAGAAGGAAAGGGAGAATGAGTGACAGGGAGACAGAAACAGAGATGACATATATGTATATATGAATACATATACATATGTCTAGAGCAGCCCAGTTTGTATCTTGAGCTAGAGGAAAGCTATTTATGGAGTTCTATATAAAAGTCCTTGTGGGAGCTGAAGTTACAACTCTCCAGAACACAGCTCGCTTGAAACAAGATTTATTAAGTGCTTTTTCTATGCCAGGTACAAGGTCAAGCCCCTCCTCCTTGTTATTTCATTCCATCCTGTGTATTGGCACAGTTACTACCCTATTGCTTTCAAGAGGAAATTGAGGCTTAGGGAGGGTCGCCCACTTGCCCAGGATCCCATAGCTAGTAAGCTCTTGACCTTGGATTCAAATCACAATAGTTTTGAAGTCTGTTTTCCTATCCACCTCCACTGCACAGCACCAGTTAGGGAGACTGTATACCCTATGTAGTCTAGAAGCGAAGTCATAAAACTAAGGGCAGTGGTGGGGAAGGTGGAAAAAGTGCATGCCAGGGGGCCAGCGTTGTGGTGTAGCACGTTGAGCTACTGCCTGAAATGACGCCAGCATCTCACATAGACAATGACCGGTTTGAGACCCAGCTGCTCCACTTGATCCACTTTCCTACTAATGCATCTGGGAAAGCAGCAGCAGTTGACCCAAATGCTTGGGTCCCTGAAACCTATGTTGGAGACCCAGAAGAAACTTTGGCTCTTGGCTTTGGCCTGGCCCATCCCTCGCCATTGTGGCTATCTGGAGTGAATGAACCAGTAGATGGAAGATAACTCTCTCTGTGTTTCTCCTTCTCTTTGTAATTCTTCCTTTCAAATAAACAAACAAACCATTTTTTTAAGAGCATATCAGGATGTCTTCACTCACATGAATGACAGCATTCAAAATCATCGTCATGAAAGTCCAAAGACTGTTGCTTCCAGAATGCTAACATTTAAGAAAGGCAAGTGACTCCAAGCCACTTTGTTAGCTCTTGAAAAGACTGTATTGGATGGTGTACATAAAATAAGCCCTCATTGAGTTTTAAGTGCTAGTTCTCCCTGTCCAATCCACACCAGTGTTTTCAGAGGCAGAGTGAAGAACAAATTATCCACTTGAAATAACAGTTAGGAAGGCAGAATGATTCACTCCTAACTCAAAAGCACCAGGAACCTTCAAGCCAACAGATGCTGGCTTGGGGTCAGCAGGTAGAAAATCCACCATGTTATCCAAAGTTCGCCCTCGTTGTTGTGGGAAGAGCTGTAAGCCCTGTGCTGAACTATTTCAGAGTGAAGCCCGTACCTGCATCTCACTGGTGCTTCCACCCACTGAAAACAAGGTAGGAGAGTGAAAATCCACAGCCCTGGGTCGGAACGAGCAGAACCAGCAGTTGGTTCTTTTCCCGTGTGTGTTCCGAGAGGCTCACTTTGACCCAGGAGTGTAATCACATTTGATTGCTTCTCATTTGCCATATACAAGCACATTTATTTCATGTCACACTTCTCTCTGCTGCAGAATTCAGGCTCGTGTTTCTCAGCTTGGAGATGGAGCAGTGCAGTTTTTAGAATAAAAACAATGCGTGAGAAAAAAACGAGAGCAGATTGTTTAAAATAAAAAGTTTATAAATTATTCAGGCCAGCTGTTTGGATTTGGAAAGAACTTTTCCATGGTGATTAAAACCTCTTAATTTGTGTTGTGTTGTTGCGAACGAGTAGGGTGTAAATAAATCAGGACTAGAGTGCTGCTCTCTGCCTGAAGTTAACTGGTCCAGGCTGGGAGGTGCTGTCACCTCCGTCTTCAGAGTTATATGGGAAACCAGGCTTCTAGAATGCTACACACTTTCAACTTAAAAATACCTGAACTGTTTCATGGAAAAATACATTTTATGCTTTTAGAGGATGGGAAAAATTGCAAGCATTACAACATGCATAGCTTACAGTGGGAAAACAGAAATGGAGGGAGGGAGAGAGGGAGGCAGGTAGGGAGCAAACCACATACAGAAATAAGTAGCTGATGATATGTGTGCAATGTGGCCTTCCTTACTCTCTTAAAAGCGATGCTGGGGACTAGGAGAAGAAACCAGGATGATCTTCATCCAACATCTGCGTTGCCGTCACTGTCTAACTCTCATCCAAAGGCTTGTGTTTTACGTAGATTTATTATGTGTTGGTTCTTATTCATGAAGTTTACAAATCGTCTTTAAAGAAATGTGTTAAATATATAGTCCTAAAGTATTCCTTGTAGGGATTATCTTAATAAATTCTCATTCCTACATCTAGTTCTGTAAATTGGATCTTTGTTTAACTCTTTTTTAAAATGTTACATATTATAGATGATCCCTAAACAAATTAAAATATTTTGCCATTGTCAACTGATAGCAGTGATCCGTCTCTCCACTAAATTTTTAGAGAATTAGTGTTTACACTGCCTGTGGTTTGCCTATACTTGTTTTATATCATTTTGAAACTTAAAAAGCAGAATTTTTTAGCCTATTGATGACAACGGTATTAAAAGTTAAACCACAGTCATTATTGTCAATTTTTGCTCGACAGCTTTTTATTTTTGGTCTCATCAAAGTGTTCAAAAGACAGTAAAACCCTTGGTTTTCCACAGAGACAGCCTGGAAGGAGCCCTAAACCTAATATTCTTATTTCGAGGAAGCAACTGACAAAAACATCTGTCGTCTTCCCACCAGTTTCGTTTGCATGGCAGCAAGTTGCACAGAAGCTGTTTCCTGGGTGTGCAGGCTATTTGAACATTGCCTGGAGTGCACGGGTGGGCCAAAGAAAGGAAGAGAGAAAGCATTCATTATTTATTAATAGAACTCAACATAAACAGATACTTGCAGGAATACCTAGAGTACAGGGCAGTTGTGTTGTGGGTTGTATATCTTTCATTAGTTATGCAAATCCACCAAGGCAAATTAAATGAAAAATGCATGTATTAAGTGCAACTGTTTATAACATATGAAAATGTGATCTAGCTTTCATGTAGTACACTTTTAGCTTTCAATTCTTTTTTCATCACAAGTAACTAGTAGAAAAGTAGCTCCCTTATAGCAAAACACTGATGCTGGCGTCCCTACCTTCAGGGGAGGGAAATGTCCACCCCACAAGCCATATAAGATCCCTGAAATCATTTGGTCTGACAAGGCAACTGAAGGTGAGCCTTGAAATTCAACCAATACGTACCAGGCTAATTTTTAAGTTGGCAATTTTGTCTGACTTGCAAATGATGTTATAAATATCCAAATGTACCTTGGCAGAAAAAAAGGTTCCCTACCCCTGTATGTAACACTGTAGAAGGCAAAAAATAAAAAGCCACAAGACACTGAAGGCATTTAGATTGTCATTGCAATTTCACTGAATAATGTAGAATTAATTGACATTCTTAAGAAAAGTATGATATAGACTTTTTAAAAATAAACCAGAACAGTAAGTGACAAGGGAAATACCTAAAATACACTAAATGAAAAGACACAAAATAATTTATACATATGATTTTTTAGATATCAGATGTTTTCCCTGATCTGGGGTAAGCAATGGAGTACCTGAAAATGTTATATATTGGAGTGAAATAGACACTTTGAGATTCGATGATGGTTTACATCCCCTGTTCTGTCTCTACTGTGGGGAAAAGTGTACTGTTCTTTATACTATTTGTTGAATTCTTTACTTAGTATAGGGTTAACCTTATGAGCATAAAGTAAACTGAAAATAAGTCTTTGTACAAATTCAGAGTAGGAATAGAAGAGGGAGGAGGAGGAAAGGGAGTGTGGGTGGGAAGGTAGGGTGGGAAGTATCACCATGGTCCTAAATCTATATATATATGAAATACATGAAATGTGTATACCTTCAATAAAATTTTTTAAAAATATTAACAGATTAATAAATCAAATATTTTCATATTTAATTAAAAAGAAAATAAAATTTGAAAAATAGTCACTAAAGAGGAAGTAAAGACTGGAAGAACAGAAACTAAAATCTTTCAGTGTCAATATGGATGAAAAGTTGAAGGAAAAGTTTTGTATTATTCTTTTTAGCTACCTAAATGTTTTTCAACTTCTACACATATAAAAAACTTTATTATGCAGACATGTATGCTATGATGTGCACATACACATCTATATACATAACTTTCGTATTGAAAAATTTGCTTATATTTTTTAAAGAGACATTAACACACCAAATGTAAGCTGTTGACCAGTTGTCCAAATTAGTCTCCCATGTCATTCTCTTCTTCCGCAATCACTTACACTTAGATAAATTTTGTTTCCCAAGAAGTTTTCTTACTTTTTCTGAACTGTTTTTGGAATGCTGACTCTGGTTTCTACCAAGATCAGCTGGACATACAGCCTCAAGAAGTGCCTACCTTTCTTATGCTTGGTTTTATTCTTAATTCCTTTCATGAATACAATTATGCTGAGAAGGATCCTTTTTTTAATTATCTTTTTTTCTTAGTTGAGAGATTTTTTTTTAATTATTCCAAATTATTCCTAAGGTTAACATTTTGAGGTTTGGGGGCAACATCTTAAGTATATATATGGTAAAGATTCCCACTTTTCTAAATTGAAAGTAGTTTTTTTTTCCTCATTACAAAAGTTTTATATATATATATATATATACACACACACATATATACACACATGGGTATTTAGAAAATGCAGACAACCAAAATAATATTAGATATTCTATAGAACATAAAATATAGGTTTATATATCTGCATGTATTCATATTTTAGTCATTTTTCTCCTGTAAATTCTATTTTTACAAAATAATATGCTCGTGATGGAACATAAATCACAATTACATTTTCCTCTCCATATATCTGCTGGGTTCTCTGAATGTTGAAGATTTGCCCACTATGTTCAATGACTATCCCTTAATGAAACTGATGGCTGATTTCAATGGCTCAAAGGGACACGAGAATCATAGAGCATTGAGTCAATAGCTTTTCTTTGTTATTTTCACTATTTTTCTTACAGGATGTCTCTACTCACACGTCATAGCTACCTGTCAAAGCCCAGTGTAAGTCTTACTTCCGCTAAAACACCTGTCTATTAACTCAGTTTCCCAGGACACATTTTGGCCTCTGCATAAAGTAGGGACACTGATGATGTTGTGCTGACAATTTCAAATTTCACTTTCTGATGTCTCCAATTCATTTCATCCTTTCTCGTCTTCGCATTTGTCAGCTCTGTTCGTTCTTAGCAAGGGAGTCTAATTAATAATTCTATGGATTTTATTTTTTTCTTTCTTTACAACCGATTCAACTGCAAAGTTCATGTCATATGACTTGACAGGATAGTTACCATGTCTTCATTTCATAGTTTAAATCACTCATGCAAAGCATCAGCTTTCTTAGCCTAATAATAGTTTTCTTCCATCGCTGTTATAATGTTCTTATCCAGTGCCATGAATAACTAACAGTAGTAAGATAAATGTTCCAAACACATGAGATTTTTAGCTCATACAAAAAGAAGGGAAATCTTAAAGGAAATCTAGTGATCTTTTAATATTTCTTATAAGCCTTACAGAATTACCAGCTTCATAAACTTTTGAATTTACTTCAAAGCAGTCTTACCAATGATTTTATAAACATAGATAAATGTCTTTTCCATGAAAATATACCAAAAATCCTTCATTAATATTATTAGAGAGAGAGAGAGAGAGAGCGCTTCCATCTGCTGATTTACTCTAAATGCCCACAACACAGGGGCTTTGGCCTGGCTGCAGCTGGGAGCTGGAAACTCAGTCTGGGGTCTCCCATGTGAGTGGCAGGAACCCAATTACTTGATCCATCACTGCTGCCTCCCAGGGTTGACCCTGGCAGGAAATTCGATGTGCATGCAAGCATCTTAACCAGCATCTTAAGGTTAAGCTAAGTGCCTACTGCCCTTGTTATTTTAATCCAAATAATTCAATAACTTTTGACACTACAAAAAATCATTTAATGTGATGATGAAAATGCTAGTTTATATAGAATATGGAATGTTAATTACAGAATATTATTATACTCTACATCACATACCATAATTCTAAGGAATTTTGATAGAGGACCTGGCATAGAGAGTAAAAAATGACAAATAATTTAACTCAAAGATGCCCAAGGATAAAATGTATAAATGTTATACAAAAATATTTGTAATAAACTATTTGATAGTATTTTATAAACTCTTCCTTTAATGTTATGAGTAACCTTAAGCCAAGTTTTAATATTTCAGGGTCTTTAAGCTTCGAGGAGCATTCTTAGCTCAGACACAAATGAGACAGACAACATGGTAAAGTTCAGGGTTTATTTAGAGAAGAAGAGAAATACACAGGAACATGAGGGCTTCATTAAGGGAGGGGGGCCCAAGAAAGGTAAATGGAAAGTTCCATACCAAAATCTCAGGGGGCAGTCCAGGGGCCACATGTGGGAGTCTGTAGGCCAGTGGGGGGAAGCCATGTGAGCAGGAGAAAGGCCAGGGCCAGGAGTGGTGGTGGTGGGGGGGGGGGGAACAAACAGGTGTAAGAGGCCCTCTGGAGAGCAGGGCCAGGCTCAGCATGCTCCATGCCTCCTAATCACTTCCAAAAGGGGAGTGGTTACATAGTCTGATTGGCAGGTGAGTAGGACACAAGTGAGATCAGGTAGGGGTGGGGGCATGGTCTCCAGCTCATGAATCTAATCAGTCTAATCCTATCTCCCTGATTGGGTCCCATATCTCTTTCATTGAATAGATTGGACATCAGCATTTCCAATACCTGTCTATGCAATAAGATTGTGTGTTTCCAGTACACAGACAGTATTAAGGAGATAAAAGATATTTTGATTGCAAGGCTTCAATCAAAATGTTACATCTTGCAAAACACATATCAAGACTGTAAATTTCTACAACGTTGTTTCCTGATTTAATCTACTTAAAACACGGGTAAGTTTTTTCTCCAAATTTTACATCTCCCAGTATTTTCCTTCCTCTAATACTGTTTTATTTTACAAATCAAAAACAATTGCAATGTGGACATATGCATGCAGGCCCTCTCATTTGCAAGAAACTACATTTACCAAAACAAAACGCCAGGAAATGTGAGAGGGAAAAGAGCTGCCACCCAGAGTCTTGTAGCTAAGCAACGGGTGTCTCCTCTTAGGTAACCAAATTACCAATCACCCCTGGGGGACCCAGAGCTCTGCAGGATTTCCAGCGCTTGCCTCTGACTGAAGCCTTTCCCAAGCTTGCTAACCTTAAGCCAACAACACCACCTTTTCAAGTTTATGGGGTACAGATTTCCATCTCCAAATCAGTTGTAGTCAACTCTCCTGGAGGTCCCACTCTCTAACAACCAGCTACAGAATACTCGCTAGACTTGATTAAAAATGTAGGCATCCACTAAAGAGAACATTTGCAATCAATGAGCATTGTTTATGGCTACTGTGACTCAGTATTTGTTCTGAGAGTCAAATGATTTTTTTCTACATGCAAATTTCCCAATGTCAAACATATAGAAGGCTACTTCTACCTAAAGCGACCCAGCTAAACTCTCTTGATTTTTTTTTTTTTAAATCTGGAAAATACCTTTAGAAATGTATGCAATATGCCAGATACCTAGTACTTCTGGGACCTGGCAAACCACCTTTTATTTAGGAACGATGCCATCTTAACAGATGGGTGTTAGTGCAGGCATGCCAGCGAATCAAAATGTACATCACGTTCCACTACAAGGGGGCAGAGCGGCATCCAGAAATGTCCGTCTGTGCCACTGGCTAGAGGAATATTCCATTGGAGCTCCATCTCAGAAACAGATCACTTTAAAACAGTAACTCTTAAAGCCACAAAATAGGTTTTGGGTTTGGGTTTTGTTTTTTGTTTTTTTTGTTGTTGTTGTTGTTTTGTTTTGTTTTGTTTTTTGTTTTTTGTGTTTTTTTTTGTTTTTTTTTTTGAGAGCAAAGATTCACATTCCACTGGGAACAGTCAGATAAGAGCCATAGCAATGAAATTTTAAGTGGCAAAAAATGCTAATTCCTTTTTCAACTGAATGGTTTACCTAAAGAGAAAAATCATTTTGTGGAAGCCAGCATATGACTCCTGTTCAGTAGAACCCCCAGGTCCTTTCTGACTTCACGATTACTTTGGCGTGTATTTTCCCCTCCTTGGAACATGTAGAAGCCCAGTTGAAAATGAGAACCATTTCCCAGGAGTGACCCTGCTGAGCAAAGTTGTAGCACAACCCTGGTGTTGCTGCCATGTGGCTGAACTTGGCGTGAAGGTGTTCACCAATCTTTTTTTTTTTTTTTTTTTTTTTTTGACAGGCAGAGTGGACAGTGAGAGAGAGAGAGACAGAGAGAAAGGTCTTCCTTTTGCCCTTGGTTCACCCTCCAATGGCCGCCGCGGCCGGCGCGCTGCAGCCGGCGCACCGCGCTGATCCGATGGCAGGAGCCAGGAGCCAGGTGCTTTTCCTGGTCTCCCATGGGGTGCAGGGCCCAAGCACCTAGGCCATCCTCCACTGCACTCCCTGGCCACAGCAGAGGGCTGGCCTGGAAGAGGGGCAACCGGGACAGAATCCGGCGCCCCGACCGGGACTAGAACCCGGTGTGCCGGCGCCGCTAGGCGGAGGATTACCCTAGTGAGCCGCGGCGCCGGCCCGTGTTCACCAATCTTAGTACCAAAGGGGCTCTCTTGAGATTCTCTGTCTTTCACTGGAGCCTAAGAGAAATAGTCCCTGAAATAAAGGAAATTCTGAGCCCGTATGTTTTAGGTTCTTTGCCTCCTTTGACTATTCTCTCTCCACAATACCTGGCAAAGCAATGGTCCCTTGAGTTAGTAAGCCACTCTTGTGCAATGGGTTTTCATTCCATTGTACTAATGGGATTCAATATTTCTGGGTCTTGAGTAATAATGGATGTTTGGGAGCTAATCTCAATCTCAAAGAAAGATATTTTTAAAAGTTAGACCTGGAAATAATTTTATCTTAAAATAGTCACTGTTCCTATTTGTATCTGTTCCTCCTGCTAGTTAAGCTACAGCCTGTTACCGGTATATTAAAGCTTGCTGGGCATGAAGAGTAAATATTTTCATTAAATTATTTTAGGTCTTCAACTAGTATATATTTTCTAATGAATGTTGATAAGATGAACATATACTTTTATATTTAAGCACTTATTTTAAAAAGTACTCAAATGTCTTTTAGATACATGGGGGTCACACAAAAATATCAAAGAGTGTTATAATTCTATGTAATTATCATACTTCACATAAACTTAAATGTGACTTTTTAATTTTTTTAGCTTTTGTTGTTCTTATGAATGCTCTTGCTAATGAGGAATCATGTCTCATAAATATAGCAACAAGCTTATGTAAAACAAATTCGTCATTTTGCAGTGACTAATGTAATGTTCTAATTATTGAAGCAGTTATACCTAAATGTGTTTGATGCACATTGTAACCTCTCATTGATCATTTCAAGAATGTTTTAAATTAAGAACAAAGCAATGATTGTTGGTGAGCTAATTCTTCTCCAGTCAACCTTATTTGTAATTAAAGGTATTGCAAGCATTGAAAAGGAAAGTGACATGTTAGATTAGTTGAGTAAATTACATGAAGGTATAATTATCTTCTTTTAAATGTACATATCTCAGATAATTTCTTAGGCAACATGACCAGAAAATTACCTGGTAATTAACAGCTGTGTACCTAGATGTCACTTTTTGCATGATTTTCACAAAATACTACTGCATTTGGTAAACTACTGTGGGAAACTTGCCACACAAAGTCATCTCCCTTGGCCAGGAGAACCCCCTGGATGTTAACTTGCTTTCGTTTGCTCTTCTTGTTGGCAAGTGTGCCAAGTCGACTAGCCTTTCTATTAAAATAAAGACTACCTTAGCCAAACAAGAAATTGGACAGATTCTCAGCTTTGTCTGCAAACATGAAGAGGAAAAATACACTAATGGAAGCAGCATGATTCTTCATTATGGACCCCTCCGGGTCTTGAATATCATCCAAGGAGCTATCTCATTCAATGTTGAAAGTCTTCCAAGGATGCCTTCAAACACACCCTTTCTAAGTAGTGGGCTCCAGTCAAAGATGTTGTCTGTGGAAAACGGAGACAGGGCCTCCTGGAATGATTTCCATTTCTTAAATCTTGTCCAAGCTCTATCCAAGCACTGACAAAAGATTCAATATACTCCTGTCATTTTTTGACAGTTGAAATACCTAAAGAAGAAGCAACCTATGTCCACAATTTTCAAGGACAAATCCCACCCACTATTTAATGGTATAAACTGTCCAGTGGGCTGTGTCCTTGCTTCTAAATATGGATCTGCCATCAGCCCTGAGGAATGGAAGTGTTCCAACGACTTTCTATCAAGAGTCCCCTCATGCTTACATCCACATCCCAGACCTATGCTCCTTTTCACAAATATTTCCAAGTAGAATCCTTAGAGCTATGCAAAATCTTTGCCTATAAGAAGCAAATAGTATTATGCTCTTATTTTAAAACATTATTTCTTTTTCCATTACTCTAACACATTTTAAGTACACAATAAGGAAAATTATACAGTATTTATCCATAGGTAGCAGAACATTATAAAGTTTCATATATTTACATTTCATTGCAAAGCAGAGTGACAGGAGTAGGGAAAGGAAACAGATCTTCCACCTGCTGGTTCACTCCTCAAATGCCTGCAACAACCAGGCCAAAACTAGGAGCCAGGAACTCCATCTGGGTCTCTCATGTGGGTAGCAGGTGCAAAAGAACTTCATAGGTATATTAGCAGATAAATGGAATGGAAGAAGAAGTGGATTCGACCCCAGGCACCATGCCCTTTGAATATATTTACAGCATTTTCTACTTACCATTTTAAATTAAATTTTTCAAATAATAAAAATGAGAATGTAAAAAGAAAGTTATCCATTTTTATGCCCATAGTTGGGCACTGAACTTGAGATAGAGTCTTTAGATACAAGAAGAATATGTTGCAAATGTCCTGAGACCACAGAAATAGAAGCCAGGCTCCAGATGGACCAAAGAATGTGTTGTCCACAATGCCAGAACATGATGCTAAAGTAAGAAGAACATCTATCACTGCTGTGTCAAGGTCACTTCCATAACCACCATGTACCTTTTGGTTCCATTGTGCTTTGTTTCTGGCAGCAGTTCATTCTTTGGGTACTCAGTGGTCTTTGAACTTGAACAAGTTGCTTTTGGCTTCATCCCTTCATAGGCAAACACATCCAGGTAATGCATTTTGACCCTGGGTTCTCAGAGCATCCAGGTATGCACAGATGAAATTAATGAAATTTCCATGAGGTGATGTTTGGAAGATGAGACTACTCATTTGACCAAAAAAAAAAAAAAAAAAAAGGCAAATCCAGTATCTTAGACAAAAAAGAAAGGAAGGAAGGAAGGATGAAAGGAGGGAGGGAGGGAGGGAGGAAGGAAGGAAAGACTAGCCATTGGCTGAATAAAGTTATCTTAAAGTACCTCTGTGGGGGCTGGCACTGTGGCATAGCAGGTAAAGCCACTGTCTGCAGTGCTGGCATCCCATATGGACGCCAGTTTGAGTCCTGGCTGCTCCACATCAGATCCAGCTCTCTGCTATGGCCTAGAAAAGCAGTGGAAGATGGCCCAAGTCCTTGGGCCCCTGCACCCACGTGGAAGACCCAAAAGAAGCTCCTGGCTCCTGGCTTCGGATCAGCACAGCTCCAGCCGTTGTGGCCAATTGGGGAATGAACCAGTAGATGGGAGACCTTTCTCTCTCTCTCTCTCTCTCTCTTTTTTTTTTTTTTTTTTTTTTTTTTTTTTTTGACAGGCAGAGTGGACAGTGAGAGAGAGAGACAGAGAGAGAAAGGTCTTCCTTTGCCGCTGGTTCACCCTCCAATGGCCGCCGCTGCAGCCGGCGCACCGCGCTGATCCTGGCAGGAGCCAGGAGCCAGGTGCTTTTCCTGGTCTCCCATGGGGTGCAGGGCCCAAGCACCTGGGCCATCCTCCACTGCACTCCCTGGCCATAGCAGAGAGCTGGCCTGGAAGAGGGGCAACCGGGACAGAATCCGGCGCCCCAACCGGGACTAGAACCCGGTGTGCCGGCGCCGCAAGGTGGAGGATTAGCCTATTGAGCCACGGCGCCGGCACTCTCTCTGTCTTTCTCTGCCTCTCCTTCTCTAACTCTTACTTTCAAATAAATAAACCTTTTTTTAAAAAAAAGCACCTCTGTGAATACCTATAGAAATTGTTGATTGAAAGCATTATTAAATTATGCTGAGTCAAGGTCAAATATCTTCTTTCCTTTAGCATACCTTAATTTGCATTCCTAGTAGATAATCTCAGTCACATAGAGCTATCTGTTCCTCTTTGAGGATGATCCAGAGTAAAAGCTACAGACATTTAAAAAACTGTGACCACGCCCCCCCCCCCAAAAAAAAAGCCAGAATCTCATTTTGCATCATGGTCACGTGGATGGGCTTGCTGACACTGACATATTTTGTATGATTGTAACCCAGCTGACACTTCTGTGCAAAAATATTTTCCCTCTTAATATGCCAAAAGCATCTTACAAATTATTCATTTTGCAAAATGATGCTTTTAAATGATTACATAAAATTCCTTCATGAAGCTAATATGCCACCGGAAGTCTGTGATCCCTTTTTCATATCTGTTACATTTAGCTTGCTTCTAATCACTCACTTTTAAACATAACACATTTGGGAATAATTGTTCATCTTACGCATTTAAAAAAAACCCTTGGGAATAACTTCACATTTGTAGAAAAATGAAACAGACAGTACAGATAGTCCCGTTTACTGGTAACTCCAGCTTCCGGTTCTGTATGCGTTGTGCCCTGTTCCATTTCCGTGACCCATTTATCAGAACTAAGGAACCAACTTGCCATTAACTAAACCCTGATTGATTCAGATTTCACCTATTTCTCTACATAGAATTTATTTTTAATGTTGGCACATAATGATGGGAGGAGGAAGTAGCTAGAATACATCTATAAAATCAATAGACCAAAAAATGGCATCTAAAGGTTGTTTTGTTGGTTTTACGTTAACAAGATATCTGTTTATTTCCAACCTACAATCTAATACTAAAAATAGGTAGTATTAATGAATACTCAAAGTGCAAACATATGTGTTCTTGTCCAAGTCAAATTTCTAAAATTTTATCTGGGAAGAATATATTTTAATAACATGCTAAATAAAACTTTCTGGTGTATGCTTGTGCAGGTGGTGAGTCTTTATCAAATTCTAATTATTTGCTCACCTCTCTCCCAGGTGGTACAAAAGAAAAGTAAGAGCTACCTATAACAGTTGGTTTCCCCCTCAGAAGCTTAAAAATCTGGAATTATTCATCAAACATTTGTAAGTGCACATAGGGAATATGCAAGATTGTGACAATGGAGAGAAAAAGAAGAAATGCAGTAAGAAATAATAATGATTTAAAAGATGTTGACAAACTATCTTACAGATAAAGGAAGATTTTACCAGAATTTCTGGCATTCCCTTGAAGTTATAATAACAATTACTAATAATGACCAGTGCTATCAACTGCTTGCTAAGTGCCAAGAACTACCAAATGTGTTTGATAAAAACAAAAAATAATATTGACTACCATTTATCTGAACCAGGCATGCTTTTAAGCATTTTACCTGTATTTATTCATCTAAACCTCACAACAACACTGCAAAAAGAGATCCACTATTAACTCCACTAACAGTTGAAGAAACCGAGTCACAGAACACTCCAGAATGTGTCTTGGGTTGTTGGAGCAGTAGTCAGAGGAGTCAGCATTCACACCCAGGCCATCTCATCCAGGGCCTGGGCGCATGGCTACCCTCTGTCTACTAGAGAGGAGAAACTGGGAGGAGAAGGTTTCCAGTGGTTGGAAACCCAGGGAGACAGAAGAGAAAGAAGTTAACCATCTGCTGTGTAATGATTCTGGTGATTCTGGTAAACAACAGTGAAGGAAGTTAATTAGCTGAGAGGCTGACATTGTGGCACAGTGGGTTGTCCCTCTGCCAGTAATGCCAGCATCCCACATTGGAGTGTAAGTTCAAGTCCCAGCTATTCAGCTTCTGATCCACCTTCTTGCTAATGTGCCTAGGAAAGCAGTGGCGGATAGTCCAGGTACTGGGTCCCCTACCACCCACATGGGAGACCCTAATGGAGTTCCAAGCTCCTGGCTTCAGTCTGGTCCAGCCCTGGCAGTTGGGGAGTGAAGCAGAGGTTGGAAAATCTGTTTCTCTCTCTGCCTCTCCCTCTTTTTGTAACTCTGCCTCTCAAATAAATAAAATAAGTAATTTTTTAAAAAAGCAGTGAATTATCTGAAATGAAGAAAATGCCTAGATAATAAGTTTTGAAAACCATGTAGAATAAACTTGACAGACAAAAGTATCTGTTTATGTCAAATTTTTATAATCATAAAGAGAAGTAGAATGCTTCACTGATAACACAGCCTTGGGTTTAGAATTAGAGTCTCATTCTATTTCCTGCAAACCTGCTCTTGATTTAAGCTGTTTTTATTAACAAGCAAAAAAAAAAAAAAAAAAAAAAAAAACCACACACCATTTTCACTCATGCTCAAATAATAAATAGCAATGGTTAGACATTGATTTAGCCAACCTTACGTCTGGCCTCAAGTGTTCATGAAATCTTTCCTTACATTTTTATTGTGTTTTTTAGTCATTTTGGAAAAGCTCAAAGTATCGGTGTCTCATATTCCATTTATTTGCTTGTAATCTAATGAGTTGTTTGGCCCTCCCCAGGGGCATTTCTTACCATGGACTCTTTCAGCACCTAACTCAGGGTTTGCTAGTCATTGCTGTGGATCCAAAAGACAAGTAGTTAAAGGCACGATTCTGTCACCTGCTTTGGTTCAGCATAACCTTTCTCCACCCAGAGAACTGTACTGTTTAGCAATGTTCTCTCAAGATCTAAAAAACAAGGCTAACTTTGGTACCAGCCTCTATTGTCAAGACACTCTGTTTTCTTTTTTCCTTTTTGTTTTTGGTTTATATTTCGATTTTCTGGAAGTGGGTGTTGGGACCAGCAGTTAAAATGTCAATCAGGATGTCCTCATCCCATCCCAATGTACCTGGGTTGGAGTCTCAGCTCTGGCTGCTTATTCCAGCTTCTCGCTAATGCAGACACTGGGAGGCAGAGGCAATGGCTTAAGTATGTGGAGTCCTGCCACTCACATGAAGACCTGGATTGATGTCCCCAACTCCTAATGTTCAGCCCCAAACATGGAAGCCATTTTGAAATGAACCAACCAGTGGAAGCTCTCATTCTCTCTCCCTGTCTCTTTCAATAATTCTCTCTCTCTCATTTAATTTTTTTTAAATTTCTGGCCTGGCTGTTTAGGTTTATGATAGTAATCACATATTTGTCAAAGATTTGTTCATTATGTTGCTTTCTAATGATTTTAATTTGTTTAATGTTTTTGTCTACTATGTATGATTAAGAAGCTGAATATAGGACTTTTTATGATACTTAATATTCATATTTGGCCCAACTTTTATTCCTTTGTCTCCACAAATTCAAAGCATTAAAACACATGGTTTATAATGCAATATAGACATCACCAAAGTGTCTATTTATTGAGCAAATAATATACATTTTACAGATGCTAATACAATCCTCATAATAACCCTTTTAGGTAACTAGAATTTTTATTCCATCTACACCTTGGCCTATAAACTAAGGCAGGGGGATAAAACACTCATAAATTGCCAAAGATTACATCTGTATCACCTTGTGGTGCCAGGACTCATCACAGATATTTTGATTTCAAAACTCATATAGTTAAACATATTATTGTTTTGCTGAATGTAAAAAAAGAAGGAAATTATTTGCTACCATGTTGATTATTGAAACAATTTACAAAAATATAATATACAAACAATAAATATTGTGCACATTTAGAGAGTTCAAAGATGCTTTAAATTCACAGGACAGATTGAGAGTAGCTTTGATTTAGAAATAGTAAGCAGATGTTACATTTTTCCAATTGCCCAGTTGTTGGTTTGTCTAATCTAGCCTCCCTGTGAAGTCCCTTTCATAGGTACCACTGTGAAATATGTTATTTACAAGCCTGAGTGGATCTATAATGCTCTCTGTGTTTACTTACAAATGATAAAGAAATTTCATTCCATAATTACAATCTCCTCTGTTAATATTTCACCTTTCGTGTTCTTTATAGGGCACATTTATTGCTTGAGTATTTCTGAAGGTAGTTAGAAGAGAATCTATTGCGCATCAGTTAAAGTGTCTTTCCATGTGCATGTTGCTTCAGAAGTATCGAATGCTCCATGTGCTGATGTGCAACACACCTGACATTTCTTGATAGCTCATATTGTTCAGGTAACTGCAATTCTGTACATAATCTATTTTTGTTGATAGACTCTGAGATTAAAATAAAATGCAATCTTTTACTACTTACATCATGGTTAAATGTTAAATGAATTAACGAGTATATGCCTTGTGTTTCTCTTAATGGAATCAGCCAACCATTTACAAATGACATGCAAAGACAATCACTGGTTCTAATGTTTACACTGAGTGATAAAACATCCTCTGTTATTGAAATAAAATGCAAGGAAAATGTATCCTATCTCCAGCTTTGTGTTGGTTACTCAATGACCAAATCGAAAATTTATAATAGCTCAGCCTTACAAAACAGGCGTTGTGATGGAGTTGTGTTTTGTTTCTTAATCTCCAAGAAATCTAGATAGAGATAGCAGGCTACTACAAAACATTTAATAATAAAAGATAGCTGTTGGAGTTGAACATAGTAGAACATGGTGCTCGGTTGACTCTTTTATTAGGTCAAAACTTCCACCAAGTAGCTCACTTAAAGGTCTTTAGGATGTTCTTGCTAGAACAAGGAGGTGATTTTAATAAACCCTTGAAATCAAATATTTGGCTTTGACAAGACAGTTATTAAGAACTATTAGCAATTGGGCAAGTTATTTAATACTTTAAATCTTTGAGCTTTTAAATCACAGTTTGCTCATCCATACAATGATGATAAAATAGAAAGGTGATGTGAGAATTTGATGAAATCATGTTAAATATTTAGCCAAATGTTGGTTCCTGGAAATTAGCAAATACTCCACAGCCTGAGAATTTCCAAGTGTCTCCTATGCTCCAGATTAGCAGGAGGGGCGCTGGAATGAAGACCTTGAGCCTCCGCTACCGCTGCCTGAGCCCAGATTCTTTCTCCAGCCCTAACTGGCTGTGGGACCTAAGGACTGCACGGCGCTCTGAAGAATGCTCAATAAAGATCAGCGCTCGACAGCTCCAGGACTTCTCTGGATTGCTCAGCTTCAACAAGCCTGTCCCACCTGCTACCTTCCTTTTCTCCTTACCTTCTCCCCCACTTTTTCTTTTCTCTCCTTTTTCAACAAAGTAACAAAAATATACAGGCTGATACCTAGGAAATAGCCCTATCCCCTCTGAAATACCCCACCCAAGCAGTTGTGTCTCATCAACAGAAGTTGTGCAATTTTAATCTCTTCCAATTAGTTCTTTCCTAAAGAGCCAGATGTTTTATTTGGCAACACAATAGGATAGATCAACTGAAAACAATAAATTAAATCCAGGCATAGCTGTGGGAACATCATGGGGCTTTCAGTTAACAAGGTTAACAATTGGAGAACCAATGGCAAGCTTGTAAAGAAATGCATAGCTACTGATCTACTGACCGCCACTCAGCAATCCATTCTCCACCACAAACCTCTCCCGGGCCAGTGCTGTGGCCCACTGGTTAAGTGGACTCTGGTGACCGCAGCCCATGTTGGAGTACCAGTTCCAGTCTCAGCTACTCTCTTCCAACCCAGCTTCCTGCTAACAGACCTGGGAAGGCAGCAGATGATAACCCAAGAGCTCAGGCCCCTGCCAACCATGTGGGAGACAGGGATAGAGATCTTTGATCTTGAAGGTGGCCTGGCCCAGCCTTGGCTCTTGTAGACATTTAGGGAGTGAACCAGCAGATGGAAGATATCTCTCTTGCACACGCTCTCTCGCTCTCTGGTGCTGCCTTTCCAATAAATAAATTTCAAAACACAAATGTTTCCAAATCTATCCACTTCAAAAATAAATAAATCTTAAAAAGAAATCTTTCCAAATATATCCACTTCAGCTTCTGATTTCATATTCAAAGCCAGTATTCTTACAGAGAACCTAGAAAGAAAGAAAGAAAGAAAGAAAGAAAGAAAGAAAGAAAGAAAGAAAAGAAAAGAAAAGAAAAGAAAGAAAGAAAGAAAGAAAGAAAGAAAGAAAGAAAGAAAGAAAGAAAGAAAGAAAGAAAGAAAGAGAAAGAGAGAGAGAGGGAGGGAGGGAGGGAGGAAGGAAGGAAGAAAGACAAGGTGCAACATCTGTCTGCTTAGGGAAGTTAAACGGTGCTTGTACCATGTCTGTTACACAGTACCTAACAGTTACTGACTGCAGCCCTCACATTACATTTGTCATTTGCTTAGACTGCCAACTGATCTACACTTAACTTATATTGGTTTGTAACAGATAATGCTCATCAGTTTTAAACTAACACAGAAAAATAAAGACACTCTGGTTAAAGAAACAAAAAAAAATCCCTATTAGCCAATTACCAGGGAAGGGTTAATCCACAATGTCATGTATAAGCAGTATTTATGTAGAACAAGGCAAGTATGGTGACTTACAGATTTTTCAATTATTTGCTTTCTTTCTTCACACTTAATAGGGAAAAGTATAAGTTTTTGATTCTGCTTGTATAAATGCAAGCCTCATGCACATTTCTTAATTTTGTGATTTTTGGGAAAATAGATAAGTGCTCTATGTGTGAGATTCCTCATCTATAGAAAGAAAATGGTGGCCGGCGCCGCGGCTCAATAGGTTAATCCTCTACCTTGCAGCACCGGCACACCAGGTTCTAATCCCAGTCAGGGTGCCGGATTCTTTCCTGGTTGCCCCTCTTCCAGGCCAGCTCTCTGCTGTGGCCTGGGAAGGCAGTGGAGGATGGCCCAAGTGCTTGGGCCCTCCATCCCATGGGAGACCAGGAGAAGCACCTGGCTCCTGCCTTCGGATCAGCGCGGTGCGCCAGCCACAGCGCGCCAGCCGTGGCGGCCATTGGAGGGTGAACCAATGGCAAAAGGAAGACCTTTCTCTCTGTCTCTCTCTCTCACTGTCCACTCTGCCTGTCAAAAAAAAAAAAAAAAAAAAAAGACTTCTCTTCCTCTGAACACCTTTGTTAATAGTGACATCTCTTTAAAAAAAAAGAAAGAAAATAGTAATTATAGCAATCATAAAAGATATTTATATTATTTCATGCATGTCAGAGAATATCTTGTTTGGTATAAGAATTATAGCTCTGCTGAGAGTAGAATTTGAAATCAGTATTCTGTCCCTTTAACATATTATACAGGTGTATATTTTGCTGTTCAGAACTGAGAGTGAGAAATCTCTTTGTGGAGAGAATTAAATGAGATAATACATGTGAAATTCTTCACACAGACACTGAGATACAGTAAGTGCTCCATAGATGTTAGCAATTAACACCCTCAGCAACCGTGTGCACTGCTCACACCACAGAGATGTCCCTGGACTGTGGAGGTAAGAGAAGGGCAACATACAGACCTCCCAGTGCCTATCAACAGCTTACTTATTGGGATCATCTTAACCAAAACACAGATCTGAGATCTGTAGCCTAAGGTCTTGAGTCAAATGTGTAGATCAGAAAGATCCCTCTGGCAGTATCTGAAGAACATGCTGAAATAAGCCCAGATATGAGGTGATGACAAGGCCCAAAGGAGAGATGGGAGGGTTCTAAATGCAGGCAGTGGCCACAGCTACAGAAGAATGGCAGAAACATGTGATGCATCGAAGGCCCAGCCATTGTACCTATCACTGATGCAATGTGGGTGGCGCCAAAGCAATCCAGTCACATCAAGTTGCATTTAAAACTTTCTACAGAAAGGATCTGAAGAGTTAAAATTGTATATGTATGGGTGTCAAAAGTTAAGCTTAAGCTTACAGGTTTAAAAACCTTCCTGGTGCAGCTGTGAAAATAAGACAGAGTAAAGTAGCACCTTGACAGTAGGGACTCCATTTTGGAGCACTTGAGACTGCATTCTGGGAAAGCAACCCCCCCACCGTGAGACTCTGGTCTGAAACTATGATCTCAAATAGTCGGACAATAGCAGTGCACTACACCACCCTTGGCAACGCACAAAAACCCCCTAGCATGATTGCTCAAGCTTAAAAGTAGAAAGGTTGCACCTGGGTTACCTGGGCTAATAATGAAGATGTGATTTGTCTATGTCTTAAAATCATAATTGCTGATTGTAAGATTTTAGCAACCGCTTAGCAACCGTGTATTCTCTCCCTCCTCCCGATTTTGCGGTTTTTGCCTTTATAAACCCTATGCTGTAGTTCCTCACTGCTCCTCTGTCCTTGTCAGAGGGCCCCAACATGTTGGATCAATAAATTTAACCCTTTGCTGGTTGCATGAGAGAAAAAGTCTCTTGGAGTCGTTCCTCGGGCGGTGGGCTTTTTTTGGACCCTAACAGATCCATCTCATTTTTCTCTAGTACTTCCTTCATACAACGTTCATCTCAATGCTCATTTTTAAAGAATTATATGTTGCACTATAGAATACCGAATGCTATGTTGGTAAAACATGGTTATCTTCATTAGTACCTTGGACTAAACTATCCATATGTTAGCCAATACATTTATGTTAATTGCTAATTTTCACGTCTCACAACAAAGGTGCAAATTGTGACATCATTTGACCTTCAGGGCACACGCAATACCAATGATGCTTTTTCTTCTTACTAAGTTGTGCAATTGCTAAAATTAATTATACCCTAGGGATATCATATTATGCATGAATCGTCACCCGAATGAATGATAATGCTTGAGAGAGAGTGAAACAATGGAGATTTAGGTGTGTTCTCAGGGAATGTTGCCAGCTACATGAAACTAATTAAGGCTATCAAACAAGGCCATCACTAGGATTTGCAACTTACGCTTTTGAATTTTCTTTCAATAAATAGGGAGAAATCCTTTTCAGAGTAGTTTTCCTTGACTTTACAAAACTAGGATTTAGCATTCAGCAAGTCAGAAATTATGGTAATTCTGCTGTGCCTCATTCTAACATATGAACAAAAGAAAACCAACGTGGTTTGTTTTCATTTTTCCTGTCTCAGCACTCAAAAGACCTAGGAAAGTCCGGTACATGTTTCGTCTTTTAAGACTGCAGCTATGAAAGTGTAATTTAAAAAATTATTTCAAGGGTTATGCAAGGACAGTTTATGGAGAAGAGAGCTTTACAAATAACCTAGTCACTATTTTATCTAATTGAAAAGGAATTTGGCTAGTTAAAAATAAAACTTTCATAGTGGCCTTGTTCAGAAATAAGATGAACATGATGACTCACGTTTATGTCATAGGCAGGAGTGGGTATTGATGCACAGCCGGTGAAGCCACCACTTGAGACTCCCACACCCCATGTAGGAGTGCTGCTTCAAGTCCTGGCACCGCCGCTTCCATCCAAGTTCCTGCAATGCATCCTGGGAGGCAGCAGGTGATTTGACTGAAGTGCTTTAAGGACCTAGATGGGGCTTCTGGCTTCCTGGCTTCCACTTGGCCCAGCCCATGTCGGGGGGTCAATCAGTAGATGTAAAGTCATCTTTCTTTTGCATGCTCTTTCTGTCACTCTTTCAAATAGATGAAAATAAATAGACTTTGAAAATATCTTTTTATGTATGCAAAATGAAGTTAGCTTTTATTCTGCATGATAATCTTCAATTAATGTCTTAAGTCTTTTGGATAAAACTCTTAGAAATGTGTTTCTTACATACCATATCATATATACACACATATATTTATTTTTATTACATATATATATACAGATACACATATTGTTCTTTAAAGGATGTTTTATTTATTTATTTGAAAGTCAGAGTTATTGGCCGGTGCCACGGCTCACTTGGCTAATCCTCCGCCTGCGGCACCGGCACCCCGGGTTCTAGTTCCAGATGGGGCACCGGATTCTGTCCCGTTGCTCCTCTTCCAGTCCAGCTCTCTACTGTGGCCGGGGAAGGCAGTGGAGGATGGCCCAAGTGCTTGGGCCCTGCACCCGCATGGGAGACCAAGAAAAAGCACCTGGCTTCTGGCTGCAGATCGGCGCAGCGCGCCGGCAGTGGCAGCCATTTGGGGGGTGAACCAACGGAAGGAAGACCTTTCTCTCTCTCTCTCTCTCTCTCTCTCTCTCTCACTGTCTAACTCTGCCTGTCAAAAAAAAAAAAAAAAAAGTCAGAGTTACGCAGAAAAGAGAAGGAGATATGACTTCCATCCGCTGTTTCACTCCCAAATTGGCCACAACAGCCGGAGCTGTGCTGATCCGAAGCCAGGAACCAGGAGTGTTCTCCAGGTCTCCCACGCAGGTGCAGGGTTCCAAGGACTTGGGCCATCTTCCACTGCTTTCTCAGGCCATAACAGAGATTTGGATCGGAAGCAGAGCAGCCGGGACTCGAACCAGCGCCCATATGGGATGCCAGCACTACAGATGATGGCTTTACCTGCTACACCACAGCACAGGCCCTGATACACATATTATTTTATATATGTGTTTGTGTGTCTAAAGTTTTCACCAAAGGCCATTACAAATTTGTTGAATATTGGAGAATAAAAGTTAGCATTTCTTATACTTAATGGCCACAGACACACATGTACTTAGACACTGCACCGATTTATCTGGCATGCATTTATATTATTATAAATATTTTTCCAAATTCTATGTGGAATTGATAATCATATTTATCTTTAGGATTAGATCTCAAGGCCAAGGAGACCAGATAAAGTTTGAACTTCGTTTCTTTCATTTTACAATTGCATTTCGATTTTTCCTAAATTAATTTCACACCGCTTAATACAGGTCCCCATGACTTTCCAATTTACCACTGATACCTCCTTAGTAGAGCCTTTGGTCTTTTCTCAGCACAACCTCCTTAAAATATGATGAAGGGAACAAAGTGGGGTAAGAGGGAAGGGATAAAGATAAGTGGAAGTTGGAAAAGGACCAGAAAGGAGACAGCCCATGTGGGAAGCCATGAACACCCACATTATAGCCAAGGATGCTGCTGGTAGCTGTGGATCTCTTGCCTGAACCTCCTTATAAATGACTGTGTCTTTGACCTTGCCACCCAGCTCATTGCAGAAATCATCTGTACCCCTCCTGTCCAGACCAGCTGACCTACAGACTCCTGAGACAGAGCACTCATCCATTGTAAGTAAGCTGCTGGGTGTGTGAGTGGCTGTGCAAGCAGCCTGAGAGATGACCTGTTGCATGGCTCCACTGAGATTATGATGCTGAGTCAGCATCTAGATTTTTCTTTTGCTGACCAACATGGCTAGCACCACAACTAAGCCAGCAAAGTCTCACAGCTCTGTGGCTGAGAACTGCTGTTGAGGGAGCAGGTGATCACACTCTAAAGTTAAAGTGCTGGGAGAAGGTTTTCATTTCAATGGTTCAACATGTTCTGTGGACGGGCTTCAACGGCTGTCTGGGAAGAAAGGCAAGCCGTGCTGCAACTTGACCTTGAGCGCTCAGTATACACCTTTGCAGGAAAATTTTGCAGACTTTTCAAATTTTGTGCATCTAGTCAACAAATATTTACTAAACAGCAGTCACCGGTGTCCACCAGCAGGCTCTACTCTTGTTGTTAGCTATCAACATCAATGATCTTTATAGGGAGCAGCTGAGTCACCCATTCAGCCCAGTGCTTTCGTACTTACAGTCTCTTCACCCTGAAGAAGTCCTGAAGCTATAAAGTCAGAGAACAGCAGCACTGAGGTAGACATTTAGAAAGCTCTAAATCCATTGGCCCCTCAGTGTTTACTTAGGTAGACAAAAATTCACTGCTTCCTCCTTTTTTTAAAAAAATATTCAGTCCTTCGGGTCTGATGTTCGATTTACATAGCCTTTACTACTGAGTGATTTTGCAGAAAGGAATAGATAGAACAGGAACAGCAGTCCCAGTACCAACCCATTTTAAATCGGATTCCCTACACACTAAAGAACCATCTGAGCATTGTAAATGAGCTCTAATAGTTTTGCAAACCAGGAACAATACAATAGTAGTTGTTTCTAAAATCAGGACTAATGAATGAATTATGTTTTTCTCTGTTTTCTACTCTCTATAGCAAATAGTGAACTCTCAGACAGACTTTTTTCAGGGAAATAACTATGTAGTGTACAGTAAAATCATAGGTAAAAATGAAAGCCTCTTAAATAAGCACACCTGTTTCATGGTAGATTCCACATCTGGATTTACCTAGGGTATGTCTTTATTGAACAGCCTTTATGAAAAGATGCCACTTTGTATGACTACATCCCATACCAGAGTCCCTGGGCTCAAGTTCTGACTCTGCTTCCAGTTCCAGTCCTGATAAAATACACTCTGGGAGGCATCAGGGGGTGGCTCAAATACTTGAGTCCCTGCCACCTACATGGGAGACCTGGATTGAGTTCAGAGCTCCTGGCTTCACTAAGTCCACCAGATAACCTTATGATATGGGACTAGCTTTACATTTTCCAAATGAAGAAAGAGGCACAGGAAGCTAAGCAAATTTCTACAAGATGAATATATGGCAGGACCAGACTTGAAACCTTGTAGTGATCCAGCACTGCAAATCTGACTGCAAGTACGAAAGCACTGGGCTGAATGGGTGACTCGGCTGCTCCTTATAAAGATCATTGATGTTGATAGCTAACAACATGAGTTTGCCACACATGAATCTCACAGCCATCTCTGTAAGGCAGGTGCCGGTGCAGATCAGGTTCCTTGGGAAGTAGATGCTGAGACAGAGGTGAACAGGAAGGTGGTTCATCAAGAAGTTTCCAGGATAGGCATCTGGAGGGGAGGGAAGTTAGAAGGAGAGGGAAAAGCTGGGTTGTAGCATAGTAGAAAAAATTGCAACAAAAATCTTGGCCATTCCCAGTGCATTCTGGAACTGAACAGCCCCACAGAGTTGGACAACTGATAGTCATTAGATGTGAGCTGCCCCTTGGAGGGGCTGAGGCCTCCCGCATGGACAGAGGGCAATCTTCAGCAGGAGACCCTGATGTGAGTCAGTGACCAACATTCCCAGCAGCTGGGGGAATAAGTCCTTCAGTCCTGGAGTGTACACAGATACTAGACAGTGCGCCCAGCATTTAGGAATGAAAAATATGAGGAATAAAGAATAAACTACATGCTGCCAATAAAATCAATAGTCAATGGATTAATCAGGATTATACAAAGAAAAATAACAAGTAGGATGTGTAGATGGGTGCATAGTTGATAGATAACAGATGGACAGATAGAAAGAGGGATTTCCAAGATGGCTGAATAAGGAAAAGATGTGCTCATTCTGACCTCAAGAAATTACCAGAAGATCAAGGGAAAGATGGAGAGAAATTTTTAGTGGGAAGTTAACAAAAGAAGAGAGACTCCAGGGGGCAGTGGGAGCTGCCAGCAACTGCCATAGCTGGTGGCTGGTGGAGAAGCCATCTTCTCAGATTGAGGTGAGAGGAACTTGCTACAGCCCATGCTCCACTGGTGATGTGGTCTGAGGAAGAACCTCACGGTCCCCACTGACTTTGAGTCTGGCCTGAAGTGCTGGGGGTGGGGAGGCAGGGGGCTCCTGGAACCCCATGAAGGGAGAGCACACTGCTTTCCTCCCCTACCCCACCAAAGCATGAAGCTACCATCAGGGAGGAAGCGCCATGTTGATAGGGCAAGAGGAGGCAGCTGTGGCCTGCGTGCCCCTGGTGGATTTTGTCAAAGAGCTAAGTCTGTGGTCCCCACTGACTTTGAGTTCCTCCAGGAGAGTTGGAAGGGGGCAGGGCATCCACTTAATTCCATGAAGGGGGGCACATTTCTCCCCTCCCCTCACCCTGTCTAAGTACCAGACTCAGCTTTCCAAGGCAGAGCATTGACTGACACCTGCCAGGCAGGCAGCTGGCTCTGGGAGAAAGGTGACTTCCTCCATGGATTGGGAGGCTCACGGGGCAGAGGGTGGATCTCCTGCTCCCTGTGATTCTGGTATCTCTGCATCCTGTGATCGCAGGAATATTGTGACTATGAGATAGGGCCTGGGGTGTGGATGGGCCTTGGCCAATCACTGATTCCAGCTTCCGAGGCTTACAGTCCCCAGAGTGCTAGGGTGGGTCATTACTAAGGGATCCGTGCTCACAATGAGGAGTGCATAGATCCTTTGTGCAGTTCATCTGCCTGAGTGGGTGCGTGTGCAGGTTCCATGGGCAACCAACTAACCCTGGGCAGTTGGTTCTCCTTGGCAGAGAGGGGGTCGGGCTGTGAACATGCCAATCAGTGCAATCATACCCTCCCCCTGCTGACAATAGAGAAGGTCTACCAAACTCCAATCTGGTGTCACTCATTACTCTTACCCTACACTTGAGAAATGTCCAGGACTCCCTGGCCCAGCCCAGCACACCCCTCTGGACATCTGCTGAAGGTGCAGGCATTCCACTAAGCTATAGAGGTGCATCTCAGAGAACAACGTCTTCAGAGGAAAAAAAGCAAGTGTCACAACAGAACCCAAAAATAAATGTAGAAATACCAACAGGAAGGTAACATGACTCTTAAAAAGTAAAGCAACAACACTTTGATACTAGAAGGTAAAGATGAAGAGATTGATATGCCTGAAAAGGAATTCAAGAGAATGATTGTAAGATTACTCAAAAACACAGAGAAGCAAATACACAAACTAAAGAAATTCACACAAGACATGGATGAGAAAGTCAGGGAAACAGAGATATTGACAGGGCTGGCGCTGTGGCGTAGCAGGTAAAGCTGCTGCCTGCAGTGCCGGCATCCCGTATGGGAAACGGTTCAAGTCCCAGCTGCTCCACTTCAGATCCAGCTCTCTGCTATGGCCTGGGAAAGCAGTGGGAGATGGCCCAAGTCCTTGGGACCCTGCACCCTTGAGGGATACCTAGAGGAAGCTCCTGGCTCCTGGCTGCGGATTGGCCCAGCTCTGACCATTGCAGCCATTTGGGGAGTAAACCAGTGGATGGAAAACTTTCTTTCTACCTTTGCCTCTCTGTTAACTCTGCCTTTCAAATAAATAAATAAATAAAAATAATAAATATTTACAAGATATCACACTGAAATATTGAATATGAAGAATTCAATATATCAAATAAAAAGTACAGTGGAAAGCTTTAAAATAAACTCAGTAAGGCAAAAGAAAGAAAATCCTAGCTAAAGACAAATTTGGAAATATCTCATTCAGACAAAAAAGAAGAAAGGGAAAAAACCAAAAACATAGTTTGAGGTTTATGAGATACTATCAAATGACCAAACATGCGTCTGTTAGGAATCCCTGAAGGTGAAAAGAGAATGGATTAGAAGAAACACACCTTACCAATAAAGATATACACAGACAAAAGAGAAATTGTGGAAAAAGATATCCCATGCTTATAAAAAAAAAAAACAATAGTAGCCATCCTAATGTCAGACAAAATAGACATTAACATAAAAACTGTTAAAAGAGACAAAGACGGGCATTATGTAGTTATTAAGGGATCATTTCAAAAGTAAGATGTAACTGTAGTAAATGTATATTCATCTAATGTAAGGGCACATGACCATTTAAAGCAAATGTTAGAGGATATACTGCAGTATAATAATAATGGGGGACTTCAACACCACATTTTCATCAAATGACAGATCAACTAGACAAAATAATCAACAAAGAACTAATATATACTATTGACCAAATGAATCTAATTGATTATCTACAGAACATTTTATCCCACAGCTTCAGAATACACATTCCATCAGTTCATGGAACTTTCTCTATGCTAGATTGTATGCTAGGCCATAAAAAGGTACAATGTATCTTTTGTGACCACAATGGAATGAAGTTGGAAATTAACAACTTAAGAAACCTAGACAATTTGCAAGCACATGGAGACTGTACAACATGCTCCTGTTTGAACAATGAGTCATAGAAGAAATCAAGAGGGAACTAAAAAATTGCAAGAAATGAATGAAAATGACAACACAGAAGGGGAAGATGAAGAGACTGATATGCCTGAAAAGGAGTTCAAGAGAATGATTGTAAGATTACTCAAAAACACAGAGAAGCAAATACACAAACTAAAGAAACATATTAAAACTTACAGGATACAGCAAAAAGCTGTATTAAGAGGACATTTTATAGCAATCAGTGAATACATCAAGAAATTGGAAATGTATGAAATTAAGCATCTAATAATGCATATCTCAAGGATCTAGAAAAACAAAAACAAACCAAAATCAAAATTAGTGGGAGGAAAGAGAAACAATAGAGAAGAAATAAAAAGATTGTAATAATAAAATACAAAATACCAGTGAAATGAAGAGCTGGGTGGTTTTTTTTTTTTTTTTGGAAAAATAAACAAAATTAATAAATCATTGGCCCAACTAACCAAAAGAAAGGTAGAGACCCAATTAATAAAATCAGAGATGAAAAAGAGAATGTTACCACAGAAATAAAAGAATCATCAGAAATTATTACAAAAAGCTATATACAAACAAATTGGAAAATCTAGAAGAATCAGATAAATTTCTGGACACAAACAATTTACCAAAAAGCCACAAAGACACAGAAGACCTATATAACACATAACCATGATGGAGATGGAATCAGTCATAAAGACCCTACAAGCAAAGAAAATCCAGGACTAGATGGCTTCACTGATGGATTCTAGCAATGTTTTAAAGGTTTGCTTCATTTGTTTAAAAGTCAGAGTTATAGAGAGAAAGAGAGAGAAACAGAGAGACAGGTCTTCCAACTGCTGGTTCACCCAGCAGACAGCTGCATTGGCTGGGGCTGGGCCAGGCCTAAGCCAGGAGCTAGGAGATTTTTCCAGATCTCCCACATAAGTGCAGGGCCCCAAAAATTTGGCCGTCTTTTGCTGCTTTTCCCAGGCCATTAGTCAGGAACTGGATCCAAAGTGGAGCAGCCAGGACCAGATCTGGCTGCCATATGAGATGCCAACATTGCAGGCAGTGGTTTAACCCACTACACCACAACCAAAATTTTAAAAAACTTTTCTCAAGTCTCAAATTATTCAAAATAATCAAAAGAGAGAAAGTTTTTCTGAATTCCTTATATGAGGCCAGCATCACCCTAATTCCAAAAGCAGAAAAAAGATACAACAATAAAAGAAAACAATAGACCAATATCCGTGGTGAACATAGATGCCAAAATCTTCAACAGAATACAAGCTAATTGAATTGAACAGCACATCAAAAAGTTCATCCACTCAAAATAAGCAGGATTTGCACCTGGAATTCAGGGATGATTTAACACATGCAAATCAGTTAACATGATACATCAGATTAACAAGCTGAAGTATGAAAACCATATGATTATCTCAATACATGCAGAGAAAGCATTTTATAAATACTTCATTCTTTAATGATGGAAAAAAAACCTAAGCAAAATGGGTATAGAAGAGGCATACCTCAACAAAAATCAAGACAATATATGAAAAAGTCATAGCCAAGATCATGCTGAATGGGGAAAAGCTAGAATTGTGTATTGATTTTATATCCTGCAACTTAGGCCAAACTTTCTTATGAGTTTTAATAATCACAAAGTGGAGTATCTTTGTTCCCCTATTTATACCATCATGTCATCTGCAAACATAGGTAATTTGAATTCTAAATTCCTGAACCAGATGAGGATCCCCACTCTCACCACTTCTAAAATGTATAGTTCTGGACATTTTAATCAGAGCCACTAGGCAAGAAAAAGAAATCAAAGGGATACAAAAGAGAAAGAAGGACAGGGTCGACGCTGTGGCACAGTGGGTTAAAGCCCTGGCCTGAAGCACTAGCATCTCATATGGGCACAGGTTCTAGTCCCAGCTGCTCCTCTTCCAATCCAGCTCTCTGCTATGGCCTGGGATAGCAGTGGAGGATGGCCCAAGGCCTTGGGTCCCTGCACCCTCGTGGGAGACCCAGAGAAGCTCCTGGCTCCTGGTTTTGGATCAACACAGCTCCAGTTGTTGTGGCCATCTGGGGAGTGAACCAAGGGATGGAAGACCTCTCTCTCTCTGTCTGTACCTCTCTCTGTAACTCTGTCTTCCAAATAAATAAAATAAATCTTTAAAAAAAAAAGAGAGAAAGAAGGAAGTCAAATTACCTTTTTTTTTTTTTTTTTTTTTTTTTGACAGGCAGAGTGGACAGTGAGAGAGACAGAGAGAAAGGTCTTCCTTTGCCGTTGGTTCACCCTCCAATGGCCGGCGCGGCCGGCGCACCACGCCCATCCAAAGGCAGGAGCCAGGTGCTTCTCCTGGTGTCCCATGGGGTGCAAGGCCCAAGCACTTGGGCCATCCTCCACTGCCTTCCCAGGCCACAGCAGAGAGCTGGCCTGGAAGAGGGGCAACCAGGACAGAATCCGGTGCCCTGACCAGGACTAGAACCTGGTGTGCCGGCGCCACAAGGCGGAGGATTAGCCTACTGAGCTGTGGTGCCGGCCTTCAAATTACCTATGTTTGCAGATGACATGATGGTATAAATAGGGGAACAAAGATACTCCACTTTGTGATTATTAAAACTCATAAGAAAGTTTGGCCTAAGTTGCAGGATGCAAAATCAATAGCACTTGTTTACACAAAAAATTCTGTGAGTGAAAGAGAAGTTGTAAAATCAACCCATTAATAATAGCTATGAAAAAATTTAAATGCCTTGGAATAGGTTTAGCAAAGGACTTGAAAGTTTTGTACAATGAAAATTATAAGACATTAAAAAAGGATATAGAAGACACAAAAAAGGGGAAAATCTTCCATGTTCATAGATTAGAAGAATTAATATCATCAAAATGTCCATAATATCAAAAGCAATTTACAGATTCAATATGATTCAAACCAAAAGGACATTCCTCTCAGATCTAGAATGGCTCTCATACAGAAATCAACAAATAATAAATGCTGGTGGCAGGGGGAGGTACCCTAACCCACTGTTAGTGGAAATGTAAACTGGTGCAGTCATTGTGGCATTGTAGAAGACAATATGGAGCTACTTCAGAAAGCTGAAAATACATATATCATACACCCTAGCAATCCCACTCCTGGGAATTTCCCCAAGAGAAATGAAATCAGCATATGAAAGTGGTATTTGTATCTCCATGTTAACTGCAGCTCAATTAACAATAGCTAAGATATGGAATCTTTCATTTGCTGGGGTGAGGTGGAACCTCGTTGTGGTTATGATTTCCATTTCCCTGATAGCTAGTGATCCTGAGCATTTTTTCATGTGTCTGTTCGCCGTTTGAATTTCCTCTTTTGAAAAATGCCTGTTCAAGTCCTTTGACCATTTCTTACCTGGATTATTTATTTTGTTTTTGTTGAGTTCCTTGAGTTATTTATAGATTCTCAATATTAATCCTTTATCAGTTTCATATTTCGCAGATACTTTCTCCCATTCTGTCAGTTGCCTCTTCACTTTGCAGAGAGTTTCTTTTTAGTGCAGAAGCTCCTCAGCTTGATGTAATACCATTTGTCAATTTTGGCTTCTTCTGCCTATGCGTCTAGGTCTTTTCCAAGAAGTCTTTGCCTATGCTAATGTCTTACAGAGTTTCCCCAATGTTCTCCTCTGGTAATTTGATGGTATTGGGTCATAGATTTAGATAGATACTTGATCAATTTTCAGGTGGTTTTTGCATAAAGTGTAAGGTAGGGGTCTTTTTTTCATACTTCTGTATTCAGAGATCCAATTTTCCTAGCAACATTTGTTGAATAGACACTCCTTTCTCCAGGAATTGATGTTAGCTCCTTTGTCAAAGATCAGTTCACTGTGGATGCATGCATTGATTTCTGGTCTACATGTCTTTTTTGTATCAGTATCAGGCTGTTTTGATAATAACTGCCCTGTAGTATTTCTTGAAATCTGGTGTTGTGGTGCCTCCAGCTTTGTCTTTGTGGTATAAGATTGCTTTAGCTATTCATGGTCTCTTTGTTTCCAAATGAATTTTGGCATCATATTTACTAGATCTGAGAAGAATATCGTTGGTATTTTGATTGGGATCACACTGAATCTGTAAACTGCTTGCAATAGTATGGGCATTTTGATGATAATTTTCCCAATCCATGAACATGAAAGACATTTCCATTTTCTTGTGCCTTCTTCTATTTCTTTCTTTAACATTTTCTAATTTTTATTGTAGAGATCTTTCACCTCCTTGGTTACATGTATTCCAAAGTATTTAATTTTTTCTGTAGCTATTATGAATGGGATTGATCTTAGAAGTTCTTTTGCAGCCATGGCAATGTCTGTATACAAAAGCTATGGGTTATTTTTGTTAATTTTATATCCTGCTACTTTACCAAACTGTTCTCTGAGTTCGATAGTCTCTTAGTAGAGTCTTTTTGTTTCCCTATATATAAAATCATGTTATCTGCAAATAGGGATAGTTTGACTTCCACCTTCCAAATTTGTATTTCTTCGATTTCTTTGTTTTGCCTAATGGCTCTGGCTAAAACTCCCAGGACTATATTGAAAAGCAATGGTGAGAATGGGCATCATTTTCTGGTTCTGGGGTCTTACTGCAAATTCTTCCAACTTTTCCCTATTCATTAAGATGCTGGCCGTGGGTTTGTCATAAATTGCCTTGATTGTGTTGAGGAATGTCCTTTCCATACCAAATTTGCTTAAGGTTTTCATCATGAAAGGATGCTGTATTTTATCAAATGCTTTCTCTGCATCTATTGAGATAATTATATGGTTTTTATTCTTCAATTTTTAATGTGATGTATCGTGTAGATTTGGAAATGGGAAGCCATCCCAGCATACAGGGATAAATCTCATTTGGTCTAGATGAATGATCTTTCTGATGTGTTGATGGACTCAAATAGCTAGTATTTTGTTGAAGATTTTTGCAACTATGTTCATCAGAGATATCAGTCTATAGTTCTGTAGTCTGTTGTATCTTTTTCTGATTTATGAATTGAGGTGATGCTGGCCTCATAGAAGGAGTTTGGGAGAATCCCTTCGCCTTATCAATTGTTTTGAATAGCTTGAGAATAATTTAAATCAATTCTTCTTTAAAATTCTGACAGAATTTAACAGTGAAGCCATCTGGTCCTGGGCTTTTCTTTGTTGGGATGGTAGGCACTTTTCAAAGATGAAATACAAATGGCCAACAGACACATGAAAAAAATGCTCAGGATCACCATCCATTAGCAAAATGCAAATGAAAACCATAATGAGGCTTCTCCTTATCCCAGTTAGAATGGCTATCATCCAAAAGTCAAAAAATAACAAATGCTGGTGAGGATGTGGGAAAAAAGGTACCCTAGTACACTGCTGGTTGGAATGTAAACTAGTTCAGCCATATGGAAGACAGTTTAGAGATTCTTCAGAAATCTGAAAATAGCTCTACCATGTGACCCAACCATATCTTCTTGAGAATTTACCCAAAGGTAATGAAATCAGTATATGAAAGCATTACCTATATCCCCAGTTTATTGCAGCTCAATTCACAGTTGCTAAGATTTGGAGCCAACCAGATGCCCATCAAGTGATAACTAGATAAAGAAAATGTGGTATATATAAATGATGGAATATGATTCAGCCATAAAAAATAATGAAATCCTGTCTTGCAACAAAATGGACTCATCATGCTTAGTGAAATATGCCAGTCCCAAAAAGACAACTATCATTATGCTTTTCCAGATTTGTGATAACTAATATTACAGAGTACAAAACATGTAAATGTATAGGAGTGAAATTGTTGAGATTCGGTTATTATTTATAGCCCTTTTCTGTACTCCTGAGAAATAGGGGTCATTCAACTTTATACTTGCTGAATTCTTTATTTAGTAGAGTATTAAGCTTGTGATAATAAAGTGAATTAAAAGCATATCATCACAAAAAAAATTTTAACTGGAACATGCTCTAATCTTTCTTTTTTTCTGGTTAAAAATATAGCAATCTAGTGCAGTGTGGTAAAGAAATCTGCTCTAAAGGGAGCAGAGAAACAAAGCAAGGCAGAGTCCGTGAGAAGGGCTGGGCCCGAGGGGCCTGCACAGGAGGGCTCTAGGGCTCCCCACAGGTGGGAGCGGACACGGCCCTGCACAAGGACGAGGGCAGTGGGCACCCAGGCGTGTCCCACAGCTGTTCTCTGGTGGCAGAGACACAGTGGACCTGTTTCTGAGGGACAGAACGCGCTAGCGTCGTACACTGGGGAGGTGTATATGCAACAGCGTCTCAAGGCCGTCCTGGGCCAGACGCTCTCTGAGCAGCAAGGGCACAATGCATATCTGTCGGGGAGGTCGAGGTAGGCACAGAACAAACAAGTGACAACCCGTGGAGGTCAGTAACCAGGCATCGGAGACACGTCCGGCACATGGAGCCCAGGGCCCACACGTGAAGCCACACCGGCCAAAGCGGAGTGGGCTCAGTGCTCCGCAGCCCCTCGGAGGCCGCTGGACCGTCCAGGCCGGGGTCTGGCTCTCGGGGAGCCGGCTCCTGGTTGTGGTGCTCGTGGCCGTGGCGGCCCGATGCATCAGATGAAGTTGATGAACAGGATACCGACAGGATGCTGAGCAAGATCACATGGCCACCAAGCCATGCGGAGCCAGAGCTGGACTTTAGCTCGCCCCGTTCTCGTCGGACTCAGCGCCACAGGCAAGGACTTCTAGGGCGGGGAGAGGGTCAGGTCTCAGCGCAGCAGCTGGGGGCTCAGCCCGGGGCGCGGGGTAGGGGAGCAGCCGCAGGCTCCCAGTTTCTGCACCGTGGGCTCCATGGCGGAGGCCGGCCTCAAGCTCTCTTTGTTCTGGGACTTGGGCCGCAGCCTCTGCACCGCAAAGCCCCAGGCCCGCAGCGTCTTCTCTGGGGGTGGGCGTGCATCCTCAGCAGCGGCCTCATCTCCAGCTTGTAGTTCCTCAGCTGTGCCTCATCCGCTCCAGCAGCTTGCCGCCCCCCCCCCTCGCTGTGGGGCGTCCACGAGAACGTGGGGCCTACCGCTCCCGGGGTTTGGGGCTCCTGGGATGCCTGTGGCCCAAGCCCCAAGCACGAAGGTCCTCGGCAGGCTGGCGCACGCCCCGGAGGCTCCCCCGGCCTCCTCCTTGCCCCAGCCTTGCAGGTGCACCTGGATGTCCCCTCCTGGCTCCTCGTCCACCGACACCTGCCGGGAGAAGTGGGCCACCTTGTTCCTCGGGAGTGGGAGGTCCTGGAAGCCGCCATCTCCGCCTTCCTGCTTGGCGATGGTGGCCGGCCCGCTCGGCCACCTCCCACGGCCCGGTCCACCTTCTCCTGGATCTTGCTGGCCTGCAGCGGGATGAGGTTCTTGGGCTTGCAGCTCACCAGGAGGTTGTGCTTGTACCTGCCCTCCTCCTTGGTGCCGTCAGGGGAGGTCAGGCAGCCGTAGCCGGGGTGCCGCCGGTGGCTGGCCCACTCGCCCTTGACCTGGAGCCCGTCCGGGTGCTGGCTCACGCAGAAGCCGGAGCGCTGGTCGCTCTTCCACTCGCCCGCGTAGGTCCCGGTGGTCGATGTCGGCCTCTGCCTGGCCCAGGCTGATGGTGGTGGAGTGCACGTCGCCGGCTGTGGAGCTCACCGTGCTCATGCCCGCCTCGCTGCTGCTGGCTGGCCCGGCTGCTCTTGGAATCCGACATACGCAGCTGCAGCCCGCTCAGCAGCGAGCGGCGGACGCACGCCGTGGCCTTGGCGCATGCCGCGGACGCACTGGCCCTGGCAGGTGCCTGACGTCCTAGCGTTGAGGAACCATCTGTGCTAGGACCCATGGCAGGTGCTGCGGTTTCACAGCTCACGTCTTGCAGGATTCTTCCCCGCTGCCCATGGAAACTCCGAGAAGGGGAAGCGGACTCTGGCTCTGGCCTCTACATCCCCCTGTGGGGCCCTCACGCGCGCACCCAGGATGCAGAGGGACAGTGGCAGGAGGGCTCACGCTGAACAAAGGCACCCAGTCGGCAGCTTGGGCTCCCTCGCCTGTGTCCTGGGGCAAGGGAGCGGCCTGCTGCCTCTCCCCAGCTGTGCGGCTCAGGTGTGCAGGACCTGGGCGGCCTGCAGGCTTCTCGGTCCTGGCCTCTTGTGCGCATCCGGCCAGGCCTTGCTGAGCACAAGTCCTGGACTCCTCCTTGGCTCCCCGATTCCTCCCACCACCACCTCCCTCTGGTTCTCACTGCGGGCGAGGCAGGGGGAGGTCAGGACGAGGCAGCCCCAGTCCCGCCTTTCCCGGACCCACACCGCCTGCCCCTGTCCATCACAAAAATTTAAAAAACTATTAGAGCCGGCGCCGTGGCTCACTAGGCTAATCCTCCACCTTGCGGCGCCGGCACACCGGGTTCTAGTCCCGGTTGGGGCGCCGGATTCTGTCCCGGTTGCCCCTCTTCCAGGCCAGCTCTCTGCTATGGCCAGGGAGTGCAGTGGAGGATGGCCCAGGTGCTTGGGCCCTGCACCCCATGGGAGACCAGGAAAAAAGCACCTGGCTCCTGGCTCCTGCCAGGATCAGCGCGGTGCGCCGGCTGCAGCGGCGGCCATTGGAGGGTGAACCAACGGCAAAGGAAGACCTTTCTCTCTCTGTCTCTCTCTCTCACTGTCCACTCTGCCTGTCAAAAAAAAAAAAAAAAAAAACCTATTAGAGAGTGAAGAGGAGGAGGAGGAGGAGGAGAGTGGAGGCAGGGAAAGAGGGTGGGAAATATTGTTATGTTTTTTAAATTGTGTATGTGAAGTACATGGGATGCCGGCGCTGTGGCGCATCGGGTTAACGCCCTGGCCTGAAGCGCCTGCATCCCATATAGGCGCCGGTTCTAGTCCTGGCTGTTCCTCTTCCTATCCTGCTTTCTGCTATGGCCTGGGAAAGCAGTGAAGATGGCCCAAGTCCTTGGGCCTCTGCACCCGCGTGGGAGACCCGGAAGAAGCTCCTGGCTCTGGCCATCTGGGGAGAGAACCAGCGGATGGAAGACCTCTCTCTCTCTCTCTCTCTGCCTCTCCTCTCTCTGTAACTCTGACTTTAGAATAAATAAATAAATCTTAAAAAAATACATAGGATCTGTTCTTTTTGTATAAATAAATAAATGTGTTTTAAAACGGAAGATAGTAGTGATAAATAGATATATAGAAAGATAGATAAATAGATAGATAGATAGATAGATACTTGTTATAAAGAACTGGCTCACACAACCATGGAAGATGAGAAGTGAAGAGAGGAGAGGAGCCAGTGAGAGATTCATTCTGAGTGTGACTGCCTAAAATGCCACAGGACCAACCACATCAGTGCCAGTCTGAGTCCTGGAGGGAAGGCAGGCAAAGACCAATGTTCAAGTTCCAGAACAGGTGGAGAGAAAGAATTCTCTCTTAGTCAGCTCTTGGGTTCTTTTCAGGTCTTCAACAGATTGAATGAGGTCTTCCCACACTGGGAAGGACAGTCTGATTGACTCAGCCTACTGATTCAACTGTTAATCTCATCCAGAAATACTCTCGAAGCCACACAGAGAATAATGTTTGACCATATGTCTGGGCACTGCCTGGTCCAATCAAGTTCCCAGATAAAATTAACCATCACAGCATGTGATATAGGTGAGACATTATTCTAAATCCTTTGAGCTCCAGTGCATATCCTAGCCAGCATACTTTGCTTACTCAAGGTATGAAAAGACTTCCTGAGGACCAAAGAAGATGTTAGCTGGAGTGTGATGAGAACAAGCATGTTGGTACAGCTGTAAGTGCAACTGCCTACTTCAATTGAAGATGTCGGACTCTCCCCAGATATGCCATAATAAGAACAAATGGAGTGTAAATTTGATTTTACTTACACTGATTCTGGCTACATTTTGAAAATAATATCATGTATATGTTTTTTAAAGAATGTCATGAAATTACTTTATAAAAGTTTACTTGTCAAAAGCATGAAAGATTAAAAATAGATATTCAGCTGAGGCATTTGTAGTATAAGAATAGAGCTCCTATACCAGCAATCTCCAACTCTCTGGTAAATCAAGCTTTCTTCAGCCAGAACTCACATACGTGTAATTAACTCCGCTCAAGAAGGGCAAGGGGATAGAATTCTGTGTGCAAACATAGTTGTGAAAATTGGTATGCTGACATATTTCATATATTTACTCTGGCTAAAATAATTGAATAGTTAATTTCACAATCATGAATAACTCCCCCAAAAAACATCTCAGTGTTTTTGGCTAGTTTAACAGCAATTGAATGAACTATTAGATGTCTTTTCCCAAAAATTACAGAACTTGTTTTATAATGCCTTGAAAGGCTCTAATTTCCTATGTATCAAAGAGTGGATCATCTTTCCACTCCCTGTTTTACTCATGCAAGCTACCTGAGATGATCTGAGCAGGATACCGGACAGGACGGCAGGGGAATGTACCCAGAAGTGTCAGAAGGAGCTGCATGAGGGAGGAAGGAAGGAGGCAGGGGAAGAGAGAGGAAGAGGTGGCGGGGGGATGTTTGAGACTTAACTGTAGAAGAGTCAATAACCATGAGGTCATTAAAAATGGAAAAGATTGGCAACACTCGGTAACCCACTGCTCTCTGATTTGTTTAGTCCTGCCATCTGACACAGCCTGCTTTCCCTGTGACTTGACTTTCATCTGGTCTTCAAACATAAGGAAGAGAAACTGTCAAATGTCTTTCCAAATTCAAGCTATACTATTTCTACAAAAGAGCATTCCCAGATTTCTTCTTCTACAAACATTGCCTAAAAAGGAAATGAGTTGGGTCTAGCATTAGATGCTAGTAATTTTATCCTATAATCACTGCATTCCTTTCTTAGATTCATGAAGCAACTGTTTATTAATCTATTTAAGAAGTCGACCAGGGGTTGACATCATACTCACACATCAATCCTATCATTCAAAATTTTTTTGCTCTTTGATATTTGTAGGATGTTCATTTTTGACATCATATTTTCAATGGTGCCCCAACAGCAAATGATCATAGAAGTTATATTTACATAAAGTTTTGACTGTGTTTGGATATGAAGATTTTTCTCCTTAGTGAAAGAAACACTAGCAATAAAAACAGAACTCACATCACAGAAGTGGCAGCAAACAGTAGCTGATTCCATGTCATATGGTTAATTGCTGCTGCTCTCCTTCCATCACCTATGGATTCCATGGTCTTTCTAAATACAAGAAATAGAAATCTATTTCTTACACTAATGTGAGTGACTTCAGAACATACCCTGTATGTATGTACAATGACACTAACATCCAAGAGTGCCTTGCAACAAACTAGAGGAACAAACTTTTGCATCTGCTAGACCTAATTCTTTATAAAAATTTATTTTATTTTTACTTGAAAGGCAGAGTGACAGAGAAAGGCAGAGACAGAGAGAAAGAGAACTTCCATAGTTGGTTGACTCCCTAAATAGCCATGACAGTCAGGACTGGATCAGGCCAATGGCAGGAGTTAGGAACTTCATCCAGGTCTCCCACGTGGGTGCAGGATCAAAGCACTTGGACTATCTTCTGCTGCTTTCCCCAAGTTCATTAACAGGAGGCTGAATCAGGAGTGGAGCAGCCAGGACTCTAACTGGTATTCCTATCTGGGATCCAGCATTGCAGACAGCAGCTTAACCCACTGTGCCACAATGTCATCCCAAGACCAAATTTTTCATTAATCAGATATTTATTTTTCTTTTAGAAAATCCCTTTGAACTGTGCAAAGCTCCATGACACTTCCTAAAATAAGTATTCTCAGACATTTTGCTTACAGAATATTTATGTCAAAATTCTGGGCGGGGGCTGAGCAGATACCCCTGGGGAGATCCACATCACATAGTGGAGTGTATGGGTGTGAATGCAGATTCAACTCCCCATTCTAGCTTCCTGCTGTTGTGCACTCTGGGAGGTAGCAGATGATGGTTCAAATGCTTGGGTCCTTGCCACCCATATGAGGGACTTGGATTGAGTTCCAGGCTCCTGGCTTCAGCCTGGCCCAGTCCAGCTGTTACAAATATTTGGGGAGTAACCCAGTGCACGTAAGAGCTCACTCTGTCTCAGTCTCTGTCTCTGCTTTTCACAACACAACAAAACTTCTAAGGATGCCCACTAAAAATTTTGATTTACAAGCCTTACAAAATGGCATACGCAAATATTCAGTTTTACAAAAGTTCTTCTGTAGTGTACAATACCAACGAGACACTGATTTAGAGTCCAGTCTCTCCTACTCGTCTTCCCTAACTTTAGGAAAAATCTTCCAATGCATCATTTTGGATCTCTAAGGCAATGAGGCAGAGTGCCACTGTGAGGAACAGGAATCCACAGGTGAAGCAGAAGCACCATTATGTCTACGGTGGCACCCTCATTAAAATTCAAACCTTTTAATGCAGAAAAAGAAGAAGAAGCAAAGATGGCTAGTTTGGGGTTAATTTCCATCTCATTATTGCAAATTGAAAAAGCTAAGAAGTCAGAGGAAGGCAGATAATGAGCCTGAAGATAATGAGATAATGTATTTCTAGGCATCTTTCATACATATTTGTTTCTTAAGATGCTGAACTCAGGATACGGAGTGGAAGGTCCTAGGAATATGGTGGCCTGAGCTTATATCCTGGCCACCTTCCCCTCCCCTCATCTCTTTGTTAAAGAGACTTAAAAAAGAAGTGAATCTCAGGGTAAATAATCCAGAGAAAAGAACAGTTAGGCATCTCACTGTTGATAATGAACCAATAGGGGTCAGAGTTGAGGCTACAGAAAGGTTTGGTGGCATACACTGGTAGAGTCTCTGTAATGAGATGGAGAAGGAACCTGTACACCTTGCTTTCCTCTGGGAGCAGCTTGGTTAGTTGCTAAATGAAATCTAGAAGGTACACTTGTGAGTTGAACCATTTGTGGTCCATTGGCTTATAGGTCAAACTTGGAAGACTAGTATGTAGAATATATAAAGAGCATTTACAAATTAATAACAAAAAGTTAAATTGATAAGTAGAAAATGTAGTCAAAGATTATGAAAAAGTAATACAGAAATACTCATTTGACAGAACTTATGCAAATGTCTATAAAGTGACACATACAAGTATTTCAGAATTACAGAAAAAGTGGAAATGATCAATTTTTAAAACTAATCATTTATTCATGTTGTTGAATAGTGAATTTAAAAGAATGAAATAGGTACTTGTGAATCATGTGTTCTGCTTCCAATCCAGCTCTCTGCCAATGCACCTGGTAAAACAGTGGAAATGGCCCAAGTACTTGGGTCTTTGTCACCAAAATGGGGGGCCTGGAAGAAGCTCCTGGCTCCTGGCTTAGGCCTGGCCCATCCCTAGCCATTGTGGCTATTTGGAGTGAACCAGTGCATGGATTATAAGTACAGGGTGATACTATGTACATAGATCCTATAAATCATACATAAGATACATTTTGTTTATATATTCATATACGGACATTCTAAACTTGCCTAAGAATAACAAACAAGCAAGGGCCAGAATGTGTGGTGCAGTGGATTAAGCAACTGCCTGCCACACCCACACCCCACATAAGCACAGATCCCAGTCCCATTTGTTCCATTTCCAATCCGTTCCCTGCTAATGTGCCTGGGAAAGCAAAGAAAAACAGCCTGAGTCCTTGAGCTCCTGCCACCCACGTAGATGACAGGGATGGAGTTCCGGGCTCCTGGCCTTGGCCTGGTCCAGCCCCAGATGTTGTGGCCATTTGGGGAATGAACCAGTGGATGGGAGATCTCTCTTCCCCCCTCTCTGTCTTTCTCTCTCTCTCTCTCTGTAACTTCCTTTCAAATAAATAAACCATTAAAATATTTTAAGAGGAAAAACAACAAATTGAGGATAATATTTATTTCTACAAGGGGGAAAGAAAATGTGACCACTTACGGTCACAGCTGAATCTCTAATATTTTATTCCTAAAACCATCTTAAAACAAGGAAGAAAATAGGACAAAATTATGTGTTCACATGTTCATTTTATCATTTTTCTATAATTTGTACTATTATTCAATGTAAGAAAGATATGAAACATTTGAGCTTAGGTGAGCGACAACTCAAGTTTTCAGTTTTGAGAAAAATCACCAAATGGCAGTTAAAAAGAACACATCTAGATATAGTTTATGAAATAGCTGTAAAGATTAAGACAAAATTATATAGATTTTCAGGCATAAAGAATCAACGAAACAAAGATCAGCAGACTGGAAGCAGATTTCTCCCCCTCAATTCTGGACAGCAAAATATATACTTGTATAATCTGTTAAAGAGACAGAATACTGATTTCAAATTTTACTATCAGCAGAGATATGATTCTTACACCAAACAAGATATTCTATGACATGCAAGAAATAATATAAGTATCTTTTATGATTGTCCATTTACCCTTTGCTGCAAATACTAGACAAGTTTCTACCAAATGATGATTTATTTTTTAAATTTATTTATATATATATATATATATATTTTTGACAGGCAGAATTAGACAGTGAGAGAGACAGACAGAGAGAAAGGTCTTCCTTTCATTGGTTCACCCCCCAAATGGCTGCCACGGCTGGAGCTATGTGGATCTGAAGCCAGGAGCCAAGTTCTTCCTCCTGGTCTCCCATGTGGGTGCAGGGCCCTAGCGCTTGGGCCATCTTCCACTGCCTTCCTGGGCCACAGCAGAGAGCTGGCCTGGAAGAGGAGCAACCGGGACAGAATCCAAGGTGCCGGTGCCACAGGTGGAGGATTAGCCTAGTGAGCCATGGCGCCGGCCCCAAATGATGATTTAATAAGAACAGAGTTAATGAAGTAAAGCAAAACCAAATACAAAAAAGGAGAGGAATGCATACATAAATTTGAACCTCTACACATATATAATTCAAATATATTTTACATCTATTTGAACCTATGTTGTTAGGAATTATAATGTAAGTATTAAATAACTATTCTCAAAACATTGTAGTTCAAAAATAAAAATGCCAAACTAATTGAAGCCAGGGACTGAGGTAGTAAATGCATTCTAAAGGTCTTCCTCAGTAAAGATTGTGAAAACACAATAAAATGGCTTTGCAGGCTTAACCCAGATATCTACAGTCACTCTGATGGTAGATACATATTTATATATTCATGTACAACGGAAGTCACAAAATGAGGGATATAATAGCATTTCTAACTTAAACAGGGAGGAAAAGAGGAAGAGAAAGAAACTCAACCAAGTCAGCACAGTTGAGACATAGAAAAAAGTTGGAAAAAGAAAGAAAAATTCACCCAATAATTTAATAAAAATAAGGTAAGAATATTTTAAATATAGTTAATCACAATGAACATGAAGGATTTCATTTACTTATTGAAAGACAAAAACTATTAGGGTAAAATAAGGAACTTGAACAGCATGCTTCGTTCAAGTGACACATGGCAAAGGAATGAGCAATCAAACAGAAATTAGTAGAGTAACAATGTGCACATCAGACAGAGGGCCACTGAAGGTGGGAGGCAGGGGAAACTGATCATATCTGACAGGAACTCAACACTTTCTATTTAGGTTGACTACATAAAGTTATCACTCTTAGTCAGGAGTAATCAAATGTTGGCAATTTCAACAATGTTAACAGAGAACTATTAACAGTCTTTCCGTGGTAAGTCAAACACATAACTGCTTGATTATTCTAGAAAAGCAAATATCATGCAATTTTGGGAATTTTTAACATTATTGGAAAAAAGAAAATCTTTTAAAAACCCTTAAGATAATGTTAACAGATGTCAAAATACATTTGCTGAAATTCATCAACTATTTCCAACAAACCTATGAAAGACAGGAAAAAAATTACAAAAATCTTTTGAATATCAAATGTTTACTAAAATACGAAATGATAAGAAGGTCAGGGAAGTCAGTAATAATATGATAATTTGTTCTACTTTAATAAAATAAGGAAGATTATTTTTAAAGAGACATATTTACATGAAATGGAGAAAAACAATATTTTACTTTCTAAATACATGATTGGCTTTGGCAAAGAAAAATCTGGAAAATTCTGCTGAAAATCTTTAGACTTAATAAGATAAATTGTCTCCGCAGGGAGGAACTCAATAACTTTTCTTTGTCATTTCATTGGGAAGTTAAAAATAAAAAGAGAAAGAAACCACCCTATCGGTTAACTATCAACTAGTCAGAAAGTTCATCAAAATAATTCTTCCGCTGCTTGAGGTACCCGCATCCCATGTTGTTATGCCTGGGTTGGAGTTGACTCCGCTTCTGCTTCTAGCTTCCTGCTAATGTGCACCCTGGGAGGCAACAATGATAGCTTATACACTTGGACCTCGGCCATCCAAATGGGAGACCCGGATTGGGTTTTCAGTTCCCAGCTTCCAACTGACTCAGAACCAGCTGTTATGAGCATCTGGGGAGTGAGCCAGCAGATGGCAGCTCTCTGTCAGTGTCTCTCTCTCTTTCTCTTGTCCTTAAAATAAGATGAAAACAAATAAATAAATTATTTTTTTAAAAAAACAATCTTTTCATTAAGCAAGGCCAAGATATTTGTTTACTACAGCAAGGGAAATCAGCAGATGAACAGACTGGTAGTGGAATCTTGGGAGGAGGGAATTTGTAACACTTGGGGGATCTGGTTTAAGGTCACATGGTCTTCCCACCCCGCTGGGTTCCTGACTGGGAACTAATTCCTTACATGGAATTCACGGCTGCTATAAAGTGAGTACCTTGAAGCAACTATCAAAAAGTAAAGCCAAATGAAAAACTTAATTTTTCTGTCTATCTAGATGAAGACCAAGTTGAGTAGAATTTGTTTGAATAAATTAAATTGGAAATTCCCACAAGGAACAATATTTTCATTGTTGTTATCCCTACTCCAGAACATCCTGGAAAAATAATGTTCTGTTGATGCAGCTGATCAAATGGCAGATCATCTTAATATAGAGTATTTTTCTTAATCCTGTCAATCTGTGGCCCTCAAAGCTTTTACCTAGCAGGGCCATATATTCCAGGTGAAGTGAAGTTTTAAGCACTGAAAAAACCCAATTTAAAAATAAAGAAAATTTAGGAAAATATTAGTGTAACCTTCAGGTTAGGGTAACTTTTTACCTATATGGAAGCCTACAAAATGTGGTATACAAGAGTCTGAGATGGGAAAACCTGGGGAGATAGTTATTTGCTATTTTCTAGTAATTACATAAATTTAATGCAATTCTAATAAAAATTTTAGAGAATTCTTTGGGTCTAGGATCCTAAAATCAGATTTTACAACTTTATGGGAAAGTTTGAAAGATTTTTGTTAATTAGGGACAACTATACAATATGATAAAATTCATCAAAAATCTTTAATCCAGGCTATAAGGAACAGCCTAAGAATGAATAGCTAAATTGGTAAACAAACCAGAGCCCAGAAATAGAATTAAGAGTATTTGGGAAGTTAATACATTCTAGAAGTGGCATTTTAATTGGATATGAAAAAGATCTTTCATTTGCTATATGTTCCTTCCCGTAGTTGTCAACCCAAAATAAACCTTGTAAAGGTCACTTCTTCACAATATATACTAAGGTAAAGTCCAGATGAAGTAAAGCTTTAAGCACTGAAAAAACTCAGTGCTTCCTTGAAAAATGGAGAAAATTTAGGAAAATATTAGTGTAACCTTCAGATGAGGATAACTTCTACTGAGCAAACAACCAAAGCTGAAAGCCATAAAAATTATATATTTGTCTACTTTAGAACTTATATGCAAAAAATGCACAGTTATCAAAGTCAAGAGAAGAGATAGACTGGGAGAAAATTGTTGTAACAGTATGAAAGCCAAAAAAAAACTATATTTGTTAGAAGATAAGGACAGACAAGATAAGCCACCCAACAGAAGAAATTAAAAACTGTATGGGCAAGTATTTCATGTAACAGAATAAAATCCACTTAATGGACAATAACATCAAGGATGCCTGCTGTTGCTAATTGTCAAGAAAATGCAATAACATAATTTTGCATGCATCCAATTTTCTTTAAAAAAAGATTTTATTTATTTATTTGAGAGGCAGAGTTATAGGCAGGGAGAGGGAGAAACAGAGAGAAAGGTCTTCCATCCTCTGGTTCACTCCCCAAATGGCCGCAATAGCCGGAGCTGGGCCAATCAGGAGCCAGGAGCCAGGATCTTCTTCCAGGTCTCCCACATGGATTTAAGGGACCAAGAATTAGGCCATCTCCCACTGCTTTCCTGGGCTTTAGCAGAGCGTTGGATCAGAAGTAGAGCAGCCAGGACTAGAACTGGTGCCCATTAGGGATGCAGGTACCTCAAACAGAGGATTAACCTACTGTGCCACAGTACCAGCCCCCAATTTTCTTAAAGAAGAAAACACCCAAAAGGCTATGAGTGGAAATAAGCACTCACATTCTGTAGGTACGATTAAAGTTTATTAAAACAAAAAAGATCCATACATGGAACCAGAAATACCTTCTTTAGGGTTTTTCACACAGGTATAAATACACTAATCTATAAGGGATTCTAGCTATATTTATAGAGATCATTGTAGTTTAATTTACATCACATAGTTTACATAGTTACAGCATAGTTTCTATGCTATATTTTTTTTATTTCTTTTTTTTTTTTTTTTTTTTTGACAGGCAGAGTGGACAGTGAGAGAGAGAGACAGAGAGAAAGGTCTTCCTTTGCCGTTGGTTCACCCTCCAATGGCCGCCGCGGCCAGCGTGCTGCGGCCAGCACACCACGCTGATCCGATGGCAGGAGCCAGGTACCTATCCTGGTCTCCCATGGGGTGCAGGGCCCAAGGACTTGGGCCATCCTCCACTGCACTTCCCTGGCCACAGCAGAGAGCTGTCTATGCTGCATTTTAAAAAATAGGGAAACAAGCTGGAGAATCATCAAATACTCAATAGTTACAATTGTTTTACATTTTTCCATAAAAGTTTATAATTTTTCATTAAGATAAATAATTAAAATAAAAACAGTTATATACACAAATCTATTACTTTGCTTTTGTTTGTTTTATTTTTTATTTTTGTCTTAACTTTTAATTAGTTTTTAACAGATTCAATGTGTTTTGTAGATATTACTCTTTTTTCTTTCCAACATAGAGTACTTTTACCATACAAGTGCCAGTGGACTCTTGCTATACATGAACACATTCTGGCTTACAATATTTTTTTTTTTAAGATTTATTTATTTATTTAAAAGGCAGAGTTAGAGAGAGACACAGGCACAGAGAGAGAGGTCTTCCATTTGCTGGTTCACTCCCCAAGTGGCCACAACAGCCAGAGCTGAGCTGATCCGAAGTCAGGAGCCAGGAGTTTCTTCCGGGCCTCCCACACTAGTGTAGGGGCCCAAGAAATTGGGTCATCTTCCACTGCTTTCCCAGTCAGGCCACAGCAGAGAGCTGGACAGGAAATGGAGAAGCCGGGACTGGAACTTCTGTCCATATGGGATGCCTACATTGCAGGCAGTGGCTTTGCCTCCTACACCACAGCCCCCCTCCCCCCCGTAGATATAATTCTATAATTCTATAATTGAACACAATGATATTCCTTTCCTCTCTCCCTCCCACCTTCCTTTTTTTTTTTTTTTTTTTTAGTTTTTAAGATAACATATATTAGGTTTACATTACAGTAAAAAGACTTAATACTTGGCCAGATAAGAAGCTTAACAAGTAAAAAGCAAAAGGACCCTAGTTTAGTGGGCATAAAGGCAATGGCTATAAACAATAATTGAATGGAAAAATGACCATTTGACTCATATACAGTAAATTTTAAAATAATCACAGATCATTAAAACCATAGTAGTATAACATTCCTAACCATTGGTTTTATAAATGTATAAAAATCTTACAAAACTTATAGCAATACTGATACAGACATTTCTGTTTTCTTTCTTCTTTTTTTGTTTGTTCTTTTAAATTTTAGCTCCCACACATAAGGGAGAACATGTGGTATTTGTTTCTGAGTCTGCCTTATTTCACTCCACGTGGTATCCTCCAGTTGTGTCCATTTTACTGCAAATGGTAGCATTTCTTATATATATTATATATATACTATATGTATAATTTCATATATACATGTATATATATATATATGAATGTCATTGCATTGTGCATACATCCCACACTTGTTATCCATTCATCTGATGAAGGACACCTTCTTAGCTCCAAATTCTGGCTTTGTGAACAGTGCTGGTATAAACATGGTGGTGCAGGTATCTCTCTGATACATTGTGTTCAAGTCTTTTGGGTATACACCCAGTAGTGGGATTGCTGGATCAGATGGCAAGGCTATTTCTACTTTTTTTTTTTTTTTTTTTTTTTTTTTTTTTTTGACAGGCAGAGTGGACAGTGAGAGAGAGAGACAGAGAGAAAGGTCTTCCTTTGCCATTGGTTCACCCTCCAATGGCCGCCGCGGCCAGCGCGCTGCGGCCGGTGCACCGTGCTGATCCGATGGCAGGAGCCAGGAGCCAGGTGCTTTTCCTGGTCTCCCATGGGGTGCAGGGCCCAAGCACTTGGGCCATCCTCCACTGCACTCCCTGGCCACAGCAGAGGGCTGGCCTGGAAGAGGGGCAACCGGGACAGAATCCGGTGCCCTGACCAGGACTAGAACCCGGTGTGCCGGCGCCGCTAGGCGGAGGATTAGCCTAGTGAGCCGCGGCGCCGGCCCGTACTTTTTTTTTTTTTAAGAAATCTCCACACTGTTTTCCACAGCGGTTACACTACTTTACATTCCCATAAACAGTGTATGAGTGTTCCCCCTTCCCCACATTCTCGCCAACAACTGTTATTCTGTGTGTTTTGGATTTTAGTAATTCTGGCAGGGGTGAGGCAATATCTCATTGCGGTTTTTATTTGCATTTCCCTGGTGGCTAGAGGTGTTGAGCATTTTCACAATATTTGTTGGCCATTTGTATTGCTTTGCTTTTTTTTAATCTGGAGAATTAAAATAATTTTTTCACCTTGCATGATGTCATTCTTCCCCTAAATTACACAATTTCTAAACTACAGAAGTATTACAACACATTCACCAATATTAAACAAAGAATGGATAGCCCTTTTAAAATTTAAATTCAAGACATTCAAAATGTACATTATTTTTTCACCAAAGTGTCTCTTTTTCCAACCATTCCATCTACATGAATCTTCTTAGTCAAAATCTGGAAATTCACCTTCATTCTTCACTCTATATGCAATTTCTTTCTGAACCATACTACATTCCATTTGAAAAATATGTTGCATTTACCTCTTCCATCTCATTCTCAGTCATTATTATTATCAAAGCATGTTTCTGGTTACATTCAGATAATTCACACAGTTTACACCCAAATCTCCTGATAGCTCTTCTCCATCTTGGAACCTCCTCTCCCCAAGTTATTTTTCAAACCATAGCCCTTCCTTCCTTCCAAGGTGCTTAATTGCTTAATACATTGCTTAATACAAATCCCAACTGCTCATTTTACCTGGCTTGTAAGTTCTTCTGTGGTGTACACACATCCTCACTGGAAACTCTCGGTTTTTACAATAGTGACTCTGCACTCCCATCTAGAATAACATCAACATTAACCTTGGGCGATGACACCATGACAACCTCAGGCATGCCAGTGGTCTAGAAAACTGATAAAATAATAGACTGTGACTTCCATTTAGAGCAGAAGTTGGGCACAGTTGGTAAGAAAAGAGGAAGAAAAATCTCTCCTCTCTGGTTCCCCACAAACATGCCCTGATGACTACCGAATTCACCCTTGACACAGGTTAAGCCACCACCTGCAACACCAGCAGGCCTAATCAGACAGCTTGCTAGAGACCCTACTGTTCTACTTCCAATCCCTTTCCCTACCAATGCACTTGAGAAAGCATCAGAAGATGATTCAACTACGTGGGCCCCATCCATCCATGTGAAAGAGCCAGACAGAGTTCTTGGCTCTGGCTTTGGCTTGACACAGACCTGGCTGTTGCATCCATTTGGGAAGTGAACCAGCAGATGTAAGATTGATCTCTCTCTCTCTCTCTCTCTCTAATAAGTAAATAAATATTCACACACACACAAAAGGAACTAAATTTAATAACCGTCCAGAGTGAATCCAGATATTATCAAAGTACTCTTCTAAGAACACAAAGTGTTTGTCCTGTCATCATGTTAGAATTCAGGGTGTTTTTCTTCCCCAGCATGGGCCCAGTTCCACACACAGCTGAGTACCCAGAGTGACTGTACAACCCCACTGTTCATCTCGCCTTAGGCACAATTCCCTTTTATTGCACACTCCTTATCCCCCACAGGGAAGGCCTCTTTGTTCTGGATGACCTGTAGAAATAAAAGTTACCCAGGGGACTTGCCTCAACTTTCACCCTTGCTTTCAGCCTCTCCCAAATAAATGAGAATGCATTTTCTCACCATGGAAAATTTTTGTTCTGATCTATTATAGTTTTGTTTCCTGGAGGGGATGGCAAGTCACCAGTGGTTAGGCACTCTGTGTTTCCTATCCCCTGCCATCCCGTTAGTCAGATCGCACCTACACTGTGGTCATTAAGTACCTATTTGTCAATTGGATGGTGTTAGCCATAACAATTTATTTGACAGATGTAAAAACGAATTTGTAACCCAAAGTTTAATTGCCAAGCAATCATTTTCTCTTATTTGTGATATTCTCTTGCAATACACAAGAAGTCTTCACTAAAGAATGTATAAATCAAGAATCAATAAAGTCTTCCATATTTGTTAACATATTTGACAGTATCCAGGGGAATGGAATACTCTAATTGGAATTCTACTTTCTGCCTCAAAGGTTCAAATTTAAAATTTCTAAAAATACAAGTGTTTTTAAGAAGCCTAAAACCCAGACACCCAACAACCAGTCATTCTGTTTTCAGATATGACAAAATAATACACCATGGGGAAATGCAAGAAAGCAAGGAATGCCCGGGAAGAGAGGAAACAAGGGAACTTTTCTTTTGGGATTCTCACTGGTAAGTGCTTCCTCTGTTTGATATTCCAAGAGTGCTAGAAGACAGAATTAGCGACAGTGATACTCCATGAACACGGGGACCGGGAAATTCCTTTCAGAATACATGGACATGCATGTGAGGTCACAGATACCTCCCTCTCTGGAATTTTCATTTATTTTATCATTTTAAAACTCACTTTTAACATTTTAGATCAATTTAAACATTTTAAACATTAATTCACTTTCTAGAATGTTCTATTTGAAGTAAACACCTTTGTATTTTTATGAAAAAGTTCCTCTTGGCCAGCGCCGCGGCTCACTAGGCTAATCCTCTGCCTGCAGCACCCGCACACCAGGTTCTAGTCCCGGTCGGGGCACCAGATTCTGTCCCGGTTGCTCCTCTTCCAGACCAGCTCTCTGCTGTGGCCAGGGAGTGCAGTGGAGGATGGCCCAGGTCCTTGGGCCCTGCACCCCATGGGAGACCAGGAGAAGCACCTGACTCCTGCCTTCGGGTCAGCATGGTGCACTGGCTGCAGCATGCCACTGGAGTGGCCATTGTGGGGGGAACCAACAGAAAAGGATGACCTTTCTTGCTGTCTCTCTCTCTCACTGTCCACTCTGCCTGTCCAAAAAAAAAAAAAAAAAAAAAAGAAGAAGAAAAGAAAAGAAAAAGTTCCTCTTGGAATGTATGATTGGGAATGCAATATGATAAAAAGAATAGTAAACTAACTTTTTGCATGAGGAACAATCTTTTTTTTCCTTTAAATTGTCAAAGGATGAAGAAGAGAGCCATGCAATGGAAATTATTTGTAAAAACAACTTTTCTCTAAAATTCATTCTGCCTTTGATTCAAAAAAGAATTTTTGATTTTTCATCAATTTCCTTGACTTTTCTAATTAATGACAAATTACTTTTCTAATCATGTTTCTCTGAGTGTGACTTGAAACCAGACTTCATAGTTCAAACTTTATGAATTTAGGGCAGGTGTCATGGGGCCTCTTGGGACACTGGACTCCCACATCAGAATGCATTGCTTCCAGTCCAGCTTCCTGTTCATGTGTCTGACAACACAGCAGATGATGACCTGTACTTGAGTCTCTTCTTCCCACAAAGGAGACCCAGACTGGGGCCTGGGCTCCTGGCTTAAGCCTGTCCTGTCCTTGCTGTTGCAGCCATCTGGGGAGTGAACCAGCAGGTGGAAGACCTCTCTTTCTTTCTCCATCTCTCCGTCTGTCACTCTGCCTTTCATATAGATAAATAATGCATCTTTTTAAAAATATGAATGCTATATCTGCTAACTGAGGAAACTCACAGAACCAAAATAATTTGTGTCAGACACTGGTTTAAAAAACTGAAAATGGGGGGCCAGCACTGTGGCGCAGCAGGTTAAAAGCCCTGGCCTGAAGCCCCAGCATCCCATATGGGTGCCGGTTCTAGTCCCGGCTACTCCTCTTCCTATCCAGCTCTCTGCTATGGCCTAGGAAAGCAATGAATATGGCCCAAGTCCTTGGTCCCCCGCACCCGCATGGAAGACCCAGAAGAAGCTCCTGGCTCCAGCTCCTGGCTTCGGATCAACGCAGCTCCAGCTGTTGTGGCCAATTGGGGAGTGAACCAGCAGATGGAAGACCTCTCTCTCTCTGTCTCTTCCTCTCTCTGTAACTCTGTCTTTCAAATAAATAAAACAAATCTTAAAAAAAAAAAAAAACCTGAAAATGGAAGTTAAGCAGCAATGTGAAGAAATTTTACCACTAATTGGAAAAAAAATTCACACAGAATCACAAATCATGGGTAGGGTGGGTCCATTGTCTTACCAGTTCCTAGTGAAGAAAAGACTTTGTGTACTTACCAACACAAATCAGCATTTTATTAAAGAAAAGGTTTTCCTCATAAAATACTACCTGTGAAAATGCATGCAGCCAAGAAGTGGATCACACAAGCTCTATTCCTTTGCACAGTGCAAGACGCCCTTCCCTCCCTAGTATCCTGTTAATGAAACGTCAGTGAAGTTTCTTAATTCAAACAATGAAAGTTTAAAACTTTCCGTGGACCATTTTTAGTTATGTTATGACTATGTGCTCACCAGATTTTCCTTCCCAAAAAACTAAAATCTGGTTTATTGATTATTCCTCATTTTACAGGAGACAAACACCCATTACCTCCATTAACCAATTACTGAAGATATTTTTAAGATTTTAATTCACTTAATGACCACTCCATTATACTTCACTCAAGAATTGTTCAAAGTTGAAGCTGAACCAAGTGCAGCTTTTCAGGTTGTTTCCTTTAATACAATAAATGCCACTATTTTCCCTTAATACATCTAGCCTAACTTTTCCCTTTCAATAGTATAGATTTACTATTACAAAATTGGTTCCAACTAATAGCAGGGGGGGTGGTGGAAAGTTTATGCCAGTTCTAACCACCTTTTAATAATTAGAATTGAAGAATTTGTGCAAGGTTTTTCCTGAAATTAAGCAGCCACCGTTGTCTGCTAATTGATCACAATGTGAATGAGGGCAGAAGGAAAGATCAATTATCACACAGTGGTGTCCGTGACAGAGGGGCAACTGCAATTAGGAGCCCCTGAAAAACAGATCCGGTGAGCATTTGTTCTTCTATTTTCATGACTGACCACGAAATCTTCCTAAAACCACCTACAACTTGTCTGGAAGACTGACCTGAGGAGAGGCCATGGTTGGGGTTTAATGCCTGTTCTTTAGAATCTAAGCCTTGCTTCATTTTATTGCCAAGTTCCTTGGGCCTCTGGACATTTTAGCTTTCTTTTCAATGGGTTAATAAAACCCACAACCAATCTCGGAAACACTGTTAAGGGAGGCTATTTCTCCTATAATTTTTACAAACATTTTCTAATATAAGTTTTACATTTTCTAATATAAATTTTTCTCATTGCATGCACAGATTGTGACCTCTGATAAGTATCCCCTCAATCGAAGCAAGGTCATTCACTCTGGTGAGCAATTATACCGTTCAAAGAAACTTTACCAGGAGAACCCTTAAGTGGTGGCACAGGAATAGTAACGTTTCCAAAATAAAAAATATATAACACCTCTCTCACTGTTCTTCACTTATTACTTTAGAGAGGATCCTTACTGAAAGGAATTTGCTTATATTAACAAAAGAGTAGATTTACTGTTCTCACTTTATATGCAGAGAAACACATGGCAAATTAAAATAATCACATCCAAGGAAAATGATTTAAGTAAAACCCACAAGTCTCCTCTAAATCTCAAATCTGAGAAGTTATTCTAAGAGAATATCACACGATTCAGTACTTCCCTAAGTGCTGCCTGCGTTCAACCCTGCACCTCACTGAGGCAGGGTGTGATACTCAGGTTTACTGGGTACACACTAAACCATTATTTATTGGACGTTGGCTACGTGCATGGTACTCAGTGGGGTACAGAGTACACAATGGAGGACAAAATACACAGGATCCTTTCCCTGAAGAGCTTATGACCTAGAGACAAAGACAAACAGTAATCAGAGATACAAGCGCACAAATAAAGGCCTGGAAAGTGCCATAAAGGGCAAGTATAGTGCTGCCTTTTGATGAGTTTCCTAGAAACAGAGCCTGAAAGTGGGATTCTTGCTTAAGTGAGTGACTGAAGAAGAGCTCTCAGGAAAGCAGAGTAAGCAGAGATGAAAACTAAGCAACGTGGTCTCATGGGTAGACTACTTTGATCCTGACCCCTCAGGGAGCTGTCGAGAAAGAATTACAACTGGGTGGTCCCACACTGGGGCTAGGAGGTGTGCTTCTGGTAAACCTGGAATACAGACATTGGTGAGGTCTGCCAGGTAGAGTGGAGGTGACAGGAGCAAACAGTTGCTTCAGAAACATATGCAACTAAAGCTCTGAAAGTTGGCACTGGTTACCTGGGACAGGATGAGAAACAAGACATTCAAGGTAGCGAAAGAGGTCAGTAGCCACCAGGTACCCTGAGAAGGGGGTGCCTGAGTGGTGCAGAGTTAGAAAAGTGATAAATGGTTCAGTAATGCAGGCCAGGTCACAGACTTTATCCTAGGAGCAATGAGCAGCTTCCAGTGGTTAAAAACAGAGGAAGCACTCAATCACACAGGCATTTTAAAAGATCATTAGAGAAAAAGAATCAGAGTGCGTCAACAGTAGATCTTGGAGTATCAATCAGGTGACATTTGTAGGAGTCCCGAAAGAAATAATGATGATGTGAACTAAAATTGTGCTGATGCACAGGAATAAATATTAATGGATTAACCAGATTACCATGTCCAATTGCCATGGATGATACATGGAAGCCATGAGAGATTTAATAAGGTATAAGGGTACCATACCAGTCTGCCATCTTGGCTTGTTTTCTTCAGCTATGATGTACTACCCAGAAAATGGCACAAGATGAAAGATCAGGTAAGCTCAATCAGAGTTGATTATTTGCAACAGTATAAGAGAGTTCAGGTCACTGCTAACAGAGTTCCTCAAATAGTGAGCCATAGAGTCCTAACTAGACCAAAAGAAAATAAGGAGTTGATGATGTCATTAGCAGGGAGAGCCAGAGGCATCAACCAGATGGAGCTACTGGCTGGATAGCATAGAGATTCATCCTGACTTCAATTTACAGTTATTTCAATCACTTTATTATAAAAACATTCAAATTAAACAAATTCAATTTAATAACAATAAATCTCTGGAAATATACAAAAAGAAACCTATAGTTGATATTACATAGGAGACAAAAATTTGGTTATCCTCTACCAGATGTAGACCTTATTCAATGGTGTAATGTAATTGTACTCAAAGCAAATGAATCACCAGGAAGACAGCATGGGAAGCAGTTTGCACTAGTTAGGTACCAGATAGGCAGTACTTATTAGGACCGAATAGTGCATTCTTCATCCCAGCTCTAAAAGAGATTAAAACTTGCATCCGCCTGGAGAAGCCACCTCCTGCTGGAATCCAGTCTTGACCCCCTTCCCAAAGAAAGATGCCCCTTTACAGCATGAAGCAGCCAGAGGGATCATTGCCCAGTTCCCCCTAACAGATGTTAGGGTTTCCATCTTCTTTAGAAGGTGGGAATGTGAAAAGTTAGATGGGTTAATAGATAGTCAGGGGCAGGGCAGGGAGAGGATGCCAATGGAATTTGGGGTGTAAAATATTTGCTTCCTTCCCAAAACCTTATCTTTAGCAAGAACAAACAATGAGAATAGCAAGGGAGCTCTTCCTGAGCTCACAGCTTATTGTGAAAACAAGTTATCTACCCCACCTTTAGCAGGCCAGGCAGGATGGAGAATTGTCAATGAGGTCTTTTGATGGTTTTTGTCCCCACTTGGTAACTGAATGCCAATCTGTTTGTCAAGTATTTTTCCTTCTAAATTGTACTTAAAAAGCCTACTGCCACCAGTCCCTTTGGGTTTTCCTCTCTTGGAAGCCCCCCTCTACCCCAAATGGCAGGAGGCCTTTGACTCTAATAAATACTTTTAAATAATAATAATAATAATAAAAGCTGTCAAGACTTGCAATAAAGAATGTCAATCAATTTTGCAATGGGCCAGGGAATAGCACTCAGGTCACAGTGATCTTGCCATTTGACCTGCTTAGATAATTGCTTCAGTTCTTCTTATTTGAATCTGTACACACAACCTGTGTGAGTTTGGTGTGTACTTTGGAGTCCTTGAATTCCACCAATATCCAGTACATGGAAGCATGAGTGGAATTCAGAAGCACAATCTGCAGTGTGTTCTCCCAGAGTTGTTCACAACTGCCTGTCACTGACCCAACTGCCAATGTGGATCTTGGATCCATCAGCCACACAGCTGCGTAGACCGGGGTGTGTAGATCAAAGGCTGAAAAACCTATTTTTGTTTTAATGCTGTGCAAAGCTCTCTGGTCCAAGAACTACATCGATTTTGACATAAAGCCTGCACACAGAGAAGTCAAAGGCTTTCAGTTCTCAAGTCCTTGGGAAAGATCACATATTAGTGAATGCGTAGAAATGAAAGTGCTTGGATAAAACAAAAATCATGTAAAATTGCCACATGAATTTTGGAAGTCTAAAAATACCCTCAACAGGCAGAAGGGATTCTAACACATTCCACATTAAACGTTCACCTCTGAAAATAAATGATACTCTGTTTATAGCAACAGTGAGGTTTTCTGTATTTATTGAAGGTGATGCTAAATGTGTTGAGATAACATTTGGGGTCCCAGAAGCAGAGCTGATCTTGTTATCATAAAAAAGGACTCCCACCTCCAGGGCTGCAACTGCATCTGTGTTCATTCTAGTTACAAACAGGGCACACTATGCTGTCACCCGCTGTCCCAAACAATCTGATTTGGGCCTCACAATATCTTTTGCTGAAGCTGAGGGAAATCTATAGAACTGTTTCTGATAAGTAGACATGTATGTATGTCCAAAATGGATCCACCCCATCACCGTGTCTGTGGATAAACCACAACTGCCCAATACCCTTTCCAATGGGGAATGGAAGGGTTGAGTTTTGCACCAAAGTGTGACTCTGGAGGTGCAGCCCCAGCAGCAAAAGGAGGAACCTCCAACAACTGCATACAACCCCACTTTGCACTCCTCAGTCACTCCTCAGGCCCTACAGGGTCACAGCTAGCACTTTATAGACTTACCCAAGTAGTTTCCTGGCTCATTTTTTTTATAGATGCCTCATTTTTAACAGGTTCTTTTGGTAATGTTTTAGATCCATAGTGAATGCCAGTTTTCACAAATATCTAGCAAAAAGTGAAACAGTAAGAGAGATCATTGAACTATTTTAAATACCATCTAAAAATGTCCTATTTTTTTTCTTTAGTCAACATGATATTTAGGGTAGTCACTGTGGCATTTTGAGAGTGTGTGTGACCTTAATAGGGAGGGGTCTTTCATCTACTACAAGCAGATGTCTTAGCAACTTGAGTGTGTATCATGCCTTTCACTGATGGCTGTATTATAAAAGAAATTTGCTTTTCATTTGAATACATTACTACCAGAGCAATGTATGGTTAAAAGAGTTTGATCTGCAGTTAACTGTTTAACTCAGGAACTTAAAGCTGTGTGGTCAATAGGTTTCTCATTTTCTTCACAGAGGTCAGTTCAAGCTTTTAGATGCTGTCATGAGTTGGCAGCCAGACGTGGTTGGCCACTCTTGTTTCAATGTGTTGTATGCTACTTGCTATCAGCTTCAAGATCTAGGTTAGCCAGCTGCTCTTGTGTTCTTTGGGTAGCCTCATGCAATGCAGCTATTATGCACAATTATACACCCATCCCTACCACTTAAATTTCACATTACTCCCAAGAGCAAAGGCAGATAGGTTCTCAACCCTGTCCTGGTCTGTGCATGTATGAATGTCTATGAGGATGCTAACAAAGGTTTTATGTCAACTGTATTAAGTGGTTATGAGAAAAATAAGCCTTTCTCCTGTCACAAGTTGAAGTTGTCTGCCTCTCGCTCACAGTGTGAAGATGAACAGTCTGCTGAAAACGGGGGTGGATGCTGCTCTCTGTTTCTCATGTTTTCCCGGCCTGTGAACAGATGGTGTACCACCTGACTCCGAACAGTCTAATGTAAGATTCATTGTGCTTCACAGGAAACCTGAGATCATGCAACAATGCAGCACCTCAGCGACCAGGAGCGCAGTAAGATGGAATCAAGTGACAACTCGGGGATGAGGGGCACAGTATGACAGAGCCAGGTGGCAGAAGGAGAGGCTGGGAAAGAAAGTGATTGTGAGATAAACGAAAAGATGAAGAGAGAGCAAAGTAAGTCAACCATCTTAGTAAACAAGATTTCTCAGGCCCAGAAGGCTACTATTTGGAAACATAACCAATCTCTAGCTCAAACTCTGGTCCAAGACAATTTTTTTTAAGCTTTATTTTATTTATTTGAAAGACAGAGTTACAGAGAGAGGTAGAGACAGAGAGAGAGGTCTTCCATCCGCTGGTTCACTCCCCAGTTGGCCGCAATGGCTGGAGCTGCACCGATCCGAAGCCAGGAGCCAGGAGCTTCTTCTGGGTCTCCCACGAGGGTGCAAGGGCCCAAGGACTTGGGCCATCCTCACTGCTTTCCCAGGCCGTAGCAGAGAGCTAGATAGGAAGTGGTGCAGCCGGGACTAGAACTGGCACCCATATGGGATACTGGTGCTTCAGGCCAGGGCTTTAACCTGCTGCACCACGGCGCCGGCCCCCAAGACAATGTTAATTTTCTCTCCAGAAGTCTTTCATTATCTTACAATTGTTGCCCTGATATCCTTCAAGAAACTATTTAAGCTCTGAATACTTTTTTTTTTTTAATTTCACAAAGCTACGGAGAAAGAGCTTAGAGAGAGAATAGATCTTCCATCCACTGGTTCACTCCTCAAATGGCCTGCAATGACTGGAGCTGGACTCATCTGAAGCCAGGAACCTGTAGCTTCTTCCAGGTCTCCCATATGGGTACAGGGGCCTAAGGACTTGGGCCATCTTCTACTGCTTTCCCAGGCCATGGCAGAGAGCTGGATTGGAAGTGCAGCAGCCAGGACTATAACCAGCACCCATATGGGATGCCAGCACTGCAGGTGGTGGTAGTTTTACCTGCTACACCATAGCGCCAGCCTAGTTGACAGCTATTTTTAAAAGGATAGCAAGTACAGAATGTAAGCACTTGCATCATTTTTCACTTTATGTTTCTGTGTGGGAGCAAACTGTTGAAATCCTTACTTAATGTATACTAAGCTGATCTTCTGTATATTAAGATAATCGAAAATGAATCTTGATGTGAATGGAAGGGGAGAGGGAGTGGGAAAGGGGAGGGTTGCGGGTGGGAGGGACGGTATGGGGGGGAAGCCATTGTAATCCATAAGTCGTACTTTGGAAATTTATATCCATTAAATAAAAGTTAAAAAAAAAAAAAAAAGAATGTAAGCACTTGCAAAGCCTTCTTCACTTAACCTAAAACAATGGTGGTCAAACTATGGTGTATGGATCAAATTTGGCCCTCTGCCTGTGTGTATATATAAAGATTTATTGGAACACGGCATGCTCATTCTTCTGTGCATCGTCTATGGATGATTTTGCACTACATTAACAGAGACGAGGAGCTACAACAGAAATCACACGGATGGTCAAACCTCAGTTATTTACCTTGTACAGACAAAATCTGCTGGGCTCTAGATGAGAATATGTCTGGATCTCATAATTTACTTGGGAACTTGAACTTCCACCCACCTTGAGAATTCAGTGGGAACCCCTATAATAACCTACATGTTTGTCTCACATTCTTGGTCTTTTGGAAAGAACCCAATTTCACTGGGCATTTGCCCTTGCTACCTGGGGACTTTATATTTGAGACTTCCCAACCCAGCACCCACCACCACCAGGAATTCAAAACAGGATTAGTAGGAAAGATATCAAGATGGACTCTTAGTGTTCAGATGTCAGCTGTTGGCTTCCTTGCAAAAAAGAAGCTGCCCATTTGAACTTAATGCCTCCGGGCAACTATATGCTAATTTGTAGTTGTCTTTCCCTATGCTGCTGAATCCTGTTGAATCATTTGTTCCTGTCAAGCTGTCACAACAAAAGAAGTTTCAGGCCCTAGACAAATGCCACGTGAGGATGTCTTCCTAACCTGGTTATCTCTGGGACTGGTTGTAACACAGACTCACCCCCAGAGACAGAATGGCATTAAAGTGCAGTCAAGACATTTACAAATAAATTACTGCCTGAAAAAATCATAATAAGTGAAACAGCGTTTCATCCACAAAGAGCACACTTGAAAATCCGTTATCAAAGTCAATTTGCTGTTTCCACCCTACATTAGCCTAATATCATGCACACGAGGCACGGTCGCTGGTGTTCCAGCGCAGACTCTCCGAAAAATAAGCCTTTAAGGATTTCAAAATATCTGAGAAACTGCATTACTGGTCAAGATAATGGCATTTCTATAACAAATGAAAAATAGCAGCTGAAATGCATAGAGGCATGAGATTGGGCATGAGCAATCTGGTTCAAACACAATCCCACCATCTGCCACTTCAGGCATCGTGCTGAAACAGGTCAGGGCTTCACCTATTTCGTGTTTTAAATCAGTGTAAGCCAGAGGCACACCACGACACAGGGTACGTCCTTTTGCTTAGAAGAAGATCGATTTGCAAACTGTTCAGGTGAGCTTCCACGATCCAGGACCCCTGGACATACTTCTGACTAAGGTACAGCCAAAGGCACACACACACACTGTCCTGTGTTGTAGCAAATACACTGTTGTATCTACCTATGTCAGCGGGAGTAGTTGGAAAGAGCCATCTATCAGTCTCCCTGTGACCTTATATCACTATCTCTCTGACACACTGCGGCTCCATCTCAAGACTGAGAAACTTGGCAAGCACAATGAAAAAGTAAGCAATTTAGATTATAGCTTCCATCGAGAATTTCATCTTTGATACCCCAAGTTTACACAAATATATCTAGCTTGTATTTTATGTATATTTTATACAAGCATTTTCTGTTTACCCAAATAATAGTATACAACGCTAACCTGTGATGTTATAAAGAGGAACTAATTGTGAAAAGGTTAAGAGAGCAATTTTCCCAAGAGGAGAAAAGAGTGGAGTCTCATTTTCATAGCTCCACATGGAATAAAGCAACGTAGAAGTTGTTAACTCTACATTGATGTGAAAATTAGCGTTAGTTGTCCTAATATTATGTTGACATGTCTTTAGATTGTCCACCACTTCAGTCAACAAAATGGAGTAATTCATTCAGCCAATATTTACTGAATACTTGCTGTCCCTGTGGGTAACAGGGACAGTCTGCTACGAGAGGGCCTCTGGTACAAAGCAATGCCTAAGTGAGTTCTTAGGAATTAGCTAGGTCAAGGGTAGAAAAGGAGAGAGTGTCCCCAACAGGGAGAGCAAACAGTGATACAAAGCAGCGAAACTAAACACTGTCTGACAACACTGCAAGCAGCTGAGCACTGCCCAGGCACAGAGTGTCAGGGTGGGGTAGCTAGCACTGAGACAGAGCCAAGGCTCAGGAAGGAGACTGCAGTCTGAGAAGCTTGGGCTGCATCTTCTAAATCATAAAAAGACACGGACAAACTTCCAGCACAGAGTTTTATGCATTTCAATCCGCGTTTCTAAAAGAACATTCTAGCAGCGGGGTTGAATGCAGATTTGATTGGTAAAAGAATGGAGAAAGGACACCAATTAAAAAACTAATAAAGAGAAAGCAGCCAGATGATGGATAATGAGGATGGAAACTAAGACGATGACTGTGGGGATGGATTAAAGACCATGGATTGGGATTTAGAAATCAGCAGTACTCTGTGATTAATCACAGGTGGCTGGTGGGTAATAGAGAGAAGTAATTTATTACCAACATCCATCTAAATTTCCTGGCCATGATTCCACCAACTGAGCTAAAAAATTTTGGTTAAGGGGAGACATTTGGTAGAAGACACGTTCACTTTTTAACATGGTATTAGTACAATCTTTTGGTAGTAGCTATTAGGCTGTGGGATATGCATGTGTGGAGAGAGTTTGGGAGCCTACTTTTATGTTGGGTAGATGAAATCTTCAGTGAGCTTGAGAAATTGGAGTGGGTGAAGAGAAGAAGGAGAGAGAGACAAAGAAGGATCAGTAAGAAAGAGAAAACTCAGAGGCCAGGGCTGAGGCACAGTGGGATAAGCCACCGTCTACAGTGCCAGCATCCCATATGGGCACCAGTTCAAGACCCAATTGTTCCAATTCCAATCCCGCTCCCTGGTAATGCACCTGAGAAAGCAGAGGAAATGGCCGAAGTCCTTGGAACCATGTACCCACATGGGAGACCCAAATGAAGCTCCTGGCTCTTGGCTCCTGGCTTCAGTTTAGCTCAGCTCCGGACACTGCAGTCATTTGGGGAGTGAACCAGCAGATGAAAGATCTCTCTCTCTCTCTCTCTCTCTCTCTCTCCCTCTCTGCTCTGTAAATCTACGTTTCGAATAAATAAAATAAATATTTTCTTTAAAAGATGGAAAAATACCAATACTACAACTTAACACCTAAGTATTAAGAAAGAGTACCAAGAATAATGGGAAGGAGAGGGGGAAACCAGCATGAGCTGGGGTGTGGAAGGTGGGTTATGTAATGATTAAGCCTCTATAATTCTTAGGTCTTTTGCCACCAGTGCTCCATAAGGGCATTCTTGCCGAGGCCTAGGTGTCTCCGGCCCGCCCTTCAGTGGAAACTGCCTCATGTTCATACAGCAGACGAAGGACACCCCAGCGCCCACCTTGGAGCCAGATAAGCTTATCCAGCCCCATCATACTCTGAGCCGGTGTGTTCTGGAAAATGTAAACACGGCTGATGAGTCCCCATGTTGCCCCTAATCTTGGTGATTCAAGAATGGAAGACAACCCTAGTCTAAAATCTGACCCAGAAAGGAAAACATCTTCCCTAAGACAGAACCCCTTTCACAAAGCTGCTGATGCTGTTCAGATGACCCAGTCACCAATCTCAACTTTCAAACGAAATGCAGGCTTCTCTCCTCACTTTGACCGGAATATATTACTGCTGCAAAGCAATTTGCACTTTGCAACTTTAAAGAGAGCAGAAAGGACTAGACTTGCCAGAAGGCACTTGGGCAATTGTCACAGGCAGATTGTTTATTCTACCCAGAGGTTTGTTATTATTTTCATAGTATTCCGCAAAGATCAAGAGAAAGTGTTAACGGACTCTGTTTTTTCTTAAAGACAGAGTTTAAAGCATTATGAAGCAATAAACCATCAAATTTCTTGACAGTTTATACATGTAGGTTGCTTATGAAACTACATTAGCAGGAAATACATTTGATTTTCATTAGTTCCAGAACTGCGTGATCTAGCCAAAAGAACAATTGGAAGAGATTTTCCTACATTTTTTTTTCTGAATTTTTACCAAGCCTCTGCAAATGATTAAGTGCTAGATAATTGTAAACCAATAATATTTGGAACAAGAATCAGGGTTGCCACCAGAAATCATAATTCTGTCCTTTCTCAGTTTCCAATACAATTGACCAAAATAGCGACATTTCACTGGCAAGAGTAGCAGTCTCAGAGCTCATGAGGGAGGATGGAGAAAATTAGAAAAGTAGCTCTGCTTTGCAATGACACATAATGGAAAGAGATGATGTTCCTATCTCATTTCTTACTACAAAATAAAACCACCCAGCTTGAGAGCCAGAGCAGCATCTGTGTTAGCTCTCAGGGATACTAATACCACAGATGGATTTTTTTATGCCACCCAGAAATTGTCTCAGAGTTCTGGAAGCTGATGTTCCCACTGAGGGTATGAGGATCTGTTGTGTGCCCCTCTTCCAGCTTCAAGTGGCTTGCTGCCCATCCATGGCACTCTGTCACTTGTAGACACAGTAGTCCAATCTCTCCCCTTCACATTCACAGGATGTGTGCATCTGTCCAAAGTTCTCCTTCTCATAAGAATGCCAGTCCTCTTGGATGGGGGACTTCCCTACTCCAGTGTGACATCATCTTAACTAATGGCACCTGCAGCTACCCAGATTTCCAGATGAGGCCACTACCTGAGGCACTGGGGTTCAGAACTTCAACCTCCGAATTACTGGGAGGAGACACCACCCCTTCTAGAACTGGGTTCTGGATGCTCCCATCTTTCCGTGAGCTGTTGTCTGAAAGTATGATTCCATCCACCTTCAAACTCATGGTAAACCTTTCTCTCTGTCTCCATGGCTAACAGCCAATCTCCACTTAATTCCATTCTCCTGACTGCCAACAGACAGAGGGTAGAAATATTTTGACCATCCTCAAAAATGTCCAGTGGCTTCTCATAGTTTACAAAGATAAAAATCCAAACTCCTTAGCTTGGCACACAAGAGACTTCACCTTGACCACAGCATTCTCTTGAAGTTTCATCTCCTAGATTTCCTGTCCTACCCCTTATGCAGGAAAATCAGCAACGATAGGTCCTTGAAACTTGTAGCCTTCCCATTCTTCCATTGTTTGTAAGTCTTCTACTCTTTGCCTAGAATATGTTCCTCATCTCATCAGTGCAACCAATCTCCCATGAGACATCTACATAAACCCCCTATAATACATGTTATTTACTCATATGATAATGGCTTTATGCTGACTATTTAAATGCTTCTTTCTATGTCTCACATTGTGTAAGACTTTGAACTCCTCTTATTCTTGAGGAGTAGAGAGGAAACATGTTTTTATCTTTGTATTCTCGGCACATAATACAAAAGAATGATAGGCACTGAATAAACATTTGTGAAATAAAGAAACAAGGGAGGAGATCCATGGCCCGATGTTCATTTGCAGAGCTTACTTGGGACATATTTGTTGGCGATATGACTTAAAGTTGTTCTAGATCTTCCTTTAAATCAGGAGCCAGAGTCAACAGACACATACTTTAATAATGGCCTCAGCGTCAGAATTCTACCTGCCAAAGCCAAGCAAGCCCGTGAGCACAGAGTAAGCCTAGCTGAAGGAGAGAAGCCACCACCCTCTTTGTTTCTGATGCTTTGCAAGTATTTTCTGAGACTTTGGGATGAAAGAAAATTCAGTACACTTTGGCTTATAAGGTAGGGGTGCCTAGTACATTCCATGATTGAACAAATTATGTGACTAGTGTGGAGGCAATAGTTGCCCTTACTTAGACCATATAAATAGAACAGGTAGTAAACTGATCCTTGGATCGGACAATAAAATCAAACCAAACCTACAAAAATTAGCACTGGAGGGAGAAGCATGCATGTGTGTGTGTGTGTGTGTGTATGTGTTGTGGCAGTAGCTGCATTTTCTGAGCCTGATCATAGACCATAGAGACTATTTCCCCTTAATGTCGATCTTGGGGCATTGAGAGTTGAGCTTATTATTACATGTGGGGGCATGTATGACATTAGCAGAAACTCTCCAAGGCAGAGAATCTGAAGATATATAACTACAAGGTACAAATTTCTAACATTGACGTTGACTGTTCTATATCTTTTGTCATTCGGGCATCATTTAATTATGGGAGTTGGTAGATTACTTTTTCACAGCTCTGTTTATATATTGTCCATAGCATATAAAGGAAATTCAAGGCATGAGAAATAAAGCAATCACTTCTTTTGTCAAGACCATCACAACCAACTGAGAGAGTTATATCTTCAATTAAGTAATGGATGTCACACTAAGAATGTGAACAAATTGTGCATGAAACCTTTGGCAATCCCAGAACAAGAAGTAGCTGACATTGTATCCTTTGTCCACAAGACACAGAAATAAGTGAGGGTTCCATGAGACTCCATCACATGGGCAGCATAGCACAAGAACATTGCCCAGTGCAGAAATGTGGAACACAGGGGAGAAGAATTCAGGGGCACTGTTGTTTAACTTTGGTCAACAGGACATACTACTGGATAAAAGGAGACAGAGGAAGATGGAAGCCAGAGTGTCTCTGTCTTTTCCCTGTAGGAGTGCCTGTGGCTCCACATCTAGAGCACAGTCCAAGAAATCCTGCTAGGACTCTCAATTCCACATGACCCAATCCTCCACACCAAAGGGAAGTAGCATCATCTGGTTGAGACTCCCTTCTGGGTTGCATATCTGTCCTCTGATACAATTCTTATGTAGCCATGGATATATGACTACAAATGTTACTGATATATTTTTTAGAAATCAATGTCATAAATTCTGAGAATTTTTCAATAAAGGATAGTACCATTCAGTCAAATATTTCAGATTCAAAGGCTACAAAACCCATCACAGTACAAAAAGAGAAAACAATAATCTTCATAAATAAAAATGCTAGTAATGCCTCTTTGAATTTTAGGATTTTCTAAGTCTTTGATGTCTGTAATGAAAGTACAGCTATCCTGGGGTGACCATTTGCACAGTGGTTAGGATGCCACTTGAGATGCCTGCATCCCATATCGGAATCCCTGCATTCAAGTCCCGGCCTGTTCTCCAATTCCATCTTCCTTAGAGAGCAGCAGACATTGGCTCAAGTGCTTGGGTCCCTGCCATTCACAATGGAAACCCAGATTAAGTTCTGGGCTCCTAGCTTTAGCCTGGTTCAGCCCCTGCTCTGTGGGTATTTGGGGACTGAAACAATGGATGGAAAATTCCTCTCTCTCTCTGCTTTGCAAATATAAATATGTAATATTATAAGGTGTATTCTATATAATGCATAACATATGATTATCCTAAGGATTACTCAATTTTATTTATTATTCCAATTTAATAACAATAATAGAGATAACATGAAACAAAAATTCCATCCCAAAATCAATAAACAATGACTTGAAAACTTACCCATATCAATAGTAATACTATACATAAATGCAGGGTCTTAGTCCACCCGAACGAGGATGAACTGGGTCCAAAGAAAGGTAAGTGCGCCGCTCTCCCGTTCCCCAGCCTCCCGATCCCGGAGACAATCAGACGCAGCGGGGAGTCAAGTCAAGCAAACAAGAACTCAGTTTATTGTGTGCGTAGCAAAGCCTTTTAAAGCACGAGACCACAGGATTACTGGGACAGGGCATTAGGACCAACCAATTACTTAAAAGGTCATTTTACAGGGCGACTTTTTACAGGACCAGCCATATGTCTGTACACTCATCATCAGTTGTCGTCACCTCCCCTGATGCTGCGTGGCCAATCAGCTTTGGTGGTAAATGACTTTGGGTACCGCCCACCTTACTCCCTTTGGGTGCCATCTTTGAATTGCCATGTGTGCCTAATTTCCCTGCAAGCACCATCTTTGAATTGCCTCCTGTGCCTAATTTCCCCACATATAAACAAAGTTCTACCTATTCTTAATCACTCTGTAATGATATCAACTCTCTGGGTCTCAGTTTCTTCCTGGGAAAACTGAAGCACTTAGACTGAAGTAGTGTCTCCCAAGCCTTGGTTCAGTTTTACCTCATTGTAGTAGTAATGATAATATTGAAGCAGGTGAATGGCCTACAGTTAAACATTGGCTGGGACACCGACATCCCGCATCAAACTACCAGGGCTCCATCTGTATCTCCAGCTCCTGATTTCAGCTTCCTGCTAAGGCAGGTCCTTGGAGACAGCAGCTGGTGAGGGCTCCAGTCATCAGGTCCCTGTTACAACAAGGGAGACCTCAATTGAGCTCCTAGATCCTAGCTTTGGACCCATCAAAAGCATCTGGGTGGAGACCCAGCGAATGGGAGCAATTTGTTTCGCTCTCTCTGTATCACAAAAAAAAATAAGCTAACATCTAAAAAATCATAAAGATAAGATTGATAGCTACTGTAATTTCTATGATTTAAAGTAAGACAGCTATGTAGGAAATGTTTTCCTTAGAAAGGAAGAGTTTAAGACTTTCCACGTGGGAGCGTATTTGCTGCTTAGAGCAGGTCAGATGAGCTGACTCAGGAGTCAGTCATTTAGCTTCTGACTCAGTTGGTAATCCCTACAAGTACATTCGTTTGAAACAGCACATTGCTTTTCAAAATTCTCAGTCAAATATTGTTTAATTTATATCCATAATTGACCATCCGTTAAAGGCAGGAAGTACAAGGAACACTAATGTTGAAATGCAATAAGGAAACTAGGGGCATAATGATATAATTCTGCAAATTTTGTTCAATTTTCCCTTCATCAGATCAAAATTCTGTATGTATTTAGTACTTCAAAAGTCAATTTGGAAAACATAAACTAGTGTAATGATTATTAAATATGGTTTTGAATTAGGGGGGAAAATTACCCAGCATATAAAATGTTATGAAAGACTTTTCAAAAAACAGCTTGAACTTCCTCTTAGCTATCAAGTTAAAAACAAAATGTAAAAATGAATTTTTTTAAAAGGATACTGCAAGACTTCTACACATTTGGTAGCAATGGCAAGCTTTGTCTCATATAATAATATGCATTTTAAAGTGTCTATTTCAATCAATATTTATTCACAAAATCAGGTATGACACACCGTTATATCAATGTTTGTTTTCAACAAACTATAACCTTTAAATAAAGTTAAAAATAAGAAATTCATCTTTAATGGGAAAGGTAGAAAATTGTGCTTTATATATGATTTTTGATCTTAAGATTGCACTTCGCCAGCGCCGCAGCTCATTTAGCTAATTCTCTGTCTGCGGCACCGACACCCGGGTTCTAGTCCCGGTCAGGGCACCGGATTCTGTCCTGGTCGCTCCTCTTCCAGGCCAGCTCTCTGCTGTGGCCCAGAAGGGCAGTGGAGGATGGCCCAAGTGCTTGGGCCCTGCACCCCATGGGAGACCAGGAAGAAGAGCCTGGCTCCTGGCTTCGGATCGGTGCAGCGCACCGGCTGTAGCGGCCATTTGAGGGGTGAACCAACAGAAGGAAGAACTTTCTCTCTCTCTCTCTCTCTAACTCTGCCTGTCAAAAAAAATTGCACTTTAATTTTTAATTTTAAATTAGATTTTAACAGATTCAGTTCCATGAATATAATATTAGTGTTTTATAGTTTTAAATATTGGCCCAAAACTATGTATGTATTCACTTACTTTAAAAATATGCCACTCAAAAATTCAAAAATTATTATAAAAATTAAAATTCTGTAAGCTCCGTGGAACCGCATAATCCTCTGATGAGATTTTCAAGTAAAAGTGCTTGGGAAGTGCTTAGTTTTCCTTCTCTCTGAGATCTTTCTGTTTAAAGCTTCATGAATTCAGTAGCTTTGAGGATCCCAACTCCACTCCTCTCAAGGATATTCTAATGTCATTATTTGGGCCTCTAAATGCCAAACTCAATAAAAAAAATAAAGGAAAGAAAAGCATTATTAAAACTGTCTTTTTCTGTCTCCTTCTTGCCCCCTCCCCCTCTTCTCCTCTCACTGTGCTCTCTTTCTGGGCTTGGTGACGCAGTTTTGTGCAACCAGACAGAAAGTCAGGCCCCAGAAACCATTTGTGTCATCGAAAAAAAATTTTTATATAAACCTACTTCTTTTTTTTCACATTTGGAGGATGAGAATCATTCCTGTTTGAGACACCTAAGAATCCGGTGCCTGGTCCATGAGGATTTGTTCTTTCCCCCTTCATTTCTTTCTTTTTTTTTTTTTTTTTTTTTTTTTTTTTTTTTTTTTTTTTGACAGGCAGAGTGGACAATGAGAGAGAGAGACAGAGAGAAAGGTCTTCCTTTGCCATTGGTTCACCCTCCAATGGCCGCCGCGGCCGGCGCGCTGCGGCCGGCGCACCGCGCTGATCCGATGGCAGGAGCCAGGAGCCAGGTGCTTTTCCTGGTCTCCCATGGGGTGCAGGGCCCAAGCACCTGGGCCATCCTCCACTGCACTCCCTGGCCACAGCAGAGAGCTGGCCTGGAAGAGGGGCAACCGGGACAGAATCCGGCGCCCCGACCGGGACTAGAACCCGGTGTGCCGGCGCCGCTAGGTGGAGGATTAGCCCTAGTGAGCCGCGGCGCCGGCCTCCCCCTTCATTTCTATCTTTATGGAATACAGAGAGCAAAGAACATGGAGTCCTCACCTTAGTCATAACGAGAATGAACGTGAAGGATGATCTCCAAGTGGAAGCAAATGCTCTTGATTTGAGTGATTAAGTGGGATCCATGGGAAAAAGGCCAGAGCACTCAGGAGCAACATGTTCACACTTCAGATTCCTGGTGTGTGTAAGTTACAGAAGACAACCAGTAATGCCTACTTCACAAATTTTCAGGTTTCCAACACAGCTCACCCTTCCTTCTTGAAAAAAAATTTTTGGTGAGAACATCTAATTTTGAAACTCTACGCTTAAAGCCCCCGTATCTTGGGATCCCACTTGAAATTATAATTCACACAGTAAAATGTTCATCCTGGCTGAAGTTGAGTGGAGACTTTGTCTCTTTCTTGGGAAATAATGAAGAAAGCAGCTCTGTCTCGGAGGTGCTGCCCATGTAGCTGAGGCTGTAGTTCAAGAGCAAGTGTCTTGCCTGGATCTAAGCGTTTGATGATCTCTACCAATGCCGAATCTTCTCCCTGCCTTTTTTTCTTTTTGAGAATGGAAATTAGGGCAGACACATTTAGAGATACATGGGAAACAAACAAAGTATCACAGAGATGAATTATTTCTTTCAATGCTCTTTTTTTTCCCCAGAAACTTTTTATTTAAGGTATACCAACTTCAAGCATTTCACAAATACAACTTTAGGGACATAATGATTCTTCCCACCATACTTGCCCTCTCACCCTTTTTACCCCTCCCTCTCCTGTTCCCATTCTTATTTTTTACTAAGATCTATTTTCAATTAACTTTATGCACATAAGTCAATGCTCTTTGAGCAGAATCTGTTAACACTTCCTGATGAACCCTGGTGAAGTTTTGAAATGTCTAAAAATATCAACACTACACGGGAACAGAGTGTTCTTTTAGTATTACAACAATGTTACAAGAGGATCCCACTGAGGATGAAGAACAGTCAAGGGGTCTGGAAGAAACACAACACACTCCACACTGAAGCTGTGTGTTCAACAGCATCTAAAACTTGTAGGACCTACAACTCATCACAAGGGTGGGCCGGTGCCGCGGCTCACTAGGCTAATCCTCCGCCTGCGGTGCAGGCACACTGGGTTCTAGTCCCAGTTGGGGTTCCGGATTCTGTCCCGGTTGCCCCTCTTCCAGGCCAGCTCTCTGCTGTGGCCCAGGAGTGCAGTGGAGGATGGCCCAAGTGCTTGGGCCCTGCACCCCATGGGAGACCAGGAGAAGCACCTGGCTCCTGCCACTGGATCAGTGCCGCAGCCATTGGAGGGTGAACCAACGGCAAAGGAAGACCTTTCTCTCTGTCTCTCTCTCTCTCACTGTCCACTCTGCCTGTCAAAACAACAACAAAAAACAACAACAACAAGGAAACAAGGGTGTATAAGAACTCTTAGAGATGCACAAAGTTTACTGTATTTAATGTATCCTTTATTTGTCAAGAAAAAGATTTTCCTCTGTAGTGACTGATTTATTTACTGAGTAATTCAAATATGGTGATAACTGGAAATAATAAATCAAATATCATAATATAGACATATGTTATGGAGATATAATACATTGGATATCTGAAATCATATTCCTTCCACTTTTACACTTCAACTTTACCTAACTTACAATGCATATGTATTCAAAGAACTCCAAACCATGGGTTGATATTTACATAAACAGCACTTCATTTAATCTTCATAATTTTATAGGCGTAGCAGGTAAAGCCGCCGTCTGCAGTGCCAGCATCCCATATGGGCGCCAGTTCAAGTCCTGGCTGCTCCACGTCAGATCCAGCTCTCTGCTATGGCCTGGGAAAGCAGTGGAAGATGGTCCAAGTCTGTGGGCCCCTGCACCTGCATCGGAGACCAGAAAGAAGCTCCTGGCTCCTGGCTTCGGATCAGTGCAGCTCTGGCCGTTGTGGCCAACCGGGGAGTGAACCATCAGATGGAAGACCTCTCTCTCTCTCCCTCTCCCTCTCTCTCTCTCTCTCTCTATGCCTCTCTTTCTCTCTGTGTAACTCCGACTTTCAAATAAATAAATAAATCTTTGAAAAAAAAAGAAATTATAATATCAAAAATATACACATGCATGTGATTAAGAAACCCAGAAAGTTTAATGAGGTAAAATTCACCAAAAGTTCTAGCCTTGAATTGTCTTCTTCGGTGAGCATTTCACAGAGCTGAGCATAGTTTCTCCAGAGGTGACTCGAATCATTCACGTAGGGTCTTGCACCATTGCTAGGTCAGGAGGAAGACACTCTACCTGGCAAGTCTAGGTCATTTGCCCATTCTCAGAACTGGGATAAGGGACTGGGAACTGCCAGTCTCTGGAAACCACGTGGACTAAGAATAGGGATGGGGTTTTCCCAGCAGAGATCCAGGCAGGAAACCAAAATAAAAATATGTTGCTCTTCTTCTCTGCTCCTTGGTTACTAGCCTCCACTCACACTCCCCTCCCAAAGTAAACATTCTATCTTGCCTGGCCTGACATGATGCAGTATCTCATCTACATCCTGAACTGTCTCACCCCATCCCATCAGGAGACAACTCAAAACTCTGTGCAATTATTACATCCTCATATCTAGTAAACAAACTGTAAAAATGGTCAAACACTCTCAACA